>NC_082713.1:134756238-135064639 GCF_030144855.1 Hypanus sabinus
TTTGATCTCACCTATTCCATTCGTCTCTAAGAAAATGCATGAAGATTTCGCAATTAAATTAATATCAACAGACCAAGAGCTTTTGTTTATATATTTAGATATATGTCACAGTAACAGGCCCTTCTTACCCAAGGTTACTCCTGCAAAAAGCAAAATATTTTTAAAAAGCAAAATGTTAGGAATAGTCAACAGATGGTATTGTATTAGGGTCGTGAGTAAAAAGGTTGATGTTTCAGGCCATTAACTTTACCTAAGGGCTGAAATAAAATTGAGATGAAATGGGGTTTGAATGCATGACAGGAACAAGAAAAGAGGATGGGAGAGAAGAAAAAGGAAGATCTATGAAATAATGGAAAGCAGGTTACCCTACCATTTGTTTATGACAGTAACAAACAGCCTGAGATCTTCAGGGTGACAGTCAGTACAATATTGCTGTGCAACATTACACTGAACTTCACATTTTCCATTTTAATGCATAATTCATTAATGATATCCAGTAGGTTCTTGCAATTATCATGATATTGCCTGACTGTGATCTCTGAAACTATGGTGTCTCTCCAAAGGGACATACAAGATTACCTCGCCCAGCTCCTGAATGAGTGGTTGCTGCCATGCTGGCGTGCAGTGCTGGAAGAATGTCCAGAGGGTAGGCAGTGAAGAGCAGCAGGAAGCACATTTGTTTTTCAATTTTTCTTTTTCTTTCATGGAATGCAGATACTACTGGCAGGGTCAGCATCTATGATCCTCATGAAGGGGAATTAGGAGTTAACTATTCTGATGGACCTGAACAAATACTGCACAGTAGCATTCTCATCTATTGTAATGAAGTGCTTTGAGAGGTTGGTCATAGCTAGAATTAACTCTTCCCTGGTCTAGGACCTGGACCCAATGCAAATTGTCTGCTGCCATAACAGGTCTATGGAGCTTAGAAAAATAGAGGGCTATGGGTAAGCCTAGGTAATTTCTAAGATAAGGATATGATTGGCACAGCTTTGTGGGCCAAAGGGCCTGTATTGCACTGTAGGTTTTCTATGTTTCTTATGTCTACAGCAAATGCAATCTCATTGTCTTTCCTCTCAGCTTTAGACCATGCATTTATCAGGCTGTTGTTCACTGTTCATTGAACAGCATGCAGCACCATCATTCCATCAATACTAAACAATAAGCTTCAAAAGCTTTACCTCATCTGTAACTGTGTCCTTGATTTCTTCATCAGAAGACCATAGTCAAGGCAGATCAGGAAATAACATCTTCTCTTCATTAATAATCAAAAGATGCACATCTCAAAATAATGCATGCTTACAACACTACTCCTTTCTCTCTACACTCAAGACAATGTGGCTAAGCACAACTCTATAAATCTATAAATCTGTCAACGACACCACTTTTGTTGGTAGAATTTCAGATGGTGATGAGGAGGTGTACAGAGCCAAGATAGATTAGCAAAGTTGTGGTGTTGCAACAACAACCTTGCACTTAACGTCAGAAAGACCAAAGAAGAGGAAGTAGGGAGTCCTCATTGAGAAGTCAGCAGTGGAAAGGGTGAGGAGCTTCAAGTTCCTGGGTGTCAGCATCCTGAGGATCAATCCTGGACCTGACATCTTGATGCAATCACGAGAAGGCACAGTAACAGCTATACTTCATTAAGAGCTTGAGGAAATCAAAAGTCATGCAGATTTTATGGATGTATGGTGGAGAGCACTCTGAATGCTCTCATCACTGCCTGGTATGGAGATTCTAATGAAAAAGGCTGCAATGTTGAAGACCCAGCCAGCAACATCACAAGCACAACCCTCCCCAATGCTGAGGACATTTTCAAGAGCTGATGCCTCAAGAAGGTGGCATTCATCTTTAAAGACCCTCAACATATGGGACATCTCCTCTTTTCATTACTACCATTAGGGAGAAGATAGAGGAACATGAAGATTCACACTTAACGTTTTGGGTACAGCTTCTTCCCTTCCACCAAAAGATACTGAACAGTCAGTAAACTCATGAACCCATGAACCCTATCTCATTAGTCCTCTTTTGCACCAGTTATTCATTTATTTACATTTATGTATGGGAAAATTGGATCAACCTTAATGAAATGGTGGAGCAAACTCGATAGGCCATATAGCCTCATTCTGCTCCTATATCTTATGATCTTATGGTCTATTTGTTTATTTGTTTGTCTGTTTTTGTGACATAGCAATTTTTACATCACAAAAACAAACAGATGCAAGAACAACAAATTACATGACTTAGATCAATGGTGACAAATCAGCTTCTGATTCTTCCATGTAGTTGAGACTGGGTAAGTGTGACAGGATTTCTCCCTAGTTGGGTATTGCTGAACTAGATGAGTTCTTACAACAAACCCAATAGTTTCATGGATGTCATTACTGAAACTACTCACTTTAAAATTTCTTGTACCAGATCAGAAAATTCAATTGTTGCTTTACCAATAGATAAATACTGTGATGGCCAATATTTCAGCAACCATTTCATGAACCACTGGAAATACATATTGCATTCAGAAATCCGTGGTCACTGCCCTACTGGTGTGAAATTTCCTTTACTTTTATTGGCCCTAAGTGCTCGTAAGCATCTCCTAATATTCTTGAGTCTGAACTTCCTGCTCTTATCAATTCTCCAGCCAAGAATTCATCTTTTTTCTCACCATTAGTAATGAGCAATGAGAAAGCTCCACTCTGTTCTATAATTTGTTTTGCCCATTAGCTGAAGCTAAGGACTGCAACTTAAAACTGTTCCCCTCTAATGTTGTTTTTGTCCAACATGAGGCACACCTCCTGTTTTCTTTCACCCTTGCACAGTGTACAACCTTGACAACAGGAATGCAAAACAACATGCAGGATTCATGTTCACCAACCCCTCTGAATATTATAATACACAATCCCCATGGACAATCCCACCAATAACAGGTTTATGCCCACAGAACTGTGATGGAAGATTGATCTCAAAAGTTTGCCCGAGTTAAAGAAACAGGGCCTTCTGTCAGGCTGATCACTGTACAAAAGTCTGGAAATTAATTCATCATCTTTCACTCTCCCTTAGAATGTCATCTAAGTGTGGAAAATGTTAGCAAATGCAATGAAACAAAGTAAATAAACCAAGGTTCAAGCACCGAACTTCCTGTCTTTAACGTCACTCAGACTTCCATGTATCACAACATCAATGGATCAATGAGTATATCTCCCCCTTAAAGGAAAGATGCATGTAAGGCCAAGCAATGCAAACTATGAAGCATAGAAAAAATATATCTGTTTAACAAAACAAATCAAATTCCCTGAAAGAAGCTGACATTGGGATTTATTTCCTGAACATTCCCATATGTAAGAAGAAATGGATTTGTCCACCTAAAGTAATCTGCAGCTTTTGGATACTATTGCTTTGATTTTTATTGGAGCTGACAGAGAGATAGAGATCAAAATGTGTCCTCCCATTTTATTATTTTCGCACTGACAGCTCAAGAAGCTTCAAGAGAAAATGTTCCAAATTGTTGGAGTAGGAACATCTTTTTATCATCCTGTGTGGGTTGGAAAGTGATTTGAATACATTTCAAGAATATTTTAGTCCTCTTTTTTCAGACACTATTCACGACATCAGAAGATTAGAAAATTCATTCATAACATGGGCGGCCTTCCTTCCCTCCACAACAAACCTCCTCCTCCCCAATAACCCCCATCTCATCTCCCGCACACACACACACACACGTAAACACACAAAGTTGCATGCTTATTCAGCTTTCTGTTCCCTAATCCTCTTACATTTAAAACAGACATTTCAGCAAAAAGGATGGAACAGCATACAGTCTAATTAACAATGATGAATATCTCAGTGCACATAAGGAAGCAAGATTTTCACTTCTCAGAATCAACGTATTTATTGACTGTATTGAACAGTGAGTTAGAATGGGGAAGAATTAATTATTCGCTGCAAAGGTGAACTAGGTGATAGTGGGGATCAAAGGAGCCTTGAATTTCAACTTTCCTACAGAACCTTGCCAAGCTGCCATTGCAGGTGCCCCGCTGATGGCTGCTCTTCACAGCTGTAGATTGACAGGCATATACTGTGCTTGTTGAAGAGTCAAAAGCAACTGATTTTAAGGTGGAAATTGCCAGTATTGTTGGCATCCCATGAGAGCAAATTGCCATTCACTGCACTCAGGCTCCTCTTAATAACCCAGACTATTTTTACTGACTCTCCATCAAAGTTCAGATAGTTAATACTATGCACCTAGGACCTATCCACAGAGAAATTTTAATGTTAAGTGAAACAGAGAATGCTGGAAGAACTCTGCAGGTCATGCAGTATCTGAAGGAATAAGCAGGCAATATTTCAGGCCGAGACCTGTCATTAGTAATGGAAAGGAAGGGAAATGAAGCCAGAATAAGGTGGTGGGAGAGGGGAAAGAGTACAAGCTAGAAGATGATAGCTGAAGCCAGATGAGGGGGAAGGTAGGTGAGCGGGGGATGAAGTGAGAAGCTGGGAGGTGATAGGTGGAAAAGGTAAAGGACTGAGGAAGATGGAATCTGATTGGGGATGATGTGTGATGTCAGGTATGTGCATTGGCCAGCTCTAATCTGATGGATGGATTCACACTGAGGGAAGATATGCCCTTTACTTTCCTAGCTTGTGACATCCTGTTTTTTTTTTGCAACTATAGAGTTATCTTAAAGTTAGATAAAGTAAAATTTGGAGACTCTCTCTCAAAACAGAATGAGAGCCCCACAAATTACAAAATGATTTCAATAAATGCAGTTATTCAGCTAAGGGTGCCATCTAATACATGCGCAAAAGGTACGTAAGGCTGGTTATCAGGTGCACTGCAAAATGCAGCAAGCCAAATTGTGATGGAAATTCACTTCTTGGCCAGTGGGTCGCTTAATGTTTTTGTAAGGCTCACTTTCTAAACACAGAAGCTGACACTTGTAAGATCACAAACAATTGTTAGTAAATTTCTAATGAACAGTGGTTTAGCTTCTGCTTGTAATTGGGAATCACTCAATTCATAAAATGGAAATAGAAAGCAGTAATCGGTTTCAAGTTTAAAAAACACAGCTTTGCAAACAAGCTCTGTATATAGGAGACATTGTAGAAGCAGAGACTAGCTCATAACACTTGGTTTATAGCTGCTCAAGGAGTCAGATTAAGACAATGGGTTGTTTAATTTGGCCTTTTTTCAACAAGAAAAGCTGGCTCTAATTTGTTAGGTTCATGGAAGATTTCAGACCAGATGAATAATATAATTTACCATATCAATAACTGATCTAGTAATGTTGGGAGTTTTAAGTACTTAAGGAAGATATCTTTACAGCATTTAGCTGAGATCTGTGTCCCCAAGGTGCTTTTAGACCTTTTGTGTTAAAGAGATATCTGAGGAAACATGATATGCATGTGAAGTTATCAAAGTGGTAGATAAACAATAAATGTAGAGAGAATTTCAAGCATATAGAAAATGGGGTAAAGAACATCAAAAAGCTATGGAAGAAGCACAATGGATAATTTGTTTACTTTTTAGTTATAGAAGTTGTACCTATTATTTGGAAATCCTTTGTGTTTATAAATGCTTTTTGTTTTAGAAATGATTTGTGTTTTGGAAAAGGTTTGTAATTTGGAAATGTTTAAGATAGAAATCTTCTGTGAGTTTTAAATCTATTTTAATAATGTTGTTCAGATTTAAATGTGTATCACTGAAAATAAATGAACTGTTTTAAATTATTAGTTAGCTGGAATTATATTCTCATTGGTCAGGAAAGGGGACACACCACTCAAATAGTGCCCATTGGCAGCAAAACTCACCGTGGAAAATAAACATGGTGGTGAACTAGTCTTTTAAGACTGGGTAGTTACTGTATAATCTCCATTTAGTGACACTACTCCTGGCTATTTTTATCCTTTAGGGCTTAAGGTTTTCAATCAAGTTTAGAACTTAGTGGTCATCAAATCCAATACCATCACAGAATACAGTAGCAGGTGCGAGAGGAAGTGCAGGAAGGAAATCCAGAGCTTGAGGGACACGAAACAAATCTGTCAAACATCAACAACAGGGAAGTACAGTTAGTAGGGGAAGGACTCAGTTCAATGCCACTACACTCACCTCTCTGGTCAGCAGTGGAAGGTTGGGGTGGGGGTGTTGACCATATTGACCATAACGGATCGCAGATATGCTTTTCAAAATACCAGGCAAGATTGTAGACAATGTGAGCTTCTCCACATTTCAGTCCTTGATAATATCTCAGTACAACAGTTACTAGACAGAACGACCCAGATTATATATCTCTTTTGGAAGATCGCTTGCACCGATCACAACAGCAAGCATAAATCCATGATCTAGTAACTGAACTGATTTACCATAACCCTTACAGGGCAGGCAACTCTCTTTGACATACCTTGTGAAAGCATGAAACTTATTTTACATTATTCACTTGCATGGTGATTCTCAAACTGGAGGAGATATATTGCAGCCACTTTCTACCAGGCTCTTCCTATCATGACCTTGGCAGGTCTCCAAGGACCCAACAAATTTCCTGACACATGCCAGCGATAATAAACCCGATTCTGATTCTGATACAGGTCTTGAGAATTACTTCAATGATGTGAATATCCATGTCTGCTCCAACAAATCTTAGAGATCTCCCATTCTTATGTAGCCTTTGTCTGTTCATAACTGCACTGGTGTTGTATATTCCCCATTTCTGGATACCATGTGAAGTGTAATTTTAGGATGATAATCTTCTCAGATACGTGAGCTTATCAAAAGTGAACTTGTAAAATATTTAATTCATAGAGAACCACAAAGATCCCATTTCAGCATGTTCCTGAACAACATCTCCAGCTTGAAATATTAACTCTGTTTCTATGTCCCCAGATGTTTTCCCACTTGTTGAGTGTTTCCAGCATTATCTGTTTCTGTTTCCAGAGATCCAGCATTCACAGATTATTTTTGTTGTTTTTTTATCTGATGCTCTTTCTAATGTATTTTGGATTTTTTTTCGCTAGGGAGTGTTGATTTTAAATACAGCGCAGTTTAATGAAACAAAGAAGGGTAAAGTCTAATTTATTGCCAAGTATATTTGAAAGCAAAGTCAACAGCAACTTCAATGATGGAAGTGGGTTAATTTCTCCAGAACTCTGTAATAAGTGGAGGATAGTTAATTATAAATTTTGTGCATAAAAGCAATTGCTGGCACGTTTAGTAGCATTATAACCACACTAGATTTGCAAGATAATTACAAAATCGCCTCCATCGCTTAACTTGTAACATCGCTTAAGTTAAATTGCTTTAACTTGGTATCATATGCTGCCTTTTGGCAAACAGACTTTAGAAACTATTGGAAAACAATGATGAGATGATTGTGCAGAATTAGTCAATATGAATTGCAGTAAGTCGATTATTTGCCTGGCATTCAATATTAATACATCCATTTGTACTGATGGTACACTGTACATCATAGTGTCTAAAATTATATCCCTTCATATTTATATTTATTCCAAAACCTGTTTACAATTCATACTTCTCTCCCTGGATAGAGGCAGATGCTGAACTTCTGGCTGAATATTTCTCTGTGTTGTTGCTACATGATCAATAACCAATACATGTTTTTTTATAATATAAATGGAATTTTAGAAATTACTGACTGTAATATCCCCAAAATGTAACATCTTGCATTTTAACCTGAGATTTCTAAACATATTTTCTTTTAAGCATAATATTTCTATAAAGTTAAAGTGAGCTTTTTCTCACTGAAATAAATAAGCAGATTGTGTCTAGGTTGGTAACCTTTGATGCGAGTTAGTAAACACTGGAACGTTGTCACACACATTTCAACCTGACCAACATCACTGTGATAAAAAGCTTCCCTGAATGTTGTCTTCCATGAATATCACATGACGTGGATTTCAGACAAGGCAGATTTTGGGATCCTTATTTTCAAGTAATGCCATTTCAGACATGCAACATCCTTAGTAGCTCCACGTCTCCAGAACTAAAGTACTGCCTGACATTTTTATGGTTCTGCAAATCATAGCCCTCTGCTGTTCAATGTTTGTACATAGTCTGGGGAAAAGTATGCAAAAGCATTGACCCTTATCCATTGGGATATTTTGCTCATGTATGTGGAAGTGTGGAATTCTGCGCTGTCAGTGAAGTAGCTGGTCAATGAACTACAGTCTGACATTATGCATGGTAATTAGTTGCATTACTCTATTCATCGACACTCTTCCACCTTGTCCTCTTCATCAACACTCTTTTCAATTCCCCAATCAAAGGCCATTCCCAAGTGCAAAGCTCTGGAATTCCCTTTAAAATATCTCTGCCTCTCTACCAGAGCTCTTTCCCTAAAACCATTCTCTTTGACCGAACTGTGGACTTGCCACCTATCCTGCTATCTCCTAGAACAGTTCAAAGTCAAATTTTGTACAATATAGTTTCTATGAAAACCGTTGAAAACTTTTGCTATCTTAAAGTGACTATACAAATATATTTTTCACAACAGCTTTAAATTTGCCTTTTATAATAAACATTTTGGCCAAGTGGAGCATGTCAGCCTTGGATGGTAACCCACCTAGAAGAAAGAATACTCTTGATCTTAAAATCTGCTGCCTTGCGCCCATACCCACTCATGCGAAAGGTTTCGGGAGTAAACCTCGAGGAAGAAATCCGGAGCTGAGGTCCCTAAGGCAATTTGATGTTGTTCACAGCTTCACTCTGGCAACCTCTGTGATGACACTGGTGCCAAGCAGTATCAGCACTTGCCCTTCCCTTGGACTACATCAGAGGGGGAAACCCACTGCATGGACAACAGCCGGTTCTTCAAATCTTCCCGCTCAGGCTTGTGTCCTGAAGAGGACACAGTCCACCAGGGTGTAAACCCATGACCCTCTGGGATCAATAGCTGCCTACTATAATAAGCATATGGTGGAATTTAAGGTGGGGGGTTATATGGGAGGCAGGGTTTGAGGGTTGGCGCAACATTGTGGGCCGAAGGGCCTGTAACGTGCTGTACTATGCTATGTTTTATATATTAAAATGTATCCATTATAGACACAGTTCGCAACTTGACATCAGGTTTTGTGGGTATTGGTGATGTTCTCCAGAACAGCAGTGCATGAATTGTCTGGCTCCCTGATTTTGCATGTGGGACTTCCAATCTCTCATTCAGTGAAAAAACTGCAAGCCCTGAAAAGATTCACAGTGTTAATGAATAATCCCATTGTTTGATGTGAAGGAATTAAACTGTAATCACCATTGAAATTCCTTTGTGGAAGAAAATTACCTCAAACTGCCTTCAGGGTATTTCTTCAATTATAATTTCTCCAGTCATATAAAGAGACACTAAGAAGCAGAGAACATTTGGGCTGTACGTTCATTCACAGAAAGTAAGGTTTCAGGTTAAAATACATTTATTATGCCCATAGAAATGAACTGTTGACACAAAAGGTTTAAATCCTGCATCAGAACTTCTACCTGCTCAAGCTGCCTGTGGCCGGTCCTGATGCAGGGTTTTAACTCAAAACATCAACAATTCTTCCCCCCCCTCGTCACCACCCACTCCCCACTTATGTTCTTCAACCCACTGAGTTCCTTCAGCAAATTGCATGATGGTCCACATTTCATCATTACAATCACACTCCTGTATATTGTTAACATTCCTTCTGGCGTCTTGATAGGTCATTGCAGAAGTTCGTTAAAAGCCGATCATATTGCTCAAGTCCGATTTCAAGTGTGGTCCACACTCAGTAAGCACAGAAAGCTCCTCTCCTTGGAGACACGAGAGACTGCAAATGCTGGAATCTGGAGCAATGCATAATCTTCCAGAGGAACTCAGCAGGTCATGCTGCATGGAAAGTTATTTATGACATCTATGACATCCAAAACCCTGAATTGAGACTGAGAGTGGAGAAGGAACATGGCCCGCGTAAGAGAAGGGGAATGGCGAGAAAGACAGCTGAGGTGACAGTGAGCTGGAGTTCAAAAGTTCGAAGTAAATTTATTATCATAGCACATATATGGCATCATATATAACACTGAGATCCATTTTCTTGCGGGCATGTACAGTAAATCAAGAAACACAACAGGCTCAATGAAAGACCAACCCAGCGGAACAGGCAAACAACCAATATGCAACAATTTGTACAACAAACTGTACAAATAAAAAAAGAAACTAATAATAATAAATAAGCAATAAGTGTCAAGAACTTGATATGAAGAGTCCTTGAAAGTAAATCCATAGGTTCTGAAACAGTTCAGTGAAGTTGAGTGAAGTTATCCTGTCTGGTTCAAGAGCCTGATGGTTGACGTTGTAGTAACTGTTCCTGAACCTGGTGGTGTGGGTCCTGAGACTCTTGTGAGGTGTAAGGGGTAGAATATGACAAATAGGAAGTGCCAGCTAAGGTTTGGGAGCAAGATTAGAGACAAGAATCAGTGCCAGGTGAATGATAGATGAGGCAAACAAATTAAGAGAGGAAAATAGGAAAAGGGAAAGACAAACAGATGGAGGAATGGTTGGGGGATAGGAAGCATGGAGATGCGTGACATTTGTGGGAGGGAGATGAGCAGGAACACAAAGGGCTGCTAGCAGTGCAGGGTTCTGATAAGCAAAGGACAATGAAAATGGGTATGATTAGGGAAGAGTGAATGATACTACGTTTATAACCAGAACCATAGGGATGGGAGGGGTGTTGAAACCTGTGGGTGAACCATGGGTGTAGTGGGTGGATGCAGCTGGGGGGATGGGGGGTATGTATATGGATGCAGTGCAGCAGAGAGGTAAAAGGAAAATAGGGCAAAAAGGGAGGACTGGAAAAGAATTTGGCAGGAAAAGGGAGGAGAAAATAGTGCTTACGTGAAATTGGAGAACTCAGTGTTCATGCCATTGTGTAGCAGACTACCCAGGAGGAATTTGATGTGTTGTTTCTACTGTTTGCATTGGGTTTCATCCTGGCTGTAGAAACGCTCCTTCCCTTGGAAACACAAAAGAAAAGCAGGTGGTGATTTTACAGTAACCCATTAATATTAATTGCATCATATGTGATAGAAGATCCTTATAATTTTTATTAACTTAAATTTATGTCCTCCAGCTGCCAGGATGGATTTTAACTTATGTCTCTAGGAAAATACTTGTCCTACTTGCGTGTGGTGAACTACTTGAATACTTGAAAATTCCCAAAGATCTGTAATATACATTTGTAATTAAATTGATGAGATCTAAGAATTCAAGACATTCCTATCATTCAGGACACACCAAAATAAACTAGCTTGACTTGTTTGACTCCATCCTTTTATCCCTTTTTACTCATGATGGAAATAGAAACTGACTAACCAGACTAGTCAATTACTTGTCAAGCTTAACTGTTTCATTTTCTCATGTTAAACCATGATCCACTATTGCCTATTGAAAGAAAGATTTATCAGTCTCACAAAACTCTTGCAACAATGAAAATACTTACTCTTATAAAATGATGTCCATCTAAAGAAATGTATAATTTCACTGAATATCTGAGCGAATGCTCATGATGTCATAAAATAAAAGATTCAGCATAAACACAAGAGATTCTGCACATGCTGGAAATCTAGAGTAAGGTGCCAAAACTGCTGGTAAAATTCAATGGCTCAGGCAAATACTTAGAGTAGGAATAAATAGTTGACGTTTTAGGCCAAGACCAGACGAGGGATCTTGACCATTTCAGTTTGACATTTCAGTCAACCATTAATTCCTCTCCATAGATGCTGCCTGACCTGCTGAGTTACTCCAAAACTGGCGAGCTTTACAAAAGGTTCATCAGTTAGATTGTAGCTGCAAATGATCCTGATGGGTGTTTCAACAATTATATTTGCACACAAGCCTGCTCCATGTTTGAAGCTCTCCTTTAAAAGGACACACACAAAATGCTGGAGAACTCAGCAGGTCTATGGAAATGAGTAAAGAGTTGATGTTTCGGGGCAAGAGCCTTCTTCAGGACTGGAAAGGAAAGAGGAAGACGACAGAATAAAAAGGTTCAGGGAAGGGAAGGAGGAGAGCTAGAAGGTGATAGGTGAAGCCAGGTGGGTGAGAAAGGTAAAGAGCAGGAGAGGAAGGAATGTGATAAGAGGGTGGATCATAGGAGAAAGAGAAAGGGGGGCAGGGGGAGGTGATAGGTTTGAAGATGTAAGAGGTCGGAGTACTGAATAGAAGGGGGGGGGGAATATTTTTTATCAGAAGGAGAAATCAATATTCATGCCATCAGATTGGAAGCTACAAAGATGTATTATAACATGTTGCTCCTCCACCCTGAGGGTGGCCTCACCATGCCCGAATGGGAATCAGAATTGTCATGTTTGGCCACTGGGAGGCTCCGTTTTTGGCAGAAGTGCTCAATGAAGTGGTCCCTCAATTTATGATGCGTCTCACTAATGTAGAGAAGGCCACAAAGGGACCACCGGACACAACAGGCAAACCTAACAGATCCATTGGTGAATTATTGCCTCACCTGGAAGGACTATTTGGGGCCCTGAATGGAGGTGACAGAGGAGGTGAATGGGTAGGTGTAGCGCTTCGGCCAGTTCCAGGAATAAGTGCCAGGAAAGAGATTAGTGGGGAGAGACAAATGTACAAGGCAATGAAGAGGAGAGCAATCCCTGCAGAGTGCAGAGGGGGGAGGTAGAGATATTTTGGTGGTAGGATCCCTATGGAGATGGCAGAGGTTGCGAAGAATGTTGTGTTGGATGTGGAGGCTCATGGGTGATGGTTGGTAAGGACAAGAGGAGCTATCACTGTTAAGTAGGAGGGAAGGGGGGGTGAACACAGACACTTAGGAAATGGAGGATATGCGGGTGCGGGTGAGAAAGGGAAGGCCCGTTCTTTGAAGGAGAACATCTCCGATGACCTGGAAAGTAAAGCTGCATCCTGGGAACAGATGTGGCAGAGATGGAGGAACTGAGAAAAGGAAACAACATTTTTACAGGCGACAGGATGGGAAGAGGTACAGTCAAGATAATAGTGGGAATCTGCAGGTTTGTAAAAGATGTCGGTCCACAGCTTGTCTCCAGAGATGGAGACAGAGAGAGTGAGAAATGAGAGGGTGGTGTCAGAAAAGGACCAAGTGAATTTACAGGCTGAGTGGAAGTTAGAGGCAAAGTTGATGTAATTGATGAGCTCAGCATGGGTGCATGAAGCAGTACCAATGCAGTCGTTATTGTAGTGGGGGAAAAGTTGGGAACCATTACTGGTGAAAGCTTGATTACTTCCACTCCTCTTGTCCTTACCAACCAACTTGTACTTTTCTCCATGGCCAATGAAAAGGCAGGCATAGCTGGGGGCCTGTGGGTGCCAAAGGCTACCCCTTGAGTCTGGAGACCATTATCTAAATGGAGAGACGGTTCAAACATCAGAGGTGCAGAGGGACTTAGGAGTCCCATAAGGTTAATTTAAGGTTGAGTTGGTGGTAAAGAAGGCAAATGCAATGTTGGCATTTATTTCAAGGGGAATAGAATACAAAAGCAAGGAGATATTGCTGAGGCTTTATAAGACACTAGTTAGGCTGCATTTGGAGTATTGTCAACAATTTTTGGCCCCATATATCAGAAAGGGTGTGTTGTCATTGGAGAGAGTCCAGAGGAAGTTCACAGAGGTAAGGAGGAATCCTTTTAGGCAGAGAGTAGTAAATCTGTGGAATATTCTGCCAGAAACTGTGGTGGAGGCCGTAGATATATTTGAGGTGGAAATTGATAGTTTCCTAATCAGTCAGGGCATCAGAGGATATGGCAAGAAAGCAGGTATATGGGGTTGAATAGGATCCGGGATCAGCCATGATGGAATGGTAGAGCTCACATGATGGGCTGAATGGTTTAATTCTGCTCCTATGTCTTAAGGTCTTATGCTTTAATGAGTCAAAGGAAAAATTGTTGAGGATAAGGACCAGTTCTGCCAGATGGAGTAGGGTGGTGGTGGAGAGGAATTAATTGGTTCTTTTATTGAGAAAGAAGTGGAGAGCTTTAAGGCCTTCTTGATGGTGGATAGAAGTGTCTAGGGAGTGTTCATCCATGGTGTAAATGAGTCAGTCAGGGCCAGGGAACTGATAGCTAGTGAGCAGATTGAGAGTATGAGAAGTGTGACAGATATAGATGAGAAGGGTCTGAACCAAGGGGGATAGAACGGAGACAAGGTTTGAAGACACAAGTTCAGTGGAGCAGGAGATGGTAGAGACAATGGGCCTGCCCAGACAATCAGGTTTGTGGATCTTGTGTGGGAGATAGACGTGAGCAGTGTGAGGTAAGAGAACTATGAGTTTGGTGGTAGTGAATGGGAGTTCTTCGGAGTTGATGACACTGGTGAAGGTGTCAAAGACAGTTTTGTTTAGTGAAATATTGCTTTGTTTTCCTTGATGTTATCACTAACAGCCTTTTTCACAACCTTTGATAATGTCCTAAAATCATCCTCTGTCTTCATTGTTTCATTACATTCCTGGGAAGCGCCTCAGTGTGTGTTGCTACAATATTTAAGTATAGCATTGTAGTGACAGACTAAAGACAAGGTGAGAACTTTCAACATTGCTAAAATAAATGACATTGTTTGCCTAAGCCTCAGAGGGAGAAAACGTGGGAAAGAAAAAGAGTGGGTTTATTCTTGTAAGTAATTTTATTGTGAAGTTTCTTTTGATAAAAAAATAACATTTACTTAACCCCTTTCACAGCCTTAGGGTAGACATGTGCATTCTACATCTAGTACTTTTATATAGCCATTATTACCGATGTAATTTAGGAAATGGGGAGATTAAATAATCATTGTCAATACTAAGTAATGATAAGTATGGAGAAAACAGTTGGTATTTTATTGTATAGTAATCCAGCAAACATGAATATTCAGCACAAGGGAGACACAAGAGATTCTGCAGATGCTGGAAATCTGGATCAATGGTGTAGATAAACTCATTCACACAACTCTGAACAAATTCTGCAACACTCCATCAGGCTGTTGAACAAAAGAAAATAACTACACTCATCTATTGAGATGTTCCCACAACCAGTAATTTCACTTGAAGGACTCTTTATCTTGTCATTCCATGCTCTCATTACTTATTGCTATTTATTTATATTTCCATTTGCCTAGTGTGTTATTTGCTCTTTCATTAATCCTGCTTACTATTTTATAGATTTGCTGAGTATATCTGCAGGAAAAAGAATCTCGGGGCTGTATGTGGTGACACAAATGTACTCTGATAAGAAAATTTATTTTGAACTTTGAACTAACACTCACTCATGCTTTCAAGGATTCTACAATTCATGTTCTCAGTATTATTTCTATTTGCACAGCTGGTCTTCCTTTGCACATTGGCATTTGTCAGTCTTTGCTTAAGTATAATTTTTTCATAAAGTTCTATTGTATTTTTTTCACGTAAAGACCTATAAGGAAATGAATCTCAAGGTAGTGGCAATATATGGTAAAATATACATACTTCGATAAAAGACTTACTTTGAACTTTGAAATGCTGCAGGAACTCAGGACTGGTGAGGAGTCTTGGACTGAAAGGTCAACTCTTTATTTGCTGCCTGACTTGCTGAATCCCTCCAGCATTTTGTGTGTTTTGATTTCAATATTTAGCAAACAGGCTGCAATGAGCCAGTGTAATGCAGTGCATCTTTCAACACTGCCTTATGGGTGGTAATCCACAACAAAACTGGATTTCAGTAGTGCCTGGTTAAAGTAATCCTCATACAATGTATCAATGACAATAAATCAACAGAGGGTAAAGTCAAAGTCTGGCTTATGGAAATAACCATGATGCAGATGGCACACAGGCGTTAGAATCTGATGATCTGTTTGTGCTCAGCAGGAATCTCAATCATATTAACAGCTGTTTTATTTAACAGAAAATGAATAAATCCTTTGGACTCCCATGATGCCCAGATAGTGCACAACTGAACATCCAGATCCTGAAGATCCCAGGTTCAATCCTTACTCTGGGCTGAAATATGCTATTGTATCAATGAAGCCTCATGGTTTTTTCAGCATGGAAGGGTCTGTTATCTATCTGCCAACATTCAGATGGAAATGATAATGTTTGGATTTTGCAATCAGAAGCAAAGAACCAACAGCCCGTAAAATTCTTGCCAGCTTAGGAGAGATTTGTATTCATTAAAAATTTGATCCAACGTAATATCCACTCCACATAAGTGAATAGGAAAGCCAATACTCTGCTTAACTAAATTGACTGAAGAAGCTTCATTGCAATATACTTATACACAAAAAAGTAGTAATTAGAGATTATTACTTTGCAGGAATCTAAATAAGAAATTTCTACAGAAAAATTGAATTAAGAAATATCCTAAATCAAGTTTCTGTAATTTCTGTTTTCAATGTATTCCACTGCTGCCTTAAATGGTTAAATTTTGGGGCATTTATACACCATGTATGGATGTCCACGATGATAAATTTGAACTTGAAATTAAGAAAGAAGGAAAAATAGAAAGCTAAAATATACAACCCTAATTAAACTCTGAAGGAACAAAATTCCCTAAATGGAAAATTAAGTGTCAGAGGATTTGTTTATTAGGTAATAATGTACCACATTGTTAAAAATTCAAACGCACAAACGTAAAATCCATAATTTTGATTTAAAGAGGAGCTAGTCAAGAAATTTGTTCTCTTACTTGGTATCAAAGCTGAGTCTATCACCAAGATGCCTGTGGATGATCAGATTACTTTAAATACCATTTCTGGATTTACCTTTATCTCTTCATGTGAATTTTCCAGAAGCTGCTATCCAATTCACTCTGCTTTATCGTGTGTTAATGGCTTTATCTTTCTTCTCAATGCAAAAATCTGGTCCAATTACTTGGTGACAGATTTATCTATCATAAATACATGCTGAGGTTCAGTGGTACTATGAATTGTCTGATACAGGGCAGTAAAGGCACCTTGGGAACAAATTCATCTACTTTGCAATTAGATTTCTGAACAGTCCTTGAATACCACCTCACTATTCCTTTTTTAAACTATTTATTTATTTTTATAGTAGCTTTTATGTTTTGCATTTCAGAGCATGTGTCTGTGGTAATAAACCTGATTCTGAATCCGATTCTGTCAGTTGTCCATAATTAGCATACAGTTCCTAACACTCTACTTAAGGTGGCAAGAAATACCCATCCTAGTTGAAAGGTCTTAGCCAGCCTTTAAGTTACTTGGACTATGTGTATCCAATACTCCGTTAACATAATCTTCAACTGTATAGAGTCCATCAGCATTTAGATTATAATCAGCATACTTCTTTCCTCTGTGATGCTCCTGTTTCTTGGAATTGTTGAAGCATAACTTTGAAGTCTGACAATGGCTTGTCTTTCCAGACACCAAAGTGTCTTCTACGTAACCAATGACATCCGGCAGTCCTCGGACCAAATTATCACTCTCCTCTGGAAAAATAATCCAAGCCAATACTATTCCAAATGCAAGTCCATTGGATTGGGACAGAACAGGGTGAGCATTATTGTGGAGTACTTCCTGGAAGATTTATACTCAATCCCTGTAGAGCAAAGAAGTATCAATTAAAGGTAAGGATTATTTGTTCACCTTTACTTTGGTGTTGATTATTGTAGTGAAATCTCCACAAATCAGTCTTTACTACACTGAATGAAACAGTTCAATTAGAATCATTGATCCCTGTTTCCTGTGGTCACCTCAGATCCTTCTCTACCTTTACCTTCAGACTTTAAGCAGAGGCTCTGAGGAACAAAGGTGCAATATTTTACTTAAGGTAGTCCTTGACTTTCTTACCTTGAATACCTCCAAGCACATTATGAAACACGACAATGACAATAATATTGCATTGACAATAGTAGGACCATAAAAATTCTCTTGCCCCCTACAGGGTCTTCAACATTGCCTTGCTTACCACAAACACAAAACACTGGCCTGGAAATATGTTTGCACTACACAAGGGGAAAAATATGTTAGGCTGAAAATCTCATTAGTGCCACATTAAACTGTTCTATGCAGCTAGCTGTCTGGGAGCAAAGAGGATCCGTTCCTGGAAAATATATTGCAAGTGTACTTTCATACATCACAAAGGTGGGACAATGCATTGTATATTTCTGTGGGCAAAGAGCAGAAATATAGCAAAAAATAGACTCACAAATCAATGATATTTACATCACTGGATAAGAGGTTGCATATGCACAACGTAGAGGAAACTGGATCTTGGCAACAGTCTTCAAAACATTTTAAAACATCGTTGGGAATTATTTCCATGCCATTTGCTAATTTCTACTGGACACCTTCAGAACTCAGCAACAAAATGCCTGCCCAGCATTCCACAAATTGTGGTGTGCTTTAGCATGAGGATGGATGGATATAATTGTGACAGGAACTTAGAGAATCCTTTCATTTTTTGTTTATAGTTTGTGTAGAGATCGATTCATTTTTGGAATAATGTATATTTAAATAAAAAGTATGTAATTATTTTAAAAGGAAGCACCAATTCTCCAGCAAAGTTCAAAGTAATTTCATTATCAAAGTACATATATGTCACCATATATAGTCCTGAGATTAATTTTTTTGTGAATATACTCAATAAAGAGAAACCATACCAGTAGGGTGGACAAGCTGTGTGCAAGATCAGCAAACACTGCAAATACAAAACAAATGAAATAATGATAATAATAAATAATAATAATCAATAAATATCAAGAACATGAGATGAAGAATCCTTGCGAGTCCATAGGTTGTGGGAAAAGTTCAGTGATGGGGGAAGTGAAATTTTTCCCTTTGGTTCAAGAGCCTGATGGTTGAGGGGTAATAACTTTTCCTGAACCTGG
Source organism: Hypanus sabinus (assembly GCF_030144855.1). Classification (NCBI taxonomy): domain Eukaryota; kingdom Metazoa; phylum Chordata; class Chondrichthyes; order Myliobatiformes; family Dasyatidae; genus Hypanus; species Hypanus sabinus. The sequence continues at coordinate 134,775,032 of NC_082713.1, forward strand.
TGCCTGAAGCTCCTGTACCTTCTTCCTGATGGGAGCAATGAGAAGAGAGCATGACCTGGGTGGTGTGGGGGTTGGGGGTCCCTGATGATAGATGCTGCTCGATGGTGGGGAGGGCCATATCCATTACCTTTCGTAGGGTTTTCTGTTCGAGGGCGTTGGTGTCTCCATACCAGGCTATGATGCAACCAGTCAATATACTCTCCACTGCTCATCTATGGAGGTTTGTCAATGTTTTAGATGTCATGCTGAATCTTCACAAACCCTAAGGAAGAAGAGGCGCTGCTATACTTCCTTTGTAATTGCATTTATGTGCTGGGCCCAGGACAGGTCCTTGAAATAATAACACTGAGGAGCTTAAAGTTGCTGATGTTCTCCGCCTCTGATCCCTCCATGAGATCTGGCTCATGGACCTCCAACTTCCTCCTCCTAAAGTCAATAATTAGTTATTTGGAACTGCTGACCTTGAGTAAGAGTTTGTTATTGTGGTACCATTCAACCTTCCTCCTATATGATTCTGCCTGCCACAGTTGTATCACCAGCAAACTTGAATATGGTATTGGAGCTGTGCTTAGCCACTCAGTCATAAATATAAAGTGAATAGAGCAGGGGGCTAAGCACACAGGCTTGTGATGCACCTGTGTTCATGGAAATTGCAGAGGAGCCGAACTGACTGGCATCTGCAGGGGAGGAAATCGAGGATCCAATTGCACAAGGAGGTATTGAGGCCAAGGTTAGTTGACATTTTCATCTCTGGTAAAAGGCAAAAGTGGAATCAGTACAATGAACAGAAAATTAGATGCTGGCAAGTGTCTTCAGAATATTTTAAAATATCACAGAGAATTAATTTCTATGCCTTTTCCCAATCACAATTTGGACAGCAGCACCAATCAGCAAAGTGATGCATGTCAAGGACTGCACAAATGCATAAGCAACACTGAATATCATTTCAAATGAATGGTGCAGTTGGCAATATCCTTTCTTTCAACTTGTAAACTTCGTGTGGGAACCATGAGCTCCTTATGCTGGTCTATTTGATGGATTAACTGTTCTTATAAATAACAGTAATACAATCTTCTTGTTTGTTTCTAAAAGGAGTTGAATCCCACAATGCTGCAGTGATGAATGGAGAACAGGCGTTTCCTACATTGTTCTTCACACTGTAGAGAATAGGCTCTTGTATCTTGCAATATGTTAAAAATGTGAAGTTAATCACCAAAGTAAAATAACAACTAATAATAGATATGCACACTCAAACATAGTCCAATTTCACACACAATTACTGAATGAAATGTTCAGATCTTTTCAAATACTTCAGATTTGTCAAACTTAGTTGTGCAGATTTATGACATCACATTCTTTGGGTCCATTCCAAACAGTTAAGCTGAAAATCTAGGTTGACATTTCAGTTCAATGCAGAGGGAAGTTCCTGCAGTATAACATTGAATTGATAGTTAATTCATTTGGAGCACTTCAAGGTCAATCCTCTTTGCTGTGCTTTGTGTTTTTGGAAACAAATTTAATTTCATAGAAGAAAGGACAGAGAAATAGGAACTATTTACTAAATAGTCCGTTATAAATCGCCAGGGAAATGCTGGGAGATAACAGGGCACTTAGAGAAGCACAATATTAGGCAGTACCAACATACAGAATGGGAACAGTGTTTGGCAAAATGTTCCTCCTCTTCTTCTTGCACAGTTTCATGACAATTGGGAGACCAACATAAGGCGCATCAGAGTGTGGAGCAAAGTGGCAGGAAGTATACCCACTAAATTCCATCACCCACCCAAAAATAAACTCAAATAATATCAAAAAGTCTAATGCTTTACAGAGATTCAAATGCACACCTTATATAATGACAGTGATATCCTAACAAACTTTTCATGTTAAGCTGTGTCTGTCCCAAAGATCTCAATTTAGCAATTAGATATTTTCCTTGCACTTCATAGGAACTGGTATTCAAACAATATGTGCTGCACTTTTTCTTGACAAATGCACTCCCTACAAATACCTGTATCACATATATTAATTATGAATTAGGATTTATTCAGCCTAGTATGTCCATTACATAGCAACACACACACACACACACACACACACACACACACACACACACACACAAAATGCTGGAGGAACTCAGCAGGCCAGGCAGCATCTCTGTAAAAAGTAGTGTCAAAGTTTCGGGCTTAAACATTGACTGTACTTTTTTTTCCATAGATGCTGCCTGGCTTGCCGAGTTCCTCCAGCATTTTCTGTGTGTTGCTCGGATTTCCAGCATCTGCAGATTTTTTTTTGTTTATGTCCATTACATAGACATGCAAGAATAACTTCTTCCCTACTTTTATACCCGTCTCCCAGTTGAGTTCCCACCACCCCCTGCATTTTATATAAATGCCATCTTTTCTTTTTCCTTATCACGACTTTGTTGCCACAGTGATCAAATAGACTTGTTAAATATGGTTCTCACCTCCCTTTTATGCAAAGGCACCACTACATTTACATCGCTAATTTAAGTGATTGCTTGGCTAGTGTGTCTGCCACCATATTTTCCTCAACCCAAACATGGGCAGAGACCCATAAGAACTGTTAAAGACTGAGAGTAGCTGTGTGAAGTAAGTACAGAAAAATGTGAGAAATAAAAGCCTAAGTAGGCTGTCTGGTCCCTTGCACCTGCTCCAGCATTCAATAGGTTAAATGGTAAAATGGCTTACTATTGTCACATGTCCCGTTGTTTACATGCCACCCACATGGATCATTCAATCAGTATATCTTTTTCCTCAGCATCACTTTTCTGCACTAAACCAACATTCATTGATTAATTTGATATCCAAACATCTATTGAATTAATCTCTGTTTCAAAGATACTCAGCAGCTGAACCTTATAGGTAAATAACTCAAAAGGTTCACTACCCTCTAGAACAGGCATGGGCAAACTACGGCCCACGGGTCATATGCGGCCCGTTAAGCTTTTTAATCCGGCCTGCAGAACGATGAAATTATATTAATAAATCTTGTTAACGTTTTTTCCCCGCAATTCTGGTGTTTTCCCAATAGATGACGCACTCTATATACATTTGTTGCGACCCATTTCCTGGCACATCCGAACCGGCTCACAATTAGCCAGCGTTCCGACTAAGGGAGATAGCCTGCGGGGATTTGCAAGCACAGAGCTTTGGAGCCTCTGCACCACAGGGGGCAGGATGAGGGAGGCTTAAAAGTGAGGCTGGGGATTTCGAATAAAGTTTTTTCTTCGACTGCACTTACCGACTCCGTGTCATAATTTTAGCGCTGCATGTAGCACACCGCTACACATTGACCTTTGTTGAGGTGCAGCGTATTACTCCACATTTGCGGCTTTGTTCGGCTCGACCTATTTGTGTGAACAGGCGTTCAGCGTCATGAACATCAACAAAGACAGCCACAGATCCAAGTTAACTGACCAACACCTCAGATCCTTCCTGAGAATCGCCACAACAAAGCGAAATCCAGACTTTGATGCGCTGGCTAAAAAGGGAGACCAACAACACTGTTCCCACTGAAATTAAAAATAAGTTTCTTTGTTGTGTTATGTAAAAAATGCATTTGAAAATATTTTTTTCAATAAGCCTTACATGTTACATGTCATTTCTGTTAAGTGATGGACATGAGTAGTGCGCAGGTGCACGTACGTTCTTAAAATAAAAAAATGCGCCCCAGATCAAATAACGCGCTCCGCATACTGGCGCGCTGTCACTGTTCTGTCCTTGTGCTGGTCGTTGTTGAGTTTTGGCACAGGGGACAATTGAATAAGAAGGAGCAGGACAAGTAGACCTGCATCTCCTACCGTTTTTGAAATAAAGACAGGCAGGAGGAGAGTGATGATGATAATATCTTGAAGGATAACAGAATTTTCAGTGCTTTAAAATAATAACTGTTACTATTAAAAAAAGCTGTATTTTATTCATTTAATTTTCAGTGTTTTAAAAGTCATTTCAATAAATAGCTAAATACCATGGGACTTCAAAGACAGATATTTTGTTGTAATGCATTTGTTCATTTTCAATTGAAATTAAAGCACATATTTTCTACATGTCCCATGATATTTTATTTTCTCTTATGAGGTGTATTACCAAAACACTCCGTCCATCTGCTCCTGGTCCGACCCCCCTGTCAAATTTTAGAACCCTTTGTGGCCCACAAGTCAAAAAGTTTGCCCACCCCTGCTCTAGAATCTAGATAAAGTAGTTTCTTCACAGACCCACTCCCATCCCTGGATCTTATTATTCTTCCTTGACCCTGTCTCTAAATACCTCTTTTTAGGGAAATCCATTTTGTCCCTTCAATCACTTGATATAGTACAAATTCACCTCTCCTAGGAAACATACCATTCATCTTCATAACACTCCCTCTCTTGCAAGTATATGTTTCCTTAAGCCAGGGAAACTAGTTTTATATTCAGAATCTGATTCAGGTTTATTATCACTGACTTGTGTTGAGAAATGTGATGCTTTGTGGCATCGGCACAATGCAAAAACATAAAAGTACTCTAAATTACAAAATAAATAAATAATGCAAATAAAAAGAATTAAGTGTTCTTGGCCATCCAGAAATCTTATTACAGAGGGGAAGAAGCTGTTCCTAATTCACCAAGTGTAGATCTTTAAATTCCTATACCCCTGGATGTAATCTCACCCAGGGGCCCATTGTCATAAGGAGGGCATTGGGAGTGGACCCAAAAGCAAGACACAGACACTGAACTATCAGGAACAGGTCTAGGTGTGAGAAGGGAGCAAGGGAAGTGAGAAAGAAAGGATGCTGGACGTGAAACAGGCCCTGGACGAGACAAGGATTCCAGGTCTGGGCTAGGACTTGACAAGGATAGTGGAAGCAGGACCTGGAACTGGGAACTAGGAGCCTGGGCTTGGACTCTGAGCCAGAGACTGGACAAGGACCCGAAGCCTTGATTTGGTCGAGGAAGAGACAGGAACACAGAGCCTTGGTCAAGGGAGAGACAGGAACATGGAACAAAGAGCCAGGACCCCTTGGAAACAGGACATAGGGCCAGGACTCATACACCGAATGTAGAATACAACAAGACAATTCCCAACACTAGGTAGCAGCAAACAGCCGGACCTACCTAGCAAATGCATGGACACAGAGACAGTTCAAAACAATGAAAGACAGTTCCTTATCTTGCTCCAGTGATTGAACTTGACAACAGTGGACGTGAGGCTCCAGGCAAGGCAAAGCGAAGGGATACGGACAGGAACAATCCAGCAGCCAGAGGCTGAATCCTGAAGCTATTTATCAAGCCAGCCCAAACAAGAATCAGCTGCCACAACAGAAACTGGGGAAAACTGGAAAACCTGGAATAAGGAACATGGACCGCACCGTGAACTAGAATGCGGATTTCACAGACCGGACCATGATATCCATATAACTGGATTAAAATACTATTAATTTGCTCTCAAATCCCCTTGCAAAAGGAAAACATCTTAATTGTCTTCCTAATTACTTGTTGTACTTGCAGACTAACTTTCAAGATTTATGTAAATACACACCCAGGTTCCTCTGAATGCTCACTTCTTTCAGTCTATCACCATTTAGCCTTTAGCTAACAAGACAGATGACCTCCTTTTATTTCCAAGTTATATTTCATCTGTTGTGAAGCAATTGATCTTCTTAGTTTCCTCATATTTCCTTGAAACCTCTGCACATCCACCTCACAACCCAAACTGTCCACCCCACCTCCCACCCCAGTTTACTATCACCCGCAAACTTGGTTTGATCATTAAAATCATTGATATAAACTGTGGACATCTGGGGTCCTATGGGAACCATTAGTCACAGCTAAACAACTGGAATATGACCTGTTCATTCCTACACTTTTACTGTCCATTAACTGATTCACTATGCCAGTATTTTACTCCAATTCCATCTGCCATAATCTTGCTTTGTGATACACACAACTTAACAATTAGATTTTCAAAAGGCAATAGATAAGAAGTCATGTAAAAGATTTAAAGCAAGGCCTTATATTTGCGAGTTAAAACACTGGCATGGATGTCATATTGATTAACAGACATGGAGATAAATAGATGGCTTTGAAGTCGGTGGATTGTAATCAGTGAAAGTCTAAATGGATGAGTGGATGAACGCCAGCAGCTAATGGTATATAAATGACTTGGAAAAAAGGGGTTGATTGTAATCAAGTTTGCTGATGATGTTAAGTGATGTGGGAAAGTGAGCTATGGGAAGGAAATTGAAAAGGGATATAGAGAGGTTAATTGAGAGGAACAAAAAGAAGTGGGAGAATGGGAAATTATTCACTTTGTTAGGTAGAAAACAGTTTTTTTTACTGGACAGTTGCCATTAAATATTATTGCTTGGAGTAATTTGGGTGTCTTCAAGCACACATGAATTAGAACACAGGACAAAGGTCAGGGTGGCACAGGTAGATGCCCTTTGACCTACAAAGTTGTGCCAATATAATTAATCTAGTAATTAAATGCTGAACTGAACTAGGCCCTTTTACTAACACAACGTCCATATCCCTCCATTCTCAGTGTATTCATGCCCTTATCTGAAAGTTTCTTAAATGACTCTACTACCATCCCTGGAGGGCCCAGCATCCCACTACTCCCTGTTTTAAAAATACTTGTTCTGCAGTTCTCCTTTGAATGTATCTCCCTGGCCCTTAAATACATGGAATTAGACATTTAAACCCTGGGGGAAAAGGTACTGGCTGTCTAACTCCTTCAATGCTTCTAATAATTTTATAAACTTTGTAGTAGATCTCTCTTCAGCTTCTGCTGCTCCAGAGAAAGCAATTTAAGTCTGTCCAACCTTTCTTCATAGCATATGCCCTCTAATCCAGGAAACATCCTGGTAAACTTATTTTACATCCACATCCTATCTATAATGGGGTCACCGAAATTGAATGAAATGCTCCAAATGTAGCCTAATTAGAGTTTTATAAGTCTACAACATAACTATCAACTAGCGCAGCCACTTTCAGTGAACTATGGGCTTGAACTCTAAGATCCCTCTGTACATCAGTACTAAGGAACCCCTCACACTTGCCCAGATTAAACTTCATCTGCTACTTCTCTGCTCATATCTGCTGCTGATCTGTATCCCACAGTATCCCACAATACCACCAATCTTTGTGCCTTCTGCAATGTACTGTGCCAATCATCCACATTATTATCAAGTTCCTGGGTGCCAAGATCTCTGAGGATCTAACCTGGTCCCAATATATCAATACAGTTACAAAGAAGGCAAGACAGCGTCTATACTTCATTAGGAGTCCGAAGAGATTTGGCAGGTCAACAAATACACTCAAAGACTTCTATAGAAGTACCGTGGACTGATTGATTCTGATTGATTGCATCATGGTCCGGGGATGGGGGGGTGGGGAAAGTGAGGAGCTATTGCACAGGACCGAAAGAAGTTGCAAGAGGTCATAAATCTAGTCGGCTCCATCTTGGGTATTAGCCTACAAAGTACCCAGGACACCTTCAGGGAGCAGTGTCCCAGAAAGGCAGCATCCATTATTAAGGACCCCCAGCACTCAGGGCATGCCCTTTTCTTACTGTTACCATCAGGTAGGAGGTACAGAAACCTGAAGGCACACACTCAGCGATTCAGGAACAGCTTCTTCCCCTCTGCCATCCAATTCCTAAATGGACATTGAACCCTTGGACACCACCTCACTTTTTTTAAACATACAGTATTTCTGTTTTTTTGCATGTTTTTTAAATCTATTCAATATATGTCTACTGCAATTTATTTATTTATTTGTTGTTTTATTTTGTTTTTTTTTTCTCCTCTGTATTTTATATTGCATTGAACTGATGCTGCTAAGTTAAAAAATTTCACATCACATGCCAGTGATAATAAACCTGTTTCTGATTCTGATTCTGATCTATGACATTTACACAGTATATATCACTAACAGCAGAGGTCCAAGTATAGGTCCCTGTAGAACAATACTTGTCACAACTCCAGCCAGAATGTGTCCCATCAACCACTACTCTGTCTTCCATGGTCAAGCCAATTCTGAATCTAAATGGCCAAATCACTGTGGATCCCATGCATCTCAATCTTCTGGATGAGCTTACCATGTGGAACCTTGGCAAAAACTGTACTAAAAGCCATGGAAACAAAATTCACGGCTCTACCTTCATCAAGTTACTATTCCCAAGCCCTAAGGCTGATTAACACATCCACCCATTAACCCACCCACCACTATTTTATGATTTATTGTCAGTCACCGTATGTACAGATGCTCCTGTACCTAGTGTTTCTTTATGCATGTACAATCTAGGTATATATACTAATGTTATGTGTTAATATTTATTATGTTCTTTATGTTTACTGTGCTTTTTAAGCTGCATCAGATCCAGAGGTACACTCATTTCATTATCCTTTACACCTATGTACTGAAAAATGACAATAGAACATTCAGAATCTTGAATCAATTACCTCCATTATCTCCTCAAAAAACTCAGGCAAATTATAAAAAGATAATGCAACAAGTAATGAAGAAAGCAAACAACACTTTGCCCTGTACAACATAGACATGGAAGCACAAGGTTAAGATATCCTTGCCAAATTTGATTTGAGCTTTGAGAAGGCCACCTCTACACAATTTTGGTCTGCTTATCTTGGTAAGAATGGATTTGTTTTGAAATCAGTGTACTGTAAGTTTACTTGATTGATTTCTGAAATGGGAGTGCAGTCAAATGAGGAAAGATTGAGCAGACTGGGTCTATATCGTCTGATTTAGAGGAATGAGAGGTGATTGTACTTAAATAAATGATGGGCTGCATTTGTGCTAGATACAACGTCGACTTACATTCTGATTTTAATAGGCCACGTGAGCAGAATTTCTGTATCCTCAAGCGGGAGAGAGGTCCTGGTGGCTGTAGGCTTCTGTTACAGGTAAAGGCCTTTAAACTGTAGATGTCTGCTGAAAGGTACTCTGACTAATTTAAGAAAAATTGATATTGTTTAAAAACTAAATGATAAAATTCTAACAAACAATTAAATAGACACATATGTGCACTTACCTGCTTCCACAACTGAGTGGTGTCTTCATTCTTACATCAACTACCCCCTGGTGTCAACCGGAGAAGCAGAGTGGCACTGGACCCACCCCCACCGCACTGAGCCACAATCTAAGGTGTGTAACGGTAGTTGACTGGAGAGGAGAAGCAAGGTTAAAGGAAATCTGGAGCAGTGAGAATGAAACACCCTCTTGAGGACCAGCAGGGCGACATGGTAGTGTAATGTTAGCACAAAGCTTTACAGTATAGCAACCTGGGCTCAATTCTGCTGCTGACTGTAAGTCTGTACTTTCTCCCCATTACCGTGTGGGCTTCCTCTGTGTGCTCCGGTTTCCTCCCAAAGTCTAAAGAAGTACGGGATGGTAGGTTAATAGGTCATTGTGAATTGTTCTGTTAGTAGTCTAGGATTCGGGTAGATGGAACTCGTCAGCCTGGGAAGGCAGTCCATCTAAGAGAGGGAAAACTCTGATTTTAAACCTCTGCTGCTTTGCGGTCATACCTCCTTAGGGGAAAGACTTCGGGAGTAAACCCAAGGACACATCCGGAGCTGGAGAGCCTAAGGCAGTCTGACGCTGCCTTCAACCCCGCTCTGGCAACTCCTGCGACGTCACTGGTGCCAAACTGTATCGGCCCTTGCCCTTCCCTTGGACAACATCAGTGGCATGGAGAGGGGAGACCTACTGCTTGGGCAACAGCTGGTCTTTCATAAAACCTTGCCCAAGCCTGCACCCTGGAGGGGACACTTGCAAGACTTTCCAGGTGCAGATCCATGGTCTTGCGATATTAGCGGATGCCACCCAGTCTCGGATTGAATCCGGGGATTGCTGGGCTGTGTGTCTCAAAGGGCCAGAAGTGCAATACCTCAATAAATAAATAAGTAACATCTGGTCATCAGGTGTGAAGTGTTCTCAGTTTTATTGTACGGTGCAGGTGCAGTTCATGTCCTCATCCTCCATTATAAAAGTAATCCAGACTGGTTCTGTAAGATCTGGGGATCTAAGGTAGAACTTGCTCATAGATATTTCAGCATCTTTATATAAGTTCTTAATTTCTTCTAATGAGTAGTTGTGTGCACTAAATCTAATCTATTGTGTTTAGGACCTTACATATTTTATCCAATTTTATCCACGCTTTCAATCGCTCCCAGTACACCTTCACCAGTAAATCTGTTTACTTTGAATTCTTGATCACATAAATGCAAAATATATCCATGGTGATTTATCTGTTTTGAAAACTTTTAGATGGTCTTTGACTTAGAGTCATAGAGTCATACAATGTAGGCCTTACAGTTCAACAGGTCCATGACAACCAAGATTCCCATCTGAGCTAGACCCAGTTAGCTGTGTTTGTCTCATTTCACTCCAAACCTTCCCTATCCATGTACCTGTCCAAGTTATTTTTAAATTCTGTTAACGTACCTGCCTCAAACACTTCTTCTGGCAAGTCTTTCCACATACTAATCATCTCTGGGTGAAAACTTGCCCTTCAGAACCCTACTAAATCTCTCCCCTCTTACTTTAAGCCAACATGGATCTATAATTCTGGATTCTGTAACATCAGGAAAAAGACTGTGCATTGATCCTATCTATAGCTGTCATTCTTCTATGCAATAAAAGTAGTCCTAATCTGCTCAACCTCTCTCCATAACTCAGTCTCTTAAATCCAGCAACATCCTTGCAAATCTCCTCTGCCCTCTTTCCAGCTTAGTGGTATCTTTCCTATATCAGAGTGACAAAAACTGCATATTACATTCCAAATGCAGTCTCACCAATGCCTTGCACAACTGCAACATAACATCACAATATCTATGTCAGAGCCCTGAATGAAGAAGTACAACATGTCAAAAGACTTCTCACCACAGTCTACCTGCAATGTCACTTCAGGAAACCATGTATTCATACCCCCGAGAACCTTTGTTGGGCCTTTCCATTCACTGTGAAAGTCTTCCAGTCTTGTCATTCCAAACTGCAACACTTCAATGATTTCACTTAGGTTATCTCTGTTTGTAAATATCAAGATACTAATGGATTCTCTTCTGAATACTGGGAAGATGGAATCACTCAGAATACAAAATATTCTGTGATCGCCTTCGCTTTCAGTTTTTCTGGTGTTGGTCAAGAAGGTGATGTTCAGACCACGGAACTGAAATTACTACTTGAGGAGAGCAGAAGGCATCCAAACTTTTAACAGTTGTTTCCACAGTTTATAACTGATACTTCACCAGTATCTATCACTCATTTGTATTTCTCTAATTTTGAAGTTATTTACGTAAGTTGGTATTAGTGCATGTACCAAGATTATTTGAAAAGCTTGTCTTGTATAATGTTCCTACAGATCAAAATTATTGAATAGTGCATTGAGATAGAACAAAGTAAAACAGTAACAACGCAGAATAAAGTGTAAAACATACAGGGAAACTGCAGTGCAGGGAAACAACAAAGTACAAGATAATAATGAAGGAGATTGTGAGATCAAGATTCCACCTTATCATACAAGGGGTAGAAATTGTCTTTCAGTTAGGTGTTATTTACTTTTGGGCTTTACTTTCTTCTGTCTAATAAGAGAGAGGAGAAGAAAGAATATCTAGGGTGAGTGGTATCTTTGATTATGTTAGCTAAACTCATCTCCCACCTAAACAAGGACCTGGATCTGCTGCAATTTGCCTATTGCCACAATAGATATAGCAGATGCAATCTCACTGGCTCCCCACTCAGCCTTGGATCATCAGGACAATAGTAATACCCACGTCAGGCTGCAATTCATTTACTATAGATCAGCCTTCAATATAATCATATCCTTAGTTCTAATCAACAAGCTCCAAAACCTGGACCACTGTACATCATTCTGCAACTGGACCCTTGACTTCCCCACTGGGACACCACAGTCTGTGCAGATCAGAGATAACATCTGCTTGCAGACAATCAACACCGGTGCACCTCCAGGATGCGTGCTTAGCCCACTGCTGGATTCTCTCTGCACCTATGACTGTGTATATATGCACAGCTCTAGCTCCATCTATAATTTTGCCAAAGACACGATTATTATTTACACAATTTACACAATGAGTCATACAGAAGCAAGATAGATCAGCTGAATGAGTGATGTCACAGAAACAATCTTTCAATCGATGTCAGTAAGACTAAAGAATTAATTATGGAATTCAGGAAGTGGAAATTGAGGGAAAACAAACCAGTCCTTATTGAGGGATCAGAGCTGGAAAGGGTAATCAGTTTCAAATTTCCATCAATATTATTTCCACTTTTTTTGTACTACTTATTTCAATTAGTTTTATATATATATATCTATAGTAATTTATAGTTTTTATTATTATTTATAGCAATGTACTGCCATCGCAAAACAACAGATTTCATGACATATGCCAATAATATCAAACCTGACCCTACTTTATTGAGGCAGCAAGCATAGACAGAGTCACAGTTTTCATAGAGGGAGATGCTGTTTCTCTTGATGTGCTGAGCTGTAGCCATAACTCTCGGGAGTTTCTTATGGTCACATGAAGAGCAGTTGCTATGTTATGCATCTCGACAGAATTCTTTCTACGGTGCATTGATAAAAATTGCTGAGAGTTAACAGGAACATGCGAAATTTGATTAGCTTCCTGAGGAAGTAAAGGCCTTGATGAGCTCTCTTGATTGTAACATCAAAGTGGTTGGACCAGGACAGGTTTTTGATGATATTCACTCCTCGGAACTTTAAAGCCCTCAACCCTCTCAACTTCAGCACTGTTGATGTAGATAGAAGCATGTGCACTTCTCCCCTTTCTGAAGTCAACGACTAGCTATTTTGTTTAGTTGGCATTGAGGGAAGGTTGGTGGCATGACAGCATGTCACTAAGGTCTTTACCTCCTATCTGCCCTTCAACGCATCATTATTTGAGATATGGCCGATTACAGTGCAAACATAGATAGGGTTGGAACAGAATCTTTCCACGCAGCCATGAGTGTTCAGAAAGTAGTGCAGGGAGCTGAGAACACAACCTTGTGGAGCACCACTGTTCAGAATAATTGTGGCTGAGATGTTGTGGCCTATCCTTACTGATTGCATTCTATTGGTCAGGAAGAGGTGGATCCAGTTGCAGAGGGAGACATTGACTCCCAGGATGTCTTTATCTGTGATGAATTTGCCTAGAACTATATTTTTTTTATTAGGTACATTTGTACAATTGCTTGTTGATGCAAATATCTAACCAGCCAATCATATGGCAGCATCTCAATGCATAAAAGCATAAAAGCTCAATGCATAAAAGTGGTCAAGAGGGTCAGTTATTATGCAGAGCAATGTGGAAGAACTATGATGTAAATTACTTTCACCGTAGAATACTTGCTGGTCCCAGATGGGGTAGTTTGAGTAACTTCGAAAATGTTAATCTCCTGGGATTTTCATCCACAACAGTTTCTAGAGTTTATAGGGAACTGAAAAAAACAAAAATACTGTCCATGAGTGGCAGTTCTGTAGGTGAAAATGCCTTGTTAATGATGGAGGTCAGAGGAAAATGGCAAGACTGGTTCAAGCTAACCAGAAGGCAACAGTAACTCAAATGACCACTTGTTAAAGCAATGGTTCAATGGTTTTAGAATCAGGTTTACTGTCACCAGCGTATGTTATGAAATTTGTTGTTTTGTTGTAGCAGTACATTGCAATACATGAAAACAAAAACTATAAATTACAAAAAGGATATATAAACAAAGAAAAACATATTAAGTAAATAGTACAAAAAGAGAGGGAATAAAAATACTGAGGTAGTGTTCATGAGTTCATTGTCCATTCAGAAACCTGATGGTTGAGGGGAAGAAGCTGTTCCTGAAACTCTCTGTGTGTTTTGAGGCTCCTCTACCTCTTTCTCAAAGATAGCAATGAGAAGAGGGCATGTTCTGCATGATGGAAGTCCTTGATGATGGATGCTGACTTTTCGAGGCATTGCCTTTTGAAGGTGTCCTTGATGCTGTGGAGGCTAGTGCCCATAATGGAGCTGGCAGAGTTTACAACTTTCTGCAGCCTTTTCTGATCCAGTCCAGTGGCCTTGCGATACCAGATGGTGATGCAGCCGGTTAGAATATTCTCCATGGTACATCTGTAGAAATTTGTGAGTGTCTTGGGTGACATGCCAATTCTCCTCAGACTCCTAATGAAATATAGCCACTTCTGATTCCTGATGAGGACTGGTGTAAGGTCCCTCGACTTCTCCTTCCAGAAGTCTGCAATCAATTCCATGGTCTTACTGACAATGAGTGCAAGGTTGTTGCTCAGGCACCACTGAACCAGCTGATTGATTTCACTCCTGTACACTTCCTCATCACCATCTGAAATTCAGCCAACAAGAGTCGTGTCATCGGCAAATTTATAGATGGTGTTAGAACTGCCTAGCCACACAACTATGGGTGTAGAGACAGTAGGACATGCATCCTGGGTTTGCAGAAGAGCATCTCTAAATGTACAACATGTTGAACCTTGAAGTGGATGGACTACAGTAGTAGAAGACCAAGATCATGTACTCAATGAACACGTCATTACATACAGGAGGTAGTTAAGAAGTTTACCTGGAAGTTCAAGTTCCAGTTAACAATTACAGAATAGGATTTTGGCAGGACAAGGCCTTTATTTAATGTTTAAATGAGGGTATGAAATGACACGTGGATACACATTTTGCTATTTTGTTATTGGCAATATGTAGGTGCTGATGGTAAGGACAGCATTTCACACTCTTTAAGATGGTTTTGATAAACCATCTTCTTGAATCATATCAGACCTTATAATTGAGGTACACCCACATTATGCAGCAGTTTCAATATGACTGAGCTATTCCAGAGGGAAGTTATGAGCATTTCACTATAAGCACAAAGGGGCCAGTCTAGATCAGATTATCAGATTTCATTTCTGGAAGGATGTATGTCAATCAGCTGGGTTGTTGTGATAACTAATAGTTATTTTATCATCTTCAGTTATATTATTATGAAATTATAATAATTGATTATTTTATTTTACAATATAAATTTGGTATATTATAATTAATTTAGTATGTTAATATTAATTACATTTCAAGTTCAAGGTTGTTTAATGCCATTTCCAGTGCTTGAATGTAATGGAGAATGGAATAGATGTTACTCCAGACCCAGTGCAGCATAATAAAACACAGTTAAAGAGCACAGTAATATGAAACCACAACAAATATAACAATATAAATATTTTAAATGGATTGATTGTTCTGTGTGTCTATATAGTGCCATTAGGCACAGGAGTGTCTGTACATCGGGTGACTCCAACAAGAAATGATAGAAGTACTGGAGTTGGGGGTTTGGTTAGTGGGTGGAGATTCTGACCAGCTTTACAGCTTGGCGAATGTAATTACTTTTGAGTCCAGTGGTCCTGTCATGGGTGCTGTGCAGCCTACTTTAACTAGATACATTTTAAGAGATTGATTGGCCTAATCTTTTTAAGGTCACTTTTAATGGTCATTTCTCCTAATTCATTTGTTGGTTTCACAGATTTTTTTCTTGCCATATTATAGCCGTTCTTTTGGCTGCATTCCATTCCATTCAGCTTGATTTGTTGCTGTTCTAATTTAAGTGTAACGCCCTAGTAAGTGTTTTACTGCTAATGCTGTAGGGTATTCCATGTAATAGTCTTTCTGTAGAAGCAGCGTTTGTCTTTTTCAGCAGGAGATGAAAAGAGAAGACGCTGGAGAGAATCAGTCATAGGATTCAATCCAAATGTGATTCAATTGAGCCCAGGCAAGGAGATATGCCGAGGATCGGTGAATATGACTTTCAGAAGATTTGAGCTCAAACTTGTGCACATTTGACTGTTTAATTATAATGGGCCCTTTTGTTTCTTTTCTTTATTAACTCTTTGGTTATAGGTATAGGCATCCGTTAGTCTCATGAGACCATGGATTTGCGCCTTGGAAGGTTTCCAGGGTCGTATGGGAGACCGGCAGTTGCCCAAACTGCAAGCCTTCCCCTCTCCACGCCACCGATGTTGTCAAAGGGAAGGGCTTTAGGACCCAAGCAGCTTGGCACCGGTGTCATCGCAGAGCAATGTGTTGTTAAGTGCCTTGCTCAAGGACACAACTCGTTGCCTCAGCTGAGGCTCAAACTAGTGACCTTCAGATCAGTAGACCGATGCCTTATCCACTAGGCCACATGCCAACACTGACTTAACTCTTTGGTTAAGTTGACGTTCACAAATATACTTCTTTATAGTTGTATGTAGTGTACAATCTGTTATTTCATGCCGTCTGGCTATTGCTAGGCAGTAATCACACAAACTGGGATCGGGGTGGGCGAGATATCCCAACCCCATGGATTTGGCCATATACTCCCTAGACGTACAAAGCCGGAGAAAGATGGGTTCTCACCACAGAATCCAGTGGCTGTTAGCGAGGGGCTAAAGAGCTGCATTTCCAGAGACACCTGGTAAAAGGGGGGCTTCATTGTGGGGGCTTGTCTGGGAGTGAATTCATTGAACACTGTGAGATTGCCCTAAGAATTGATTAAGTGGGTTTGTGGTTAAGCATTTGTTAAACTATTGTCTGTGAAAGTGATTAAGATACTTGATTATGGATACTTCAGGGGTTAATCATTGGTGCAATTCAAAGAGATTAGCTTTAGCGAATGCTTGTGTTCTAATCAGGGTGGGTATCTGCAGCCCAGAAAATTAGGCTTTTAAGCACTGTTACATCATCAGGAAAAGTTACGATCACGGAGCGGCAACTTGACCAAACCGTGGGGAACGATGTACTGTTAGTTCAGACTAGCACTGACGTAACAGGAGTGAATCTGCCTGGTACCATTGAGGTCCCGGGAGAGGCAGGGCCATAGGCCTTCCATATTTTCCAAGGAAAGTGGAGCGTAGACGAGAGTGCCAAATTGGAAGCCGAGTTTCCTGTAGCTGAGTCTCCGGTAGAGACCTTAAAGACAAGTCGCTCTCGTTCTGTGGAGTGAGGGGAAGGAATGGTCTGATGTGGAAGGTTTAATGAATCCTCCAGTGAGAGTTGAAAATTCTGAGTTGGTATTGGCCCTTACATTCCTGGCAGAGAAATGGTAACGTGCACCGGCAGAGAGTCAAAGATATCGCAGGCTGAGGATATTCTTGGGAGTGAAGCCCACCTTCGGCGGGGAGAAGGAATAAGAGACTTGGGCAGAGCAGACCTCTCAGATGCTGGATGAGTGACTGTTCACTGATAATGTTCGCTGAAAAGACAGCAACTGGTAGAGAGTCCAAAAGGTCTGTCTGCTGAAGTCGTGAGGCCCTTAAAGGCAGAGAACCCTTAAGCTACTTCCGCAGGCTAAGTGTAAGTGCTAGAAAACATTTTTGGCATGACAGGAAGCCCAGTGGAGCTTATGATGAGACTTAGGAGCATGTTCCAGGAGAAAGTGGAGAAACTGACTGCCTACATTTTTTCAGCTGGAGAGACAGCTGCTTTGCTTGTGGCTTAGAGGTGCCACCCACGTGGCTGAGGTGAATCAGTTAAAGATGGACCAAGTTGCAAAGGGTATGCAATCACAGGACATGCTTTCAGTCTCTGAATCTGAAGATATGCTCCCCCTCCCTTGTTTGTTGAACTGATTAGAGAAGTAAGAGAGGAGATAAATGTGATGGAGTAGTGGGAGGCCTCCATCAGCGGGGTACAGTCCTTGGTAGTACCTCTGTTTCTGAAGTCCCACAAACAGGGGTGTTACAGGAGTTCATGGCAGACCTTACAGCCGAGGTGTCCTGGTTATTATCAGCAGGTGCTGCCACCAAGCATAACAAAGCCGATAGGGAGCCAGACCCACTGAGGGGACATACTAAGCAGAGAGCTGCTCTTGAATGGGGTCCCTTGAAAAAGGGGAGCAACCAGTATTGTCTGTGACAACTGTGATAAAGAGGGTCACTTCAGGCAAGAGTGTGAAGGATGGGGAAACCATCGGAAAGTGAGCCTACAGTTCCTTCAGCAGAAAGGGAAGTCGGAAAACTTTGGAGAAACCCAGTGAGAGAATGGCCTGGAGTCTCGGTGGTGGGGAGGGCAGGGGGAAGTCATGTTCCAACCAATGTTTCAAGGAAGAAACTAAAGTAAAAACCCTATTCCTGGCTTAGTGGGGCAAGCTCCAGTGTCTCACTACAGATTGACGGTATTTATACTACAGCCATACTTAACACTGACTCTCAGGTTAGTCCGCTGTACCATTTGTCCTAAAGCTGGTATTTGACGTGCTTACCATTGATGCAGCTCACTCTCCTAAGGCTTAGTACTGATGACTACCCATATGACTTGTCTTTGAAGCTGGAGTTTTCAGAGACAAATGCGGGTGTAGCTGAGGTCCTTGATATGTTAGTGTTGGTTTGTCCGGACCTGGTCAAGAAGGGTGAAGCTTCAATTCTCATGGAAACAAATTGTGAGGAGGCTAGTGGGAGCCTGCAAGGAGAAAGTTAGACAGAGCTTTCTGAAAACCTTGTCCATTCACCCTGTGTCCAGTGCTGCTTTTGAGGAGGTGTGCATCTTTCCCAGGCCGGATGATGAGCACAAACAAGGAACTGTGCGGTACACCCAGTCGAAACCCATCATGTTACGGCTGGGAAAATAGCCAGAGTGATGGGAAACTTCCTGGAATGCATGACCTTGGTGGATGTTCTGGAAGACCACGAAGAGTTATCACGCCTACCTGCGGGGTACTAGTGAGGCCCAAACTGCTGAAGCCATTGGTTGTACAGGTAAACAGGATGACAGTGATTGTCAGGAACACCTCAGAAAGGGAAGACACTCCCAGCCAAGGAATGCCAAAGTTACACCTTTTTCCGGTGACAGTAATGCCTAGTTTTCTGGTGAGACAAGCAGGAGAGAAACCAGCTCAAGGAAAGGGATAGTTGACAGCCAAGTCATTCAACTTTGGTGACTCCCTGGTACCCGGAAGTTGGAAGAGAAGATTTTTGACCGGGAAGATGTTGAAATTTGAAGGTGTCTTTTCTGCTGATAAATTTGATGTGGGTTGTTCCAAGAGTACTCGCCATACCATCTGAGAGACAGAGGACATCCCTTTCAGAGAAAGGTCTTGGTGACTGGCACCCGCCAAGGTGGAGGACATTCAGCAGCACCTGTGGAAGCTGAAGAAAGCTGGGATTATCACTGAGGGCAGGAGTCCATATGCACCCCCCATTGCGGTGGTGAGGAAGAAAATGGGAAGGTCCGAATGTGTGTTGACCATTGGACTCTGAACCGACGCACAGCCCCCAACCAATATACCGTTCCGAGGATCGAGAACGCACTGGCCTGCCTGAGTGAAGTGGTTCAGTGTACTGGACCTAAGCAGAGAGTAAGGCTGACAAGGAGAAGATGCATTCATCTGTCCACTTAGGTTCTTTCAATTTGCAGACCCCCAGTATTGCACACAGATGCCAGCCAAGAGTGAGACCAGTCGCTTTCACCAGCCAGAGTCTGTCACCCTGCAAGTGAAACTACCCCACACACAGACTGGAGTTCCTGACATGGAAATGGGCCGTGGTGGGTAAGTGACTATCTGTATGGTGCCAAGTCTGAGGTGAAGACAGACAGCAATCCATTGACTTATATCCTGACCTCAGTGAAGTTGAATGCCACAAGCCATCGTTGGTTGGCGGCGTTGTCTGCCCGTGATTTCAGCCTGAAGTACCGGCCGGGGAGCCGGAACATTGATGCAGATGCATTGTCCTGTGTGCACATAAAAGGCTGGAAATGGACAGAGAGTGGGAGAGTATTGCTGCACCTGGAGTTAAAGCCAAAGGCAAGGAAAGGGCAGGAATCGAGCAGTGGATCATTTGGGAGCTTCTGATGGTGCCATTCCACAAGCTTACTGCAACCTGACAGCTCTGAATGCAAGGCATTTGCCTGAGTTGGGTCCAGGGGAAGTGGCTACCGCTCAGTGAGATGACCCTTGTATAGGCACAGTTTGGTCAGCTGTTGTGGAAGCAGATATGCCCTAAGCTGAAAAGATGAAACACCCTGCCATTTCTCTACCACTGAGAGAATGGAACGAACTGGAGTTGAAGAACCAAGTTCTATATTGGGTCACGTCTCCTCCAGACAGGCCTTGGCGATCCCAGTCTGTTCTGCCTGAGAAGTATCAGAGGATTTTGTTGAGGTCATTTGGGGTTTGACAAGACCTGTGGATTGGTCTGAGATCAGTTGTTCCGGCCCCGAATGAAGCCTGATTTCAAAGAATACCACAAGTCATGCATTTGAGGTTTTCGGAGGAAGATGATGCCTGTGAAGACTGCTCCTTTATCCTACTTACAGAGTGCAGTGCCACTAGATTTAGTATGTATGGATTTCCTCTCCATAGAGCCTGATTCCAGCAACATGCTGAATGTCTTGGTAATTACTGATCACTACCCTAGATATGCCACAAAGGATATGAGGGAGGCCACCATGGCCAAAGTGTTATGGGAGAAGTATTTTGTTCATTATGGGCCTTCCCAAATGGATACATAGCGATTAGGGAAGGGATTTTGTGAATAGGCTCATACATGAGTTACTGAGCATGCTTGGAGTTGAGAAGTTGAGGGTTATTGCCTTATTGCGCTGAGGGTGATCCCCAGCCTGAGAGGTTCAACTGGATATTGATAGACATGCTTGGAACCCTAGAGATCAGCAAGAAGAACAAATGCATTGGGCATCTGGTCCATTGCTACAACTGTACACAGAACGATGCCACTGGATACTCACCATATTATTTGATGTTTGGACGCACAGCAAGATTGCCTGTAGACCTCTGTTTTGGGACTGATGGGGAAGATTTGCCACAGAAGACCTATCTGAAGTATGTGTCTAACATGAGGAGGGAATGAGGGAATTGCAAAACGTTTATGAACTCGCAGAGGTCTCTGCTACCAAGCAGGATCAAGGAGATAAGAGGAGAAATGACCAAGAGATTAGGTTCTCCCAAATGATGCCTGGAGACAGAGTTTTCAAAAAAAAATTGTGGGCTACTAAGGAAGCATAAGTTGGCTGATTGCTGGGTGGCTATGTCTTACGTAGTGGAGAGTCAGATGCCAAACCTACTTGTTTTCTGAATGAAACCAGAGGAGGGGAATGGCCTTGTCAAGGTTCTCCATTGGAACCACCTCTACCTCTGGGACAAAAGCTACATGTGACCCAGAGCCTGACCTGGACCCTACACCTAATAAGAGGACTTTGTGGTGATGTGGCAGAACAGAAGGACAAACACTGGAAAGGCCTGGAAGGGACTTAGCCACTGAATATGGTACGAACTCAGACGACGAGGAAATGGAAGTATGGTATATGCTACCCTATGCCAACTCTCCAATTATGGACGAAGAGATTTCCCAGCCTCCCCACTCTGCCACTGTGATGTAGATGAAATGGAGTGGGGGGGGGGGGCACTAGCAGTGGACAGGCAGGCTTGCAGCTGGACAATGAAGGGAGACTGAAGGGAGACTCTAAAGTAACTGGAAATGAGGCTGAGCTCAACCAAGTGACAGGGGACCTGAGTTACTGGAAGGCACAAGTAATGGACAGAGAGAGGTCTCTCCATGTAAACAGGAAAGATCCTAGAAAGTGTCTGAAACTGAAGAAGTAGATAATGGGATAAGGAGGCCTTAGAGAGTCAGGAAACTCCCAGGTAGACTGGCCTATATTGCCGATTTCACTAGTGAGATATGCCTCTACCATTTACAAATAGATTGGAGGTTCTGACATCAGGAAATTCTGTTGAAAATTATGTTATTAATGAGGAGATGATGAATTATTTCAGGTCATGAAGAAATGACTATTTTGATGGGAGAGAGAGTGTAACACCTTGGTAAAGGCTTTACTGCTAATGTAGGATATTTCATGTAATGGTCTTTCCGTAAAAGCAGTGTTTGGATTACTGTTGGGGATAAGGGATGTCTAGGAATGTGGGCCATCCAAACAGGAGAGTGGAATGGGGAGAAGTTCCTAGGAAAGGCTGGGGGAACGGTTTTGTGACTGACACCAGCAGTGGTGGGTCTTTGTTTCTTTTCGGCAGGAGGTAAAGAGAGAAAATGCTGCGGAGAACCAGTCATAGGATTCGAAGCGGTACAGAAGCATGATTCAGTGGAACCCAGGTGCGGAATTCTGCTCAGGGTCGTTAAAATGGCTGTTGGAAGATTTGAGCTCCAATCTGTGCACATTTGACTGTTAAATTAAAACGGGCCCTTTGCTTTTTTTCTTTCTTTATTAACTCTTTGGTTAAGTTAATGTTCACAAATATACATCTTTATAATTTTATGCAGTGGGCATTCTGTTATTTCATGCTGACTGGCTATTGTAGACAGTAAATCTCACAGCATCCACACAAACCAGGGTCAGGGTGGGCGAGACAGCCCAACCCCAAGGATTTAGAGGGACCAAAGATACATACTCCCAAGACATATGAAGCCAGAGAAAGATGTGTTCTTGCTGCAGAATCCAGTGGCTGTTAACAAAGGGCTAACGAGCTGCACTTCCTAAGGCACCCAGTAAAAGGGGGTTTCATTGTCATAAAGCAAAGTGTGACAGCAAGCTGACACCAAATGTTGACAAAGGTTTTACCTTCCTAATTGAATGCTAAATGATTCCTCACAGATTTACTATTGATCAAATGGTATTACATCACATAAGCAACATATTGACATAGGGCGGGGAGCTCAAACAGCTCTGAGAAAGGAGTCATATATCAGCTCTATAAATATAGCATTGGCTTGGGACTCCACCAGCACCAGTTCTTCCTGTTCTCTGAAAGTACTGAGAGAAGGCGTCTACAGTGTTTGAGCATCCCAGGAAAAAATGTTCTGAAGCATGCCTGCTGGTTCTGGAAATTAGACTAATGGGGATGAGGTCCTGCTTACTAGCACAAGTTCATTCTGGAGGATGAAAGCCAATGAGTGTTTTTTTTTGCTGCAATAGTGGGCTGAAGATCTGTAAGTATTGCTGGATGACAAAGGGGAGGAAAGTGTCTTGTTAATATCTGGCAATATAAAATGATTGTGCCAATTAAATGAGATTGAGATTCACAACTGTCATTTTAGGACACCCTTCTCAAATGATGGCTTCCACATGCAGGGGGGTTCATGAAAATTGACAGAATCCATTACTTTTCATTTGAATCTACTCAATTATGTTCTATGTTCTAAATGTTTTACTCATATTAAATACCTGAACCACATTATATTCCACTCCTCAATAGTTCCTCAACTGTCCAGGCATCCATGTTCCCCAATCAGTTTAAATTCTTCACCCTCTATATATACCATACATTGATAAATGGCTTGCATCCTATGAAACCTCCTCCAGTAACCTCAATCCTAATTATCTCTTCCTCAGTGCTCCTGGAACTAAACTTTGATAGCATTCTCAAACCAAGCCTTCCATCTCTCATTGTTCCCAAACTGCCAGCCCAACAGCTGAGAGAATGGAGGCCATTTCAGTGCTATGAAAGAAACACTACAATTACAGAATTATCAGTCTTCATTCATATCTTCTCGGAACCAGGAACTGTGTCCTATTAATTTGAGTGGGAACTCCTTCCCAATTATTCTCAAAGTCCAGCATCAACTTCCCTTCCAAACTCCACTACTATGATTCTAGACTTGCACACCAGCTAGTAAACCTAAAATATTTTCCACATACCATTTCCATTCAGAGACAAAGTTTTTGTTACAACCCTATCAACCTGTGATGCCACTTTCAATGAATTATGGACCTGTATTCCCAGATACCTTTTTTCTACCACACTCCACAGTCTCTACTAAGACCTTCCCTGGCTGGTCCAACCAATGTGCAAAACCTCACACTTGTCTGCCTCAAATTCCATCTGCCATTCTTTTAGCTAATTTTTCCAGCTGAAGCAATCTCTCTTCAAGCCATGATAACCTTCCTCACTGTCCACTGCACCCCCAGTCTTGGTGTCATCCACAAATCTTCTGATCCAGTTAACCACATTATCATCCAGATCACTGATATAGATGACAAATAACGACGGACCCAGCACCGATCCCTGTGGCACACCACTATTCACAGGCCTCCTGTTGCAGAAGCAACGCCCTACTACCACTCTCTGGCTTTTCCTACAAAGCCAATGTCTAATCCAATTTACTACCTCATCCTGAATGCTGAGTGACAGAACCTTCTTGACCATTGACCTTATCAAATGTCCTTGCATAATTTGATCAAGATTTACCTCATAATTCACTGCACCTCAACATATGGGCTTAATAGGATGAATGTCATGTGTGATTTCTTCTACCTGTAATAATTAGATGCAAAGATCACCAATTAACTCTCATATCCATAAACTTGAGTCAAACTTTCAAAAAACATACACAAAGAAGTAAAAGCAAACTGTTCATTTTCGGGACATGGAGAAGTTTTACCTATGACAGAAGTTCTAATTTACTTCAGAAGTCATACAATTTATACAGAAAGTAAGCCAGTTCAACGTCTATTGACCCGAGCAGTATTTAGAAACAATTAGGCTCTAACTGATGTGGGAAGGCAATATAATTACATATTGTCTGTTAAAGAGACACATTAATTTTTGCACAGCTGTACTTTAGCAACAGAATTACAAGCTGTTCTGTATGTATTACAATTCTCCTGTCCTTACAGAACAATTTAATGTGTCAGTTAGTTTGAGGAAAACCAATGGGAGTTTTATTTGCATAATTAAAATATCACAAACCTAAAATTGTCTGCTGAGTTTGTCAGTATATAGACCTCCTAACGAAGGAATGCTTAGAAGAATTGTTTAACATCATTGATATAAGCCAACAGCTTCTATCATTTTGTAAATAATCAGTTTACAATTGTTTTTAAAAAAGACAATTTTGTGAACATGATGATAATAATATAGCCAATATTCAAAGTTATGAATGAAGTCAAACATGCAGAACAGTTAGTGATTGCATGTCCAAAGAGACCATCCTTCAGATGGTAAATTAAATAAGCCATTGTTACAGGGTATGAATGAAATTCGGGCTTTGTTGTTTTTACTGAACTCCTTTCCCAATAAGGATGATGAAAGGCCTGAAGCCAACTGTCCAGACAGCCAATTATGATTAACCCTGTGGCTCCATTCCTCTCATTCCCCTTTCCAAAATGCTGCCAATGATAATATTCCAGTTACCCACAGCAATCAACAGACTTGTCTAATGCCCCTCAAGGACAGGAGAAGAGGTGACAGCTGTCAGTATGATTTTGGCAAGTTAGCAATCTAAGTTATTGCCATAGCAACAGATAAGTCAGATATGGCCACAAGCAGTGAACTTATTGTATGAAGTAAGATTAAACACAGGAAAGAAGATTGTTGTAAATTTTTTAAAAAATTCTTGGGAGATTTAAAGACATGCTCTTAAATGTTACAGAAAACTTTGACAAACTTCTATAAATGTGTGGTGAAGAGTATATTGACTGGTTGCATCACAGCCTAGTATGGAAAGACCAATGTGCTTTAATGGAATATCTGATAAAAAGTAGGGGATATGGATCAGTCCATCACAGGTAAAGCCCTCACCACTATTGTGCATATCTGCACAAAGCACTGTCACAGGAAGGCAGCATCCATCATTAGGGAACCCCCCCCCCCTCCACCCCCAACCAGGTCATGTTCTCTTCTCGCTGCTGCCATCAGGAAGAAGGTACAGGAGTTTCAGGACTCACACCACCTGGTTCAGGAAAAGTTATTACCCCTCAACCATTCGGCTCCTGAACCAAGGGTACAGCTTCAGTCATCTTCATTTGCTCCATCAAAGAAATGTTCCCTCAACCTAAGGACTCACTTTCAAGGATTCTTCATTTCATGGTCTCATTATTTATTTCATTCTTTATGAATTTGCACAGCTGTTCTTTTGCACACTGCTTGCCCACCCTGTTGGTGCAGTCTTTCACTGATTCTATTATGATTATTGTATTTATTGAGTATGCCCACAAGAGAAGGAATCTCAGGGTAGTACATGGTGACATATATGTTCTTTGATAATAAATTTATTTTGAACTTTGAAAAGATTAAAGCTATTTATATGTTCTACAAACAGACATTTGAAGCCAATGTTACAACTTTTTAAAAAAGGTTTTCTGCAAACATTCAATCATTTGAAGTTCTTCCTAAAGCTCAACACTTAAATGTCTCTAGTCAGTGGAAGCAGAACCCCAATGCATCTCACTTCCATAGAAAGTGTCTTTGAAGGATTTACTTTAAGAATCTGGAAGAATTCCAGTGGAAAAGCTTTTCAGGATTTTGTCATTGAAAAGAGTAGACAAGCCTCATTGCACTGACATTCAGGCATCAGCTTTTGTTTTTGCATTTCTGAAATCTCGAATTTGGCAAAAAGTTTTCCTAGTATAAAAAGGCCTTTTTTGATTAAATTGCTTGCTCCCAAGTATTGCTGCCTGAGAAAGGTGGACTAAATTTGTTTCTCCTGACATAATTGACAACTAGGTAATCCAAGTGAGATAAAGTATCCTTATGAAGTGATGTACTCTGTTCGGTGTGAGATGCTTCTGTTACTGACTTGTTTTCTTTTATTCATAACTGGATACATATAAAAGGACCTGAATTTATGAAGTGTCTCTTGCATTCTCACCATATGTCCAAGGTACTTTCTGTCCAATTATGTTTTGATTTGTAGTCACTATTTTGCAATGCAAATTACACTGCATTCAATTTGCACACTGTAAGAGGCCACAGAGAGTGTGGTGATAAACACCCTCCAAACAGTTTTGATGATATTGTTTGAGTTAAATATTAATTATGACAACTGGTAGAACTTGAGTCCATCAACCAAAGCCATGGGAAAGAGCAGACATGGGTCAACTGGAACTCATGCACAGTGGGACAGTGACAATGTTTTTTTCTTGCTGGATGAATGCAAAGTGCCATAGATTTCTGAAACAAAACCTCCAAGTTCTGAAAAGACTCAGCTTGTGAAGAACTATGTGTGAGAAAGAGTTCATGTTTTTGGTTGATGGCCTTCTGTCAGAAAATACATACATGATTTAAAGATTTTCATGCTTTTATGGGAGTAACATTGATAGTAAAATCCTGTTTAACTCCAACATTCTTCACTGCTACTTCTCCAGCAAAACAGGGATGAACAGTTTTTTTATTTGTTGGTAGAGGCAGACTAGCAATCTAAACCATTTCCAAAGGCAACTGATGAGAAACATATTTTATTTTGTAAGGAACTCATAATATCTTAAGTAACACAAAATGTTGGAAGGAACTCAGCAAGTCAGGCAGCATCTACGGAAATGAATAAACAGTTCATGTTTTAGGCCGAGACACCTCATCAGGACTGAGAGGGAAGGGGGGAAGATGCCAGAATAAAAAGGTGGTGGAGGGGAAAGAGAAGAAGCTAGAAGGTGATAGGTGAAGCTAGGTGTGTTGAGCGGGAATGAAGTAGGTGGCTGTGAGGTGATAACTGGAAAAGGCAAAGGGCTGGAGAAGAAAGAATCTGATAGGGGAGGAGAGTAAACCACGGAAGAAAGGAAAGGAGGAGGGCCACCAAGGGGAGGTAATAGGCAAGTGAAAACAGATAAGAGGCCAAAATGGGGAATAGAAGAAGAGGGATGGGGGATGGAAAAATATTACTGGAGGTTGAAATTCATGTTCATGCTGTCAGGTTGGAGGCTACCTAGATGGAATATGAGGCATTGCTCCTCCACCTTGAGAGTGCCCTCATCATGGCAGAAGCGGAGGTCATGGACCAACATGTCAGAACGGGAAGGGGGATAGTAATTAAAGTGGCTTGTCACTGGTAAATTCTACCTCATGCAGATGGAGCAGAGGTGCTCGACAAAGTGGGCCCCCGATTTACATCAGGCCTCACCTGTCTTACCTCTCCTCTTCTTCTCACCTCTCCATCATCTCCTGCTGGGCGTCCCTCCTTTTCTCCTTTCTCCCATGGTCTACTCTCCTCTCCTATCTGATTCTTTCTTCTCCAGCCCTTTACCTTTTCCACCTTTCTTAAGTGTACATATTAAATCTAGCTGCTTGCACCTTCCTCTCAGAGGACAAATATGCCTGATTCATCTAATTTCCTCACTGTCCAGTTTCAATAATATTGCAATTCAGGTTGCTGGTCATATGCTTGGACTTACAAATGTAAATCCTTGGATGGAAGCCAAGGCAGCGAATGTAATTCAAAGAATCTTATGACTTACTGTGTCCTTTATACACTTGTCAAAAGAACTCTCCAAAACTGCCTTTTCTGCCAGAAAGAGATCAGAACTGTATCCTGGTGTTCTACAGTACTAGTAATGCATACACTACTTATTATATCCCAGTATTATTCAGTGAAAGCTTGGTGCTCAGAAGTAGTGTAACCCATTATGATGCAGTAATGTTTCTGTGTCCACCAGTACTGCATCCCTGTGTATACAGTGACAGTCCTATGCCTGTCACAACGATAATCCATGATCATGGATACAAATTACAAAGGAGTTGGAGTTTGCTGGCTAGAGGCAAATTGGGGTGGACAAATCCCCAGGGTGTTCCCTCGAACCTTGTGGGAGATAAGTGTAGGAACTGCAAGGTCCATAGAAACATAGAACGTCTGCAGCACAATACAGACCCTTCGGCCCAGAATGCAGAGATACTTTAATCTTCTTTAGTGACAGGCGAGGTACTGGAGGATTGGAGGATAGCTGATATTGCTCCGCTGTTTAAGAATAAACTAGGAAATTATAGGCCAATGAGCTTGACATCAGTAGTCCGTTGATGTTTGTCATTTATCTCAATGATCTGAATGATAGTGTGGTGAACTAGATCAGCAAATTTGTAGATGACACTAAGATTAGGGGTGTAGTGGACAGTGAGGAAAATTATCAAAGCTTGCAGAGGGACCTGCATCAGCTGGAAAAATGGGCTGAAAAATGGCAGATGGAATTTAATGCAGACAAGTGTGAAGCTTTGCACTTTGGTAGAACCAGCCAGTGTAGTTCCGACACAGTGAATGGTAGGGCACTGAGGGGTGGAATGGAACAAAGAGATCAGGGAATATAGGTCCATAATTCAACATATTACAGGTAGATAGGGTCATAAAGAAAACTTTTGGCATATTGGCCATCGTAGATCAAAGTACTGAGTACAGGAATTGGGAAGTTATGCTGAAGTTGTAAGACATTGGTAGTGCGGTCACCTACCTACAGGAAAGGTGTAAACAAGGTTGAAAGAGTACAGAAAGTATTTTTAAGGATGTTTCTGGGACTGGAGGACCTGAGTTATAAGGAGAGTTTGAGTAGGTTAGAACTTTATTCACTAGACATAGAAGATTGAGGGGAGATTTGATAGAGGTATACAAAGTTATGAGGGGTGTAAATGCAAGCAGGCTTTTACCACCGAGGTTGGGTGAGACTAGAACTGGAGGTCGTTGGTTACGGATGAAAGGTGAAATGTTTAAGGGGAAGTTTCTTCACTCAGAGGGTGGAGAGAGTGTGGAATGAGCATCCAGCACATGAGGTGGGTGCATTTTCAATTTCAACCTTTAGGAGAAGTTTGAATAGGTACATGAATGGGAGGGGTATGGAGGGCTGTGGTCTGAGTGAAGTTCAATGGACCTAAGCAGTTTAAATGGTTCTGCATGGACTAGATGGGCCAAAGGGCCTGTTTCTGTTTGTACTTTTTATCCTCTACTCACCTTGGTATTCCAGGTTCTTTCCACAGAATCACTTACTTTACAGAACCAATAACAATTTAATGTTTTAGTCATTTTACAGTGCAAATTGATATTTTATTAATAGTTGAATTAAGATGAAGTCA
This sequence comes from Hypanus sabinus, assembly GCF_030144855.1. Classification (NCBI taxonomy): domain Eukaryota; kingdom Metazoa; phylum Chordata; class Chondrichthyes; order Myliobatiformes; family Dasyatidae; genus Hypanus; species Hypanus sabinus. Next base: position 134,804,829 of record NC_082713.1, read on the forward strand.
GCAGGTACGGGAAGTTGATAAAATGCCCCTACTGATGGTTTATTGCCGTACCATGTGTTTCGTGACTCACAACCAAATCAGTTTTCTGAAAGCACTTGGCTGAGTTACCAAGCCGGCTTTTAAAAGGATTTTTGTGCGCTCCAAACTGTGGGGGAAGAAAAACAGCTGAAGAAAAAAGCATATTCACAAACTTGTTTTATAACATTGGGCAATTTAAACAAAAAGCTTCTGGAACAGTGGACAACTGAGTTCAATTAACAGATAAACGTCCAGCATGCAATAGCTAACATCACCCACCATAATTCCTGCCTTGCATATTTATATAATTAAACGTCCGTGCAATGTAATACTTGTGGCATTGTTTCGTTTTCCAGCGTACTCCCGAAAATCGTGAACCCTCTGAAGACCGAAAAGGTGAATTTAAATACATATACCTTTAGGAATCTGGGGGGGAAGAAGGGTTGAATTATATCTTTCCGCGCTCCTAGGGATTTATTCCTCAACCACGTAATTCTGAATTATGCTTCTGCTATCATAGCTAGTGAATGGGGTAGAGAAGGTGGAAGACTGCTGGATGGAATACATGAACCTTGCAAACTGTGGAAGAATACTTTATTAATGTCTAAAGGAAATGTGATGGCACTAGCAGTTTTAAATAAATTCGGCCTTATTGGGGAGAGCATCATTTGGATTTTCGGGGGCGGGACATTGTATGCATGCAGCTTTAAGGATGGCTGCGTTTGAGGTGGCAAGTATGGGGTTGCTGTGTGGAGACGTTTATTTTTACGTCTCTATCTGCCGGCCCGGCTGCGTAGGGTGAGCTTGCTACGTCTGCTACCAGGTAACCGGGATTGGATACACAATCAGAACGGCTAACCTTTCTGGCGAGGGCAGAGAGAGAGGGAGGGAGAGGCGGGGTGGTGGGGAAAGGAGGGAGATGAGTTCGTCCTTAACCTTGCCCGCTTGCTTTTGCAGGTTTTTGTTCTGAAGTGGAACTCTGCGGGCTGCAGGCCTTCATTTGAGCGGTGCGGACGGGAGGGAGCTCCGAAAAAAAAAAGAAGCAGCTCGGGGATAATGAGCAGCAAACGCCGCGAGGGTCAGCGGCTGCTGTCAGCGGAACGCGCCCAGCAGAGCGGCAAACGGAGCCGGCCGGGCGCTTCGTCCTCCCCGCGGCTCAGGGACCTGTCCGGTGCTGAAAGCGGCGGCCGCGCCAGCAACTCGCTTCCTACTTGGATGCGCCTGTATTTCTACGGGATGCACGGGATCACGCTGGACGTCCTGCTGTCCTCGGTGCGGCGCTTCGCGCGGACCAGCGACCCGAAGATGCTGGGCTACTCGTCGCCCTACCTCGCTGTGCTCCACTCGCTCTCCCACCTGGCCCTGGAGAAACTCTACCTGCAGGGGAGGAATTTCCAAGGCCGGCCCGTGGTCTTCCACCTGCTGCTCTACCCCTCGGTCTACGTGGGCTTGCAGAGCCTGTTGTCCACGCTGGCGGAGGGCTCGGGTTCCTCGCTGCTCACCCTCCTGCTACACTACCTCCTCGCCCTCTACGACTCGCAGCTCTTCCTCAAGGGCTTCCTCCGCTTACAGTGTTGCTGCCGCCGAGCTCGGCTGCCCGAACGCTTGCCCTCGCCCCGGGGTCTCCCCGGCTCCCTGCGCTTCGTCTTTTACGGGATGCACGGATTTTTGGACGAGATCTTCTTCACATCCATGTTCAACCTGGTGGAGAACTCGGACCGCAGGCTACTGGGTCACACGTCGCTCTGGTCCTTCCTCATGTACGGCAGCTGCAGCTTCGTGGTGGAGAAGCTCTACTTCTATCTGTACTACCGCCTCGGCTGGACCACTTGGCAGAGGTTGCCCGTGTACATCCTCTTCATCTACACCTGGGAATTCACCTGGGGACTGGGGCTCCGCCACTACGACGCCTGCTCCTGGGATTACTCTCACTATCCGCTCAACTTCATGGGCCTCATCACCCTAATGTACCTGCCTGGTTGGATCGTGCTCAGTTACTATCAGGACGTGTTGTCTAACGTGTTACTACGTGTGCAGTGTGCCAAGAGCAAAAGCTCCAAGACAGTCTGCAGCAATGGCAAAAGCAAAGAACCCTGACTGGAGCAAGAAGTTTATTTTTTAGTACATCTGAAATTAACGGGAGTTTTGATAACGATTGGGATATATTTTAATAAACGGCGGAGAGCTACGATTAAATATTTAGCTTTGCATAAGATTGGTAAATATTAACGATCATCAAAAGGATTGCAAGTCGGCTTCCAGTGGGCGCATATTGCCTTTCATTGCTAGCAACTCTCCAATTGTAGTTGTCTGTCCATACTCTACTCTCACGGCCCACGGTGTTCAAGATGTGCGTGTTGTGGCTATAATTCTCGAATCTGCTGAGTTCTGTATTTGAAGTATAACCATCACATTAACGTGTGCGACATCAGACATTGCTTGCAGTAGTGTTGTAAATCTCACGTTGAGTAGGTTCAGTTTAAAAAAATAGCAACGCGGGAAGATCTTTGCCAGCTAAGCTGCCTGGGGCATTGAAACCCAATTTGAAAATCAGTTATTCCCTGCCATATTGATTAACAGCACAAAAAAAATGCTAAAGGTATTTAAAAAAAAGTAGTCAGTCAATCAGAATGGTGCTACGAGAGACTTCCTTAACACCTCATCCATGAGGCGAAGTGAATCCCAATTGGATCCAAAACGACCAATCAAACCCAACATTAGCACATTTAGGTGAATTTGGTACGTTCTCCGAGTGGATAAAGGAAGCACTAGTTCCTACGATTGTACCACGTGTTTTATACACTTGACAGTATTTGTAATCAGCCACATTTAGTGGGCAACAGGTGAGAGGTTTTTTAAGTCAATGGAACTCAGTCCCTTTGTGAGCCACACCTTCATTCTAATACTCTAAGTGCTACAATTTGTAATTCCAAAAATAAATTGTATGTATATTAATTTTAAAATGTGTGATTATTCTTAGGCTAATTTTATTAAACATAATTGAATGTAGATAGTGAAATCTCCACCTTGGCTGATAACTTCCTCAAATCACTGTTTTTGTATTGGTCTGTAGACATCAACATTGTTTCTCTAACAGATGTTAACCACATGAACTATACTTCAATACTGTACTTTTGTGGATTTATTTTAAGGATACATATATTTTTTTTTTGCAATATTGTTTGATAACAACCATGTGTCACTGTGTTATTACAATACTTAAGTTAAAAAATCTCTACAATTTTGGCTTCAGTACAGAGAATAAACAAATACTTACATAAGAGACTGTAAACATGCTAAGCTAAGGCCACAGTTTAAATCTGTACATTTTGTGTCAGGAAGCATAAACAGGAATTAATCCATATATTTATTTCTTATTAAAACATTGTTATTCATAGCTGAAGTAATGTAATCTAATGTAGTCAGTAATCTACAGTTTCAGCCATACTCATCATTGCAGAGAATCCAGGACCTCCATATTCAGTCAGTTTGGGAATTCCAATGGATTAATTAGAGATCCGTGCATTACATATTCCAGCATGATTTCACTCTGCCCAATAGAATGCCCTTTTTCCTCTTTTGGTTCCTTAAGGTTGTTATAACCAGGGTGATAGTGGGGACAAGCTCCCTCTACCTGTTAAATGCTCCCAATGGCTTGTGCCTCAAACAGCCTCTCACAACCAAGTCCAGCTTCTGGCCTTCACATGTGGCTGAGCTACTAAGTCCAGTAGAAGTGTTTCTACTGACAGGAGAAGGGGCAAAGGCAGGTTACTGGTACCTTAAAACCAGTTGCTTCAGCAGATGGGGATTGTGAGCTGTGATTTAGGAGAAAGAAAACGCTGATCGCAAACCTCTGCTGCCTTCCGGTGAGAAACACTCATGGGGAAGCCTTCGGGAGTAAACCCAAAGAGAAATATCCAGAGCTGGAGTCCTTAAGGCAGTCCTACTGGGAACTCCCGTGATGCTGCTGGTATCATACTTTGTCTGTCTTTGCCATTGCTTTTGAGTTCATCAGATGTCTGGAGAGGGAAACTTGCTACATGAGCAACAGCTTGCATATCCAGACAGCTAAGACACTATCCATGGTCAACTTTGACCAACGGAAGCCCCAGACCTCAGATTTCCCCTCTTCATGCCTCTGATTATATCCAGTTTTTTTTTTAATACAAGGAAATATGCAAGGCTGATAAATCTACAATTCACAGGCATCAGGGATGGTTTTCTTTCAAGTCAAATTCAGTAGATATCAAATGCCTTCTGCAAAGTTCATGGTAAGTGCCACACCAAAAGGACTGGAGAAGGCAAAAACTCAAAGTTTGTGGGGGCGGGGGGGGGGGGGGGGGGGTGAGGTAGGATGGGTTGCTGTTCAGTAATGATGGAGCCTGCTGAGATACTAGGATAAGAGAGTATTGGCTTGTTATTTTTGGGTTGATGAGCTTCAACCGTTGGGATATTGTAAGGATCAATGATAGATCATAACTACTTAGACTGGCAAAAGTACATAGATACATCCTTTGATGGTACATATACAGCCTTTTCTACAATTATCTTGGGCTTCCTTGTCACAAACTGAGACTTTACTGTTGAGAACATGTGTTAGCTGATGTTACAGTAATCTTGTGTTAAAACAACATTGGAATGATGGCTAATCATTCTTCAGTCTAAAGGTTTACTTAAGAAGAAAGTCTTGTAATCAACTTTAATGACTTGGCTGAAGGAACAGAGTGTAGTCAGGCTTTATGATGATGTGAAGTGGTGAAATGTGACAGTCAGAAATATGTAAATAAGCCAGAGAATGGGCAAAATTTGCAGAAGGAATATCCATTTTGTTGGGAGAATGGGAAAATGTGTTCTTTAAATAGTCCTACTCAAAACTGCAATAGGGAGATATCTGGGTGTCTTTATTCATGAAAAACAATTTAAGCATACAGATACAAGCTGCAAAAGGAAGTACAATGCTAACCTCTGTATAATTAAGGCCAGTTTATAAATGTCTTGAATGTAGCTGTACTGTTTACTAGTAATTGACACCGCTTACCTCAGGTCACCTTATTATCGGAGAGACACACTTGCAATGGTTCACTTGGTTAATTTCTGAGATGAGGGCATTGGTTTCTGAGTGAAATCTGAATAGCTAGAGTCTATACCCTATGGTGTAAAAAGAGATATTATCACTGATGTATATAATACTCTGATGGGATTTGGCATGATGTACTCCTTCAAGGGGAAATCTGAAATTGTGGGAGCAGGGGGAAAGAGAGATTAAACATCAGAATAAGGAGCTATCCACTTCACACAAAGAATAGGACAAATTTATTCTGTCAAGAGTTTGCAAATCTTTGGAATTCTTTACCTGAGAGATCTATGGAGTCTGATTCACTCAATTATATTCAAGGTCCACTTTGATTTCTGATTTATAGTGGAGTCACAGATGAGAGAGTGGAGCTGAGATCAAATCAGATATGTATCCTTGAATGGAGGAGCAGGTTTAGAGAATCATATCATGTTCTCCTGCTCCTATTTCTTATTTTTAGGAATCTGAAAATTTTGGTTGGCTTCTAAATCCTAGATTGTAAATATTCAACATGCAAGCTATTTGGTTCATATAACATTCTATAATAACTATTTCAATTTTAAAATAGGCAGAATATAAATTTAACCTGTGGCCAAAATATATATATTCACCATGCTGATTAGAAATTGGAATTTGCTGATGACTGCTGACCTCTTTGCAGGGTTCTCAGTCTCCTTAACAAAAAAAACAGAACGATGTCATCTGTATAAAAAGGCTGCATTACCAAACTGTAAATGAGCAGTCAGCCTACCCTTACAAAATCAGGTTAGTGAGTGGATGATGTTAAACATCAGTATTGGATAAAACTAATTCTGCAACACATAGCAAGCCCTGAAAATAACAGAACAAATTTGCATCTAACCCACTGTTCCAAATTCATCACCTCATTTTGAATGTGTTAGTTCCCATTAACTAAAAAATTGTCTTCTGTATTTGATTAATCCTGAAAAAATATACAGATTTTTAGAACTGAAGCAATCAATCACAATAATCCAGTCTCTACTTGAAATAACAGTACTTAAGATTCATCTCAGTTTTTTAATAGCATTACATTTCATTGTTATCATAGAATTTATAAGTTTAGTCTGTAAATATACACAAACTTTTCTACCACGACTATCAAGAAAATAAAAATTACTAAACTTTAAAAAACAAGTTGTTCCAGTCAGCAACAGTGTGAAATACCCAGACATAATGCAGTGGCAGATGCACATAAACATTAGTTGGAATATTGAGCATTACAAGTTCATCCTTCCAATATAAAAGCTGATCAAGAATAGGGCCTACTGATTGCTAGTATGTTAGATTCTTGGTTAGAATTATACACCATGGAAGGGAACACTTTGATTGATTCTGATCTTGTGGACTCTTGAAAGAGCTACCAATTGGTTCAAGTTCCCGGTGCTGGACAAATGATAGAGAACAAATGAGACTACTTGGTCCAACTGGTCCACGTTTGGAGCTTGTACTCCCCATGGGCCACCTCACACCCTACTACGCTGAAGGCTCCTTGAATTAGCATTCTATTTTTCTCTCTCTCTCTCTCATTAAATGCTGCTTTTGTTTTGAAATACTTTGACATCTTAGTTAATACAAGATTATATGACACATACTGCAGCATAATTTAAGAGAATACATAGTGCATACACCAGCAAAATTAATTGTACATTAAAACTATTTCAGAAAAATACTCAAAAAGTGATTGGAAATTGAAATTGTATTTTGCAGAACGACTGTAACAATGCATTGGACTGAAAGTGTCACACAAATATCATAGATCAGATTGAAAGCGTGATTCTGGTAGTAGAGAAATACATCAAAGTTCACCATTTAAAATTGAGTATAAGCATATTATCACAGTAGTTACAATGCAAATTTACTGATTTTTCAATATAAATATACTGAACAAGAAGAGCTTAGAGGTTCATCTTTATTTAATTATTGTGAATATGATCTAAAATATGTTCTATATAGGTATGAGAGGTTGAATAGGTGGTGTTCCTGCAGAAGCAACGTGCAGACATGAAAGAAGAACATGAGTAATAAACCCAGCATTTTACTGACTTATTCAGTTTAAACTTTACATGCCACAGCACTTAGTAATAAAGTTAAATTTCAATTACAACAGGTAATTTTCACTGAAGAATTGGAGATGTTCCAGGCTTCATTGAATTATTGTAATGGTGCAATCAAACCATCAAATTTATTTAATTTGATTATTTAATTACTAAACTGAAAAATGTAATTAACAGATTGTATAAAGCAAGTTAAATACGTTGCTTCTGCACCTTATAACAGGGGTTCCCAACTATTTTCATGCCATGGACCGCTACCATTAACCGAGGGGTCTGTGGACTCCAGGTTGGGAACCCCTGTAAGCGATATGAACTGTAACTTGCTGCTTGGGTCCTGAAAATAAGCTTCTAACCCTTAAAAAAAAGGAAATTCATTCTCAACATTAACTGCAGTTATTTCTATATTTCAACACCTCAGATTTTGCACATTTATTGAGATTTTATCCTCTTTAATAAATCAGAATGTTCATTTTAAAACTTCTAAGGATGCATTAAATAAAAATGTATAAAATGTAAAACAGTGCCTTAAATTGTCATGGTGATTTAAGCATAAAGTAATTTGTTTTAAAAGTGTTGGCAGTTACTTGTTTTACTATTGAAAAGGAATGAAGAAATCTTATTGAACAGAAAACCATTCAGCTTTCAGAACAGGAAATTCTGGCACTAGAAATGCTATCCATTTTCAATAAACTTTCCCTCCGTTCTTTTTAAAGTGGTAAGTACCTTTCACTTAGTTGAGATATTGTGTTCAGTAAATCATCAAACATCAGCTTGTATGCTGCAAATTCAAAAGACACTCCAACCAAACACAACCCAGTTTCATATCAGTGGAATGCTAAGTAAGTCCTAGATTGTAACAGGTCATGGATTTTGGATGAGACTAACCAAGGCACTCCATCAAGAATCAAGATCACAGCTGTTTAATGAATGAGGGCATTCTTCTGAGCCCAAACCAATAATTTTCCCTCAACTAACATAAGTAAACTCAAATTAAATGTCTTTCTTGAAAGGAATCAGTAAGACAGACAGGAATGAAACAATTCAAGATTTTGGAAGTATTGAACTGACATATTTCATTGTAGGTCAACAGATTTTTGTCATACTAATACTACAATAAACAATTTTTACATTGGCAAAAACGTTCTTAAGTTTTGGTGACATAAGAGACAGCAGAAACTGAGATCTGGAGTTAAAGTTATGGTTCTGGGTGAACCTGTGTAGTAGTTCTGAAGTAGAGTTTTGACCCAAAATGTCAACAATTCCTTTCCCTCCAAAGATGCTTCTTAACCTGATGTGTTCCTTGTTTTGATCATCAGCATCTGTTAGGAAATGCTTAACTGCACAGGCACCAAGTTCAAGTGCTAGGCAACTCATATGTACTTGACAATGTTACATTAATTAAATGTGCTTTCAAAACTTATCAGGGAATGAAAAAAAAGGAGAGAAATGTGAAAGTGGCAGAAATTTGTTACCACAGAAGAACAATCTTGTTTAAATAATGTAGTGTTTCCTCATTCAAAATGTATCAAAAAATCCTGCTCAGTAAATACTACTCCACTCTGGTGCTGACTGACTGTGATTGAAGGCTGTTCAAATTTGTTCTTTTTCTGATAGAGCTGATGTGACCCATCCTATACTTCGTTGAGTAGTGTCCTGTATCTATTAAAACATTAATAGTAGCTCTATCATGTGCTGCACTCACAAAGGCGTCAGCAGAATACAAGATGGAACTGGGAGTGTTGCATTACATGAATTTAAATCAATCTCCAATTTCCTTCAAATCAGTATCAACTGATTTCTTTTTACATGTTTACAAAAGCAAATAGTTGAATGAAATTTAAATATGAAAAAAAAACTGATGATATCCTGCAGAGCTGAATATTCAAACAGTGCTTGAGAAGAATAAAAGCATTTTAGAGCTATTTCCAGTCTCCATATTAAGAGTGCAATCCATACCTCCATCAAAATGGGGAAGTGAAGCCATTTCTCCCTATCAACAAAAACTTACCAGTCTGCTCCAAAATCCACTCTCACAATATGATTATTCTTACTATAGCAGCAGTATTATCTTCACTGGTATTCAAATAATCCAAAGTTATTTTAAATAGAGCTGAGCATTTTTGATCAGTAATCCTTCACAGAAATAATGCATTGTACGAAAACATCACATGCAAAATGAAAAATACACAACTAGAATAAGCACCCTGTTAAATAGGGTATAGGCAATTTGCATTTTTTATAAACAGAGACATCATTCAAATAACGAAGTCACGTGTCTGGGGCTTACATAGGTGGTTTGTGATTACTCTGCATTACTGTTGAATGGCACAAATCAATTTTCCTTTTAAATGTAGAAAATGGCCTGAAGTCAGAGGGAACCAAAAGAAGAAATCTTTGAGGTCCATAATAACAGGAACTGGGGGGGTTGAAAGACTCAGTCCCAGCTGAGTTAGGTTTTGCTCTTCCAAACTTTCTTCCAAGGTATGTAGGATGGACAAGCTGTTTATGATCTTCTGCTAAGCAAGACCATTCTCAGCAACGCCTCGACTTGGAGTGCTGAATAAGCCACTGTAGTGTAATGTCTGCAATGACACAATTTAAGATGTAGATTACAGCATCATGTCACTACTTACATTCACAAACAAAAAGTACAATAATCCACAGGAGGATTTTGTCCTTGAAATTCCTTAATATGAAAAAGCACATGGAAAACTATTGGACTGTTTCACTCTCAGGTCAAATAAAACAGCATCCCAACACAATAAAAATATTGAGAAAATTGCTGACAACAATTGCAGTAACTTATTTTCTTTTTACAGGCATGAAAACTATTTTAATACCTAAGCAAACCTGGGGTGAGTTTACTGTAGTAGAAAGGAGCCTACAACTGTGCAATGAAATTCAGAAAGCTATATGCGATCCCAAACTTAGATACTATACACAAAGAACATCTGTTCTACCTCCACAATGACACACAAACAAGCACTAATGACCATGAACTTGAGTGTGCAGCAAGAAAGGTGAATGGCTTCTCAGTTGCACATTTCCATTCATTAACTTGGTTGTGAAGACAACGTCAAACAAGTATCATTTGTAACTTGAGTGGAAAAAATGAGCAATGGCTGCTCTTTGACTTCTCTTTCACTCCAAAATAATGTATCACAAACCTATTCATTGGAATAAAACAATTAAACATTAAATGAAAAGCATAAAGTCAATGTAGATATACATTTTAAATTCTTTTTCTAACAAGTAGTGAAATAGAATTCCGGAAGGATTGCAAACACATTTTCCATTTTTTGCTGATTTAAAACTAACCTTCATTTTCCAACTTCAGCAACAAGTGCATTAGTGCAATAGATGGAAGAATACCTGGAGAATTAGCTGGAATATCTCTTAGTGCATTTCCACACATTAGTCAGTGCAAAGACTTAAAATGTTTTGTTTAATTTATGAGCTACTTATTTTGGATTGCACCACGAACAGGAACAATCCAGCAAATTTAAAACTTGCTAGTAAACAAGCGATGGTATAGTACAGTGGAGCACCATCATACAAAATTACTGTGTTGGATGTAGAGTCTGTCCCTTCACTTGTTACTGTGTTCTCGATGACACTGGACTCTGATACATAGGACAGCAGTCAAACTGAAAGCAGGTTAATTTCTTCACCCTTTCAGCTTGTACTGTTACTCTGCAGTCCTTCGTTGTTTAGATGTGCTAGATACAGACATCAACAATACAGAATAATAACAGGCCCATTGTCCCCAATACCAAATACATTGTCTGCTAGAAGAGGTATTCATCATTTTCACAAAATTGTTGATTGTTATTTCCCACTGAGAAATAAACCATACAAAGTAAATAGGTTTCTCTAGCATTCCAATTAAATGTCTGGATCACTTTTACAAGAACAAATTCACATCAACACAAATACTTTGTTTTATTAGACAAAGCCACCCATTCAGAATTCTCGCATATGCGCATACTGACACTGATTTTCCATACATGATTCCCAGCCTTTTCCTTGAATGTGCATCAATGCCAGACTCCTCATAGGAACAAGAATTGGAATGAGAAGTTGTGGCAAATATCCAGTTCTCTTACCAGGGAACCCACCCACGGAAGTGCCCCAGGTTAGATCAAACAGAGAAAGAGCAGCAATTAACCAAGGTATTACGTCATTATCATCCATTGATTTAACTGAGCTCAGTGAAGTACTTTGCTTCTAAGTCATTGCAGAATTAAGCCAAATGGCCCATCGAGTCTGCTCTGCTATTCCATCACATCTGATCATTTATCCCTCTCAATCCCATTCTCCTGCCTTCTCTCTATAATCAAACACCTTGTTAAGGTTCTTGTAAGTGCTGTTGATTTCTGGATGTCAATCAACATTGAAATAGTTACTGTTAATTTTCTAATTAACAGCAAGTATATTTCAAGCATATTACTGGTAAGGAGTTTGTATGTTATCCCCATGACCATGTGGGTTTCCTCCCACAGTCCAAAGTTGTACTGGTTGGTAAGTTAATTGGTCATTGTAACCTGTCCCATTATAAGGCTAGGATTAAATTGGGGGACTGCTGGGCAGCATGGTTCAAAGGGCAGGAAGGGACTATTCCATGCTGCACCCCAATAAATAAATAAACAAACAGCAGTGAAATAAACAAAGCTTCACAATCCAAGTTCCAGGTCATTCTCTCATTTTCCAGAATAGAACTAAAATGTCTTTCTTCCTCGCTGGACTGGGAAGTGCTGAATAAGTAACTTCTTTTTATTTGGAATTCCACCCACCCACCAAACTTTGACCTTTACACAGATATTTTCCCAACCTAATTTAGCATTATTAAAGTCTCCCTAACACTCTCTGTTCTTGCATCTGACTGCAATTTACTTTCCTACTATCTGGCAATCTGTTCTACAAAGCCAGTTATCTGATAACTCTACCAACCTGAAGCTTATGGGAACATCATCTTTTCAAACGCTGTAGCAGTACCTGTAGTCAATACTTAAATCAACCTCCTTTAACTCCTTCCCTATACATTGCAGTCAAAAACATCAAGTGTCCATCCCTCTCTCGTTTAGGCCAACTATGTAGCTACCTCTAGTGCTCTCTTAATTTTACTTCCACTTGCAAACAAACATTGTATGCTTGATTCTGTGTTTAAATAAAAAAACTCCAAACCCATCTTACATTTGGGGTGGCACAGTAGCGTAGTGATTAGCACAACGCTTTACAGTACAGGCAACCTGTTTCAATTCCTGCCTGTAAGGAGTTTGTACATTCTCCCCATGAGCACGTGGGTTTCCTCCGAGTGCTCTGGTTTCTTCCCACCGTCCAAAGATGTACTGGTTGGTAGGCGAATTGTTGATAGTAAATTGTCCTGTGATTAGGTGAGCATAAAATTGGGGGATTGCAAAGCAGCATGGCTTGAAGAGCTGCAAGGGCCAATTCCGTGTCGAATCTCAATGAATAAAATAAACACATTTCTTCCCCATTTGATTTCAGATTTACCAAGTCATGTATAAGGATCCTACACTCTTTCTGATTGCAACTTGGCCTGGTAAACACAAGAATAGCTTGCTACGGAAACACCGTCACGACAGTGCCCCGATAACTCCACTGCCGAGTTAAGGGCTATTCTTCTCTTCATGTTAGTTTAAACCTTTCCTCATAATATTAGTACAGAAAGGTGTAAAATACTTCATCTTGCACTAATCCCTTCCACTAACTCACTTGCTTTTGCATTCACCTGAACCCACCATTACCCTTATGGGTATGCAATGTAGAAAAACAGTTTTAAAGTCATATGCTCCAAGGTGATTTTTGCACCCCTGCTTCATCCTGCCAGACTATCTATCGCATATTTAGTTTTCCTCAACCATGGGCTCAGGGTGATCACCTGGTGAAATCTGGAGCTTTGTCAACCCTCCAGTGCTGGTACTGGACCCTGGCAAGCGAAGAAAGCTAGTTTCCTATGGCACATGAACTAGTGTGTGTTTTAAATTAATGTTTCAAATTAAATCCCCAAAGAAAAATGTTTTTAAAAAAGATTTAAAGGCTAACTTAAAACCACACAAACTGAATTTTTCCCCTGTGATTCAGTTGTTGGTGTACATTCATACATTTGCTGTTTCTCCTTCACCCATCACTCCAGAGTAGATTGCTTTTGTCATCCTATAATCCATAAATTCCAAATGAATCCAGGGGTGCGGGTGGAGAAGGTGTTTAAACTTGTTTGACAATGTTTGGTGATGGAGGAATGCTGTCCAGGATAATGGGGCGACTTCACAGTGTTTTTCAAATGGTGCCACAGAAAATCTGCCACCTACCCAAGTAAATTGGGAGAAAGCAGTATTACAGTGCACCATCTCTGTCAAAGACCAGCACATTGACAATGCAAAGTCAATTATTCCAGATTATGGAGTCACTTCCAGAAATATGTGTCCCTAGAGCTTCCAAGTCCTGGAGCAAGAACACTTCCAAATGAGCTGAAACTGGTGTTTTTTTTTGTCTATGAAACTTGCAAAATTTGGGCTGCCAGAGTATTGAGAAAATTGGTAGTAGGGATGTCTTTTAAATTTGTTCATTGAATTCAGACACAAATCTAATATTTAAAAAAATATTATGGGTTTAAAAAAACAATTTTGAACAGGTGTATATAATGGCTAATATCACACTGGTCGTTTATGATGTGCCCTGCTTGCCACTGAGGCAAGTGAAATTGAATGCAAGATTTAACTGACCATTTACCAACTGTTCTGTACTACCACACAAGGCTAATTTCCACCACTCAATGCTTAGGGAGTGCCGAAAACCCAGCAAAAGACAGAAAAAGCAAAAGAGGAATTTGGAACTTTTGTTAATCACAGTACAACTAAATCAGGAATCTCTCTAGCCTTTGAATAAGGTTCACTAGGTTAATTCCGGGGATGGGTGGGTTGATGTATGATGAGAGGTTGAGTAGATTGGGACTCCACTCATTGGAGTTCCAAAGAATGAGAGGCGATCTTATTGAAACATATAAGATTGTGAAGGGGTTTGATCGGGTGGATGCAGGGAGAATGTTCCCAATGATGGGTGAAACTAGGACTAGTGGGCATAATCTTAAAATAAGGGGATGCCGTTCCAGGACTGAGATGAGGAGAAATTTCTTCACTCAGAGGGTAGTGGGACTGTGGAATTTACTGCCCCAGAGAGCTGTGGAAGCTACTACACTCAATAATTTCAAAACGGAGATAGACATTTTCCTGGATAAAAATGGCATTAGGGGATACGGTGAGCGAGCAGGTAAGTGGACATGAGGCTAGGTTTAGATCAGCCATGTGATCTCCTGGACCAGTTTTTGATAGCCTGGATGGGTCGGAGAGAAATTTTCCAGATTTTTTCTCCTCAATTGGCAAATCGTCTTTTTTTACCCTGGGTGATCACATGGGTTTGGGCAGGATGAATAATAAAATAAAATGGGCGGCATGGTGCCCTGTTGGTTGGCACTGTTGCCTTGTGGGATTCAGTGAAAACTAGAGTAAAGATTGGATCAGCCATGAACTTGTTGAATGGCGGAGCAGGCTTGAGGGGCTGATTGGCCTACTCCTGCTCCTATCTCTTATGTTTTTATGTAACATACTCTCAAAATGCAGTTAACTTTGTGAGTAAATTATTATTCTGAATACATAGCTCTTACTTGGATTATCTACAAGCTCTTAGGGGAATAAAAATGTTTATCAGATCTTTTTTACTACACGAAGATAGCGAGTACATTTCCAACCTTCTTCCATTTCCAGTTTTCCCCGTAACTGGTAACCATCGCTGAAGCACTTTTCAGATGTCACCAGTAACTTCCTGATACTTCACCAAAATAGCCTTTCTTCATAAACACCCTTGACAAATGAGCACAGCTATGGCTATTCAAAAGTACACTAATACGCTCTGCACAAAAGCACTTCATGGCATCTAATCGGTACCACAGCTAAAACTTCCTCACACAAGACAAACTTAGAACTGAAACTGCCTACTCTGGTTCAAGGAGCTCAATAGCACCACATGGCTTGCATTCAGCAAGATATCTGGCAAGCTGCAGAGTCCTTCTCACACTTAGGTTTCCTGTATATATACTCCACTGTATTTTATGTTTCTATAACAAGGTTGGTTGTAGTCTTCAATGACATAGTGAGTCTGCATACAGCAGTAAAATATTACATTTCTATTGAAATACCTCAGCATTCATTCATCCTGTATCATGCGGCATGGTCTTAAATTTATGAGCGTTCCGGGATGTTTTTAATCAGATGTGAATAAAGTTGAAACAAGACAGATATATAATAAGCAGTGTCATCTGCAGATGGTCCTGACCCCTTGAAATGAAAATAGCCCTCAAATAGACGCTGTGCTCTACCTACCTCTTCGGGGACCTCTCACCAAACCTGGGCACACATTCCCTGCCTTAGGGATCACTAGCAAATAAACAGCAACCATAAGCATACTGGTGATCTTGTGCATGGATACTCATAAGGTTTGCTAATTGAGTCTCCGCTGAGTAGCTAACCATTGGCAGTGGGCAGAGCTTCTCAGTAAGACCAGCTGTTTCCAATGCAGAATGGCATTTCATTAAATAAGCCCAACCACGTGGCACTGTAAATTATCACCATCTTTTTAGGAGATATTTAGAAGAGACATTATTGTTTTAATGGCACATAAATGAAGCAAATGAATTTTTTACTCAAAAATATTTGGAAAGAAAGGCACTGGGGTGGAATAAAAGCCTTCCATTAGTTTCCATTTTCTCCCTGTAGATCACAGTTTGTCCCTCCTGAGACATCACAATTGTAGAGAGATACAGAACAAGCCACACACACAAAATACTAAAATGGCCATTAAGCATTCTGTTTCATTTTGTTTGGTTTTCTGAGCGGGAGGAGGGATATGTGCCTGTTCTGCTTTGTTTTGTGTGGGGAGGGGACATTTTGGGGGTTGATGCTCATACTGCCTTTCTTTTCTTTCTTGGTTTCAGGGCTACTCAGAGAGTTTTCTTTGATAATAAATCAACCTCTGAACTGAAATATTAATTTATGCTCATATGTCAGCTTTTAATTGTTCTGAATCATGAAGTGACCACAGTTTGTTGAAAGTTAGTAAAAAAGTTTACAGCTCCAATGAACTTCTTGATAGTTGGTGTCCAGTGTCACATAGAAAGCCAGGACTTTCTGAGCACATCTCAAATCTGCCTTCTGGCCAGAATGGCTGTTCATGCACTTTGCTCACATGCACACCTGCCTGGGGTCAATATGGAGGGCTAAATAAGCTGGCCACTCACCCTAGGGAACCCATTTGTGACAAATATTTGAGGATCTAGTAGCAGGTATGCCTCAGGTAGCACACTGCTGAAAGCTGTGATTCCCACTTTGCCTAATGTTTCTGTAATTCGAAACCCTGTATTGACATACAGAATTTGCTTGATTTTCTTAAAAGCATTACTTGCTTATAAATATATTCACCAGAACAGAAAGCCACACATGAAATTACTCTACACTAGAAACCCAATGGATGCAACTTGTGCTTTCATCAGTGACTGATTTTCCCCATGAGAATCAGACCTAAAGGTATTATTTGCTATCCCTGGAACATTGTACGGAAACTGAGTCACAGTGTTGTGAGGTTCACCAGATTCAACAGTTCTCAGCAGTCAACACTGGGATCCTGACCTAATGGGGTTATCTTTCATTTAGTTACATATCTTCAGACTTTAAGATGCATATATGCAAACATACGTGTGTGTGCATGTGCCAAGTCCGTCGAATAGATGCTGTCTCTAAACATTTTGGATTTTTTTTTTACTTTCAATGAAGGCCTCGGTCTGTCAAGTGTGAAGGATAGGTGACATGTGATAGCCATCCATGCTAGAGAATTCCCTATTAGGCACGCGTACTACTGCTTGGAATTGAAGTGGGAGCAAAATAACCCTCATCCTGCAAATCACTCTTATAGTTGAAACAACTGGGAATGAGTGAAGTGACAAAATCTGGAAAAGAGATGTTCAAATGATCTTTGCTATTCAAGAGGGCAGAAAGGAACAGAAAGTGTGTGGCTGAGTTGGGGCTGAGGTCGGTACAGTGGGGAGTGGAGGCAAGGGCTCAGTATCTCAAACAGTATGTAAGAAGGCTCTGGTGGGAACAGTAAGTGAGCTGCGTAACAGGGTAGTGTAGGCTACTGCATAAATCAATAAGTAATGGGAACCTGCGTGGAAGGTGCTGCAGTAATCATGTGTGATTTTAATTCTCATATAAAAAGTTCCTCAGCACAAACATCACCGAAGATCTCACGTGGTCTGTACATACTGGCTGTGTGGTGAAAAAGGCACAACAGTGACTCTTTCACCGCACGCAGTTGAAGATGTTTGTTATGCCCTCCCCCCCCCCCCCCCCACCCCGCACCCCCAACTTCTAAGAACTTTCTACAGGGGCACAATGGAGAGCATCCTCACTGGCTGCTTCAATGCCTGGTATGGGAACTGCACTTCCCTCAATCGCAGGACTCTGCAGAGAGTGGTGCGGACAGCCCAGCGCATCTGTAGATGTGAACTTCCCACTATTCAGGACATTTACAAAGACAGGAGTGTTAAAAGGGCCCGAAGGATCATTGGAGACCTGAGTCACCCCAATCACAAACTGTTCCAGCTGCTACCATCCGGGAAGTGGTACCGCAGCATAAAAGCCAGGACCAACAGGCTCCGGGACAGCTTCTACCACCAGGCCATCAGATGGATTAATTCTTGCTGGCGCTACTGTATTTCTTTTACATTGACTATCCTGTTGTACACAATATTTATTGTAAATTACTATAATTGCACATTTGAACGGAGATGCAGCATAAAGACTTTTACTCGTATTGGAAGGATGTAAGTAATAAAGTCAATTCAATTCAAATTGACAAGGTTCCCCATGTGGATGAGTTCATAGAGTATGCTCTGGAAGCTTCATCAAGGCAATATGTAGAGGAACCAAATGCAGTGTAATATTGTAAATATATTGTTTGATTAAGCATTCTTAGTTCCCTTTTATAATTTATTATGCATTATATGTAAGTAGTACACAAGTGACATATGTAATTATGCCACATCATAAGCAAGCACCTCACTGAATAAAATAGAGGATAAAACTAAGTTGGCAAATATCCCAGTTCCTGTACTTTTCTTTTGATTGTTTTCTGGACATACAAAACATGAAAGTGGTGATGAGAAAGTGAACCCGAGATGACCTGTTGAAGCACAGCACAAGAGAATCTGGAGATGTTGGAAATCCAAAGCAACACCACAAGATGCTGGAGGAATTCAGACAGGCCAGGCAGTGTCTATGGAAAGGAGTAAACTGACCCTTTATCACGGGCTTGGCCCAAAACGTTGACTGTACTGTTTGACCATCTGAGTTCCTCCAGCAATTTATGTATGTTTTGACCATCTGAGTTCCTCCAGCAATTTATGTATGTTTTTCTTCAGAAGAGGAGAGCGATGCTAGAGTTAAAAAAAAATGGAGAAAATGGATTAAGTTAACAATCAATGAGTACATTCATGGGTTAATAAACAGTGAAGATTAGGTGATAGTAATAGCAAACAAATAAACAAAATGCAGAAATGGCTGGTTAAGTCAAAAGTTCAATCACACAACAGATAACTGGATTATGTATACTGAATGAATTGAGCAGTATTTTGAAACAAATAAGATAGCTATTGAGAAATGACTGCCAGTGTTGCTAAGTGCTAATGGGTGGGAAAAGCACACAGTTTGCTTAGAAGTTGAGTCACTGCTCCAACCAAACCTGCTGAAATGGAATTTGCTGATATCGAGAACGTAATGCAGCATCATTTAGAACTGAAACAATCGTTAATTGTAGAATGCTTTAGACTTATAAGCAGAATCAAAAGAAAGGGGAGTCGATTTCAGCTTATGTGGCTGAATTGAAGAAATTGTCCGAGCTTGTCAGCTCAGTGGTGGGATTAAAGATGCACTGAGAGGTCAATTACTTTGCGAAATCTTACAAGAAAACATCCAAAAATGACTCCTAACTGAAGCACAACACACACTTAAAAGAACCTCTGAAATCACTATCAATGGAAACAGAAGGCAGAAACGCAATTGAATTGCAGTCTGCCCAGGATAGAAGATATCTTTGCACATTTTTCTGGAGGGAAATAATTACTCAAAGTGAACTTAGCTGAGGCTTACCTACAGGTAGAGATGGAAGAAGAGTCCAAATTGTTTAACGCCATAAGCACTCACAAAGGGCTTCAACTCTAGAATAGGATCTGTACCGGCACTCTGGTAGAAAGTGATGGACCAGGTGCTGCGAAGTTGCCCAGGCGACCAGTGTAACCTTGATGACATCATTGCTACTGGTGAGATGACTAGGAACATCTCCAAAGTCCCAAGATAGGTGTGGTGGTTCAGTCCGAGGTCCATGGTCTGGTCCGCAGACTCCGGACTCCGGGCTTTCTGGCAGTCCCTTGCTGCAGTTGGACTTAACTAGAAACACCTGAGGCTCATATTGGAACTGGGAATATAAGTGGCCCTGGTATTGGGGGGGAGGGGGGTCATTTTGTCAAGATACTCATGGCACAGATGGCTGGTGGAAGGCTAGAATGGGCTCTTGCCATCCTTGGGGCTGTGTTGGAGAACCATGGCTTCTGGGAGTCTTGCTGGTAGTAGTTGGAGTGGTCATTGTGGTATGGATTCAGCTGTTTCCTGGGCCAGCTGGGTGGCTGTCAGCCACTCTGAGCTAGGTAGGGATCCGGTTGCTTCTGTAGTCAGCCAAGGCTGCTGGCTGTAGTGGCTACTTGGAGCCACCCCAATGCAGAGGTGCAACTGTCTGTCGTTCCTTGGTGTTTGTCTCTTCCTGTCTTTGCCCCCGTGGGGTAAGTCTGGCCGTTCTGCCATTGCCCTGCAGGGGGATCTGTCTTGTCTTGTCTTTGCCTCCATCAGGTAGGTCAGGCTGTTCTGCCGTTACCCGCTGGATGGTCCTGCCCCACCTTGGTGTGGAGTTATAGATGAGTCCCGGCTTGTCGGTGGATTAGCCCTGGCTCTATGTCTGTGTACAGTCCCGTTTCATGTCAGTGTCCTGTTAAAGATGAGTCCCGGATTGTCAGTGGATAAGCCCTGGCTCTATGTCTGTGTACTGTCCTGTCTCATGTCAGTGTCCTGTTAAAGATGAGTCCTGGCTTGTCGGTGGATTTGCCCTGGCTCTATGTTTGTGTACAATCCCGTTTCATGTCAGTGTCCTGTTAAAGATGAGTCCTGGCTTGTCAGAGAATAAGTCCCGGCTCCATGTTGATGTACAGTTCCTAGTCGGCCCCGAGCTCCAGCCTCCGTGTTCCCCAAACTCCAAGCCTGCAGCCTCCAGCCTTGACCCGACCTGTCTGCAGCCTCTAGCCAAGCCTCAAGACCCCAAGTCCCTAGCCAAGCCTTGTCACGTCCTCGCCTGGGTTTGGGGGTCCGAGCCCGAGGCAAGACCCAGGCTCTGGGTCCTTGTCCAGTCTCGGGCTCGGAGTCCACCCCAGGCTCCTTGTTCCCAGTCCCTCATCCTGGGTCTGCTTCCCCTGCCTAGACTGCATCCCGTCCCGTCCTTGGGTTCCGTCTCGTCCTGTTTCCGGGACTCCAGTGTCTGTGTCCTGCAGTTGGGTCCTGATTCAACACCCAATTTATGACAATAGGTTTAAAAAGATTAGAAGATTATGGGCTCAGACCAAGATGCAAGCAACAAGCGTGAATTCTTTAAACCAAGCATCATGTACTATGGTCATACCACTGACAGACAAGGACTACACACGTGTGCTGAGAAAATTTAAGCAGTGGTGGATGCCCCCTGGCTAAAGAATATACCACAGGTGCTGTCATTTTTAGAATTTGTCAATTACTCTAACAGGTTCCTGTTAATCTGGCTACTGTGCTCCACCCCTTGAACTCATTACTGCAGATCAGGTAAAAATGGAAATGGAGAAAGCGGTATGAGGTAACTTTCTAAAAGGTAAAGTGAACACTCCACAGTCTTTGCATCACGTTCTCTTTCCAGTACAGAGAAAAGTTATGCACAGTTTCGCAAAGGCCCTGAGTTTATTTTGGGGTGAACAGCATTTCAACCAGTACCTGTATGAGAGAGAGTTTACTCTCATTACCGATCATCAAACACTAGTGCCCATTTTTAACCTACAGAACAGTGTTTCACTAACAGGAGTAGCATGAATGCAAATATGGGCTCCATTTCTTGGAGGACACAATTACAAGATTGAATTCAAGAGGATAACTAACAATGGAAATGCAGAAGCATTGTCCCATTTACCCTTGTAAAAGGAAATATCTGAAAAACTTACAAAGAAGGACACTCCTCTCAGTGTATTCTCCCTAAAACAAATCAAAAGAGCCTCCATATTACAGCAGAGATGATCCAAAGGGAAACCATAAAACTACCCACACTGTCTCAGGTCTATACGGCATCCCAAAAAGACTGTTATGTGCAGAAGAAACTGCATGTCTCACATTTTTACCAGCACTAGGATGAACTTGGGTTGCCTATATGGGGACTGAGAGTTGTACCATCCAAGCTGAGAGCTAAAATGTTGGAGGAACTACATGCTGGTCATCTAGGAATGGTCAAAATGAAAGCTTTGGCTTGAAGCGTTATTTAGTGGTCTGGGATAGATTAGCAGATTGAGCAGCTTGCCATGCCAACACATCCAGATGATAAAAGCAGCATCTCTTCATCCCTGGGAATGGCCTGCATTGCCTTGACAGAAGATTCATGCGAATTTTGTTGGGCAATTCATGGACACAAATTTCTTGGTAGTGGTGGATACAGCTTCAAAGTGGCCAGAAGTGTTCCCAATAACTTCCACTACAGCCCCACACACTGCTGATGTGTTCAGAAGCCTCTTTTCGAGGGCTGGTGTTCCAGAACACTTAGTTAGTGACAACAGACCATAGTTTGTTGCAGAACAGTTTCAGTCATTCCTGAAAATGAATGGAATAAGACATCTTGCATCTGCGCCATACCACCCAGCTACAAATAGCTTCATGAAGTGGTTTGTCCAGAGTCTAAAGAATACATTGCAAACAATGTCTACAGAACACATTACACTAATACTGAATTAGATGCTTGCCAATTTCCTCCATTCATGTCCCAACGCAGCACACTCCACAACCATTAACTCATCAGCTGTTCCTGGGTCATCCCTGACGCTCATGCTTGAATCTCCTCAAACCCAGTCTCTGAAGGAATATACATAACAAATAGCTGAGACAAATTGAGGGCCTGTCAAACAAGGTTTGATGTTTCACTTCTGGACTAATAGTCCTGCCGAGGTGATCAAAAGAGTGCACTTAGAAAGATTAAGGATAGAAATGGACCATTCTCCTATGCAGATTGTGTCTGATGTCATCTGGAGATGAAACTCAGATCAGTTGAAGAGCACAGAGTCAATTGTTAGAGAAGAAAGGTGTCCAAATCTGTCAAGACCACTTCCTGCAGTTCAAGTCAACTCCTACATCTATCACAGAAAGGGCTGCAGAACACAGCCATAAGTTTCACTTGCCAAGCAGAGCAACCCATCACATCAGAAAATACATTATTATATATATAAAATGCATTCCATATTGAGTTGGAGTTCATAGCTAAGCAGAGGGAAGTGTACAATATTTGAGTAGTATTGTAAATATATTGTTTGATTAAGCATTTTTGATTTTTTACATAATTAAAAATGGGCTATAGGGAAGTATAATCTGTGAAATGGCATATATCATTTCACCACCACGTCATATGTGAGTGGCTCACTAATAAAAAGGAAAATAAAAAGTAAGCAAGCAAGTATCCTGTCTCCTTTAACTTTCTTTCGACTAATTTCTGGAGTTACAAAACTTAACACCAACTAGCGAGCTTGTGAGTTCAGAATCAGTATTGTGCAAGGAAGCAGGATTAATTAATTATCTCATCATGTAGGATCTGCGAGAAAAAGAGGGATTGTAACAGTGTAGACTGAAGGAAGTAAACTCCAAACTTGGAAAATGATGGAAACTTCTCTCCAAAGTCATGCTTGCCAAAATTTCTGTGAAAAATTCTTTCACCGGGGAAGTTAAGGAGGCAGCTATGAGACTGCTGATAACTCCATACCCCTTTGTTTTACACCTCTTCACTAGTGAGGTCAGAAAACGCGTGAACCAATGTGCACAAATTATAGAACCTACCACATGTTAAAATCATTTTTTAAAAAGTACGATCAAATATTGCAGGGTTGGCAATTTCACATCTCACCAAGGGGGCTTTTTGAAGTATAGTGTGCAGTACACAAACACCCACACACTTATGTGTACACACATGCTCATTAACGAGATAAAATTAAGCTAATCATGCTCCAGGAAAATATTCACATTTGTCTAAATAATATTTGGTGAAAGGAAGCAGTTAACAATACATTGTCCCGAATGTAACTATGCCCTTTTATAAGTAAATAGGCATTGTAATAACATATGTTTACAAAAATCACAAAAATATAGTAAGATTTATGGCTAAATATTTTCATCTGTTAGCATTTAATTTGGAAATGTTATGGAGAAACAACAGCTTGCATTTATGTACCATCTTGAAATGTTAATGACAGAAAAAGGAATTAGATGGTGCAGCAAAGTGGAAGATAATGGTGGTCAAATGCACAGTCATGAAGAGAGAGGAAGAGAATGCATAGCAGAGATAGCTGATTAGTTGGTATAAGGTGGATACTTGGAATGCTAAGTGCAACACAGATTTGTGGATTGATGTTAGTGATGTGGGGAAGAGGAAGTAGTGTGGGAAATGATGGTGTGATTGCTTGAGGGAAGAAGGAAAAAGAATTACAGAGGTAAAAAGGGACAGCTGTTTGAGATACAAGGATGAGAATCTTGGAGTTGAGATATTGAGCTTCCCAAGGCCCAATGAAGACCACTAACTACTTTGGTGATAAACAAGCAAGATCAAATGAAACCCAGGAATGTTTAAATGATCAACATTTTACAAAGCAATGATACTGGGAAAATGGTCAAAGGAGGATTAGGATATTGGGGCCTAGAGGAAGGCACACATAATAGTTTCAGCAGCTCTTGGCAATGTCACAGAAGGCGAAACTAGTTGTTGTGGGAGAGCACAAGGGCTTAAAACCACCATTTGGGATTGAAGGGCCAAGAGTACAGTTGTCCCATGACAAACCCCAGGATACAGGATGGAGGGTTGGAATTTGAGACACAGATCAGTGGCACAGAACTTCAGATTGCCTGATACTTAACCTGCAGAAATTACAGCTGAATTGACATAGGTTAAATATTTGGCAGCACAGAAGTAGTGGAGGTTTGAGAGAAATGGTGGAGTTAGGATGCTGTAAGGATTGCATGTGAAACTATCTTCCTTTTCTGTAAAGGATGAAAGCAAGGAGTAGAGATAGATCACTAATCTGTCTGCAATGAACAAGCTGCCTGTAAGAAAACTGTACATTCACCCCGTGACCACCTGCACTCCCCCCCGCATTCCAAAAAGATGTACGGGGTATGTTTAGTAAGTTGTGGGCATGCTATGTTCGTGCCAGAAGCATGCCGATATTTGCGGGCTGCCCCCAGCACATTCCCAGAATGTGTTGGTCATTGACGCAAACAACACATTTCACTCTATGTTTCAATGTACATGTAACAGGAAAAGCTAACCTTAAAGATTTAGGTCTTAAATCTAACAGAGCAAACTATGATGGCTCCTTAGTGACAGTGAACTGTGATGATGCTGAGATGAAACCTGAAGCTCTGGCTCCAGTTAGTTAACTACTTGAATAAAACTTCAATGAACTGAAAGATGGAAACTGCAGAGCAGTAAAGAGAATAAATAATGCACCAGAAACTCGATCAAGAAGATTGTGCTTCAAGACTCTAATTCTGGACCCTTCTGGCACTTTGTTGGAGGCAGAAATTTGACCAGAGAGATCCAAACACAAAGCTGCATAAATTTGTGAGTGACAAGTGGAGCAGCAGTTTGGAAGGAGGGGGCACTTTAAACAGGAGCTGATGATTGCAGTTTTGAAAGATAGAGACCCTGGCTGACGGAAGCATTCACATATCAGTTCACTAAGCTGCTACGAAGCAAATTGATATGCAAAAATCTAGTGAAAATTAGTGTCAAGGGAGCATGCATATAGAGATAGAATTGAAAGAAAGAAGTATCTTAGTGGATGAGGGGAAGGTAGAAGTGGAGTTGTATGATGAAGCAGCAGCAGCCACTGAATGAATCACCATAGTTCTGGTTACAAAGAAGTCAGTCTGACAAACATGAAAGAAAAAGGATTCAGGTGTTTAAAAATCGGATGGAGAAAAAAAAAGACAAAGACCATCCGACATAGGAGCAGAATTAGGCCATTTGGTCCATTGAATCAGCACCACCATTCTATCACGGTTTATCCCGCTCAACCCCATTCTCTTGGCTTCTCCCTATAATCATTTATGACCTTATGAACAACCTAACAACTACTATCTGTGGCAATGAATTCCACAGATGTACCACCCTCCGTCTAAAGAAATTCCTCCTCATATCTGGTCAATTTTGCTTTTAAAAATGATCTAGGAATAACGGGGAGGCTTGGCAGAACAGCATGTCTCAAAATTCTCTGGAATGGCTTTGTCTTACTGTAATTAGCATCATCCAAAAAGAACTGTCTGTGGTACTGAAGAGTCTACTCTATGTCAGAAGTTAAATATAGACTTGGACTATAAATACACAATGGAGCTCTGAAGAATGGTCATTGGCCTGAAATGTTAACTTTCTCTCCCCTCCCTTCCTTACACTGGGCTCCTTCGTCAGTCCAGAAATTTCTGTTTACACTTCAGAATTCCAATATGTTCAGCATTTTGTAGATAAGGATCTGGATGTTCTCACCTATGTTATCCTTCTCTTTGCAGGACACTGAGTAACAACAGATTTCTCGATCCTGGATGGCAGATAGGTTCCTGCAGAATAAATAAATACACATCACAAACATTGGTTTACAACTCAAAGATGCAGGGAAATGTATTCCAATGACAGTCACATTAGCAACTACTTTAAACTTCTCCACCTGAATCTATTAAGTATTGAGAAGGACCCAGACAGGCCGCTACTAATTACATGGTTTAGTTTTTGTACAAGAGCCCTACCCTCTAAGTGCTTACTTCACAAGACCTACCCCATGCTCACTAACTTTGTCTGGCATCCAATACAACCAATACAATATGGACAGGCAAAATGTAAATGAATTTAATTAAACAAAATGCAACACCAGACTTATTCGTTTGCATTTACATAATATCGGGAATTCGACCTGACATTTCTAAGAACCATTAAGCTTGAATGAGTGCATACAGAAGTCTATTGTTATTTTATTTCTAAATATCTTCTCGTGCAGCTCTGGAAACTGCTGCTCATCTAACCTGTGGCTAATGTCCAAGAAATTTTTGGGAATCATCCTGGTATACTTTCCACTCTGCTACCCAATAGAGAAAGTTATCACTCTTGTAGCCAGAATGGGGATGACTAATGAATTCTCCACAGTCGTGAACAGAATTGATATTACACATATTAACTATCTATCCTCTCATTATTACTTCATGCTTGATAAATTCCTGGGATGTCCGGACTGTCTTACTCACAGAGGTTAGAGAGACTGGGCTTGTACATGCTGGAATTAAGGAGATTGAGAAGGGATCTGTTTGCAACATATAAGATTATTAAGGGATTGAACAAGATAGAGGCAGGAAATATGTTCCAGATGCTGGGAGAGTCCAGTACCAGAGGGCATGGTTTGAGAATAAGGGGTAGGTCATTTAGGACAGAGTTAAGGAAAAACTGCTGCTACCAGAGAGTTGTGGGGGTGTGGAATGCATGCCTCGGAAGGCAGTGGAGGCCAATTCTCTGGATGCTTTCAAGAAGGAGCTAGATAGGTATCTTATGGATAGAGGAATCAAGGGATATGGGGACAAGGCAGGAACCCGGTATTGATAGTAGATGATCAGCCATGATCTCAGAATGGCGGTGCAGGCTCGAAGGGCCGAATAGTCTACTTCTGTACCTATCGTCTATTGTCTAAATCACCTTATTTTGGTTTTATTTTATTTAGCTCACTAAGATAATTTTCTTCTATTAACTTAAGAACTGCTTTAGTGCAATTTAAGCATATATGCTTTGCTGAGTAAGTCAGCTTTGTCAGGTAAAAATAAACAGACTCCGGTGTATGCCAAATCCCCTACAACTCTTTCACTGACAGTGCGGTGACAACAGATATTTTGCCCTAGAAGCGGTTAAGGTCCCTACCCAATATTATGTGACTCTTACAAAAATCAAAAGGAAACTGAGGTAGAACTCCTCATCCTGCCATTCTAGTAACATGAAACATTAGTCCAAATGCTGAAATAGAGTTATTCATCACTAAAGTTCACAATATTGCTGTTATTTCATTCATATAGTGAAACACAAAGACTTACATTTTCTCAATCAGCTGTTTCTCATCCAAAGCATTGGAAAGGTCTCTCTTGTTGCCCAAGACTAATACCTATTAAAAAAAATTTAAAAAAACTCAAACTGATTGTTTGACTGAAGACATCACTGGTTCAGTTTTCCAGACTATGCAGGGATTGATAGCGAAACCTGCATTCATTAATGAATTAATTTGCAATTCTAACGCAGCAGTTCTTTCTCTTTGGTAGAAAAACTGGAAGGAGTACATCATCCCTACAATAAGGCCTTACACTTCTTTTATTGTATCTATGGCTAATCCATTCAGTAATTCATTCAAGTGTTAATTAACAGTAATGAAAAGTTAGCAACATTACATTGTTCTATTCTGACGGTCATTTCTACATCTAACAAACAGCACGTACACCAGCGTAAGCCTATAGTTAGTAATGTAGAATACTGCCTTTCAACTCTGAACTCAGCAAGAACAATGGGAGAGGAACATTTTGTTTTGCCAATGACCATAAAGTACCTTTTGTTAGATCAGCAGCTTTAAATCAAACATACAGTACTGTACCATAATTCTCTGCGTAAGTTTAACAATTGGTACTTTTCAGCTGTTTAAAAAAAATCTTTGCCATATTTCTCATCAGTGTGCTGCCATGCAACATCCTCTTTACGGTTTGCTCCAACAGTTATGTGGGCAATATCTAGTTCTGACTCAGACTTAGCACACCTGTCCTTACCGAGGGATCAGCGGTGGAAAGGGTGAATAGATTTCACTAGGAGATTGAAGAGATTTGATATGTCTCCAAAGACAAACAAATTTCTACAGATGTACTGCAGACAGCATTCGACCTGGTTACATCACCGTCTGGTACGAAGGGCCACTACACTGAATTGGAAAAATCTGCAGAGGGTTGCAAATGCAGCCAGTTCCATCATAGGCACTAGTCTCCCTGGCACTGATGACATTTTTAAAAGACGATACCACAAAAAGGTGGCATCCATCACTAAGGATCCCCATCACCAAGGGCATGCTCTCTTTTTATTACTACCAAAGAGGAGGTATAGGAGCCTGAAGACACTCACTCAACATTTTACAAATAGCTTCTTTCCCTCCGCTATCAGCTATCTGAATGGACAATGAACCAACGCACGAACACTTCCTCATTATTTTTGCTCTTCTTTTGTGCTACTTATTTAATTTTTAAAATACATTTCTTATAAATTACAGATTTTATGTTTATTACAATGCACTGCTGCTGCAAAACAACAAATTTCATCATGTCAGAAATATTAAACTTGATTCTGATCAATATGACAATAGTGACCCAGTTTGACTGTCAATAGTCTCCAACAATCATGTTTCTCTCTAAACCTCTGTATTTTCAGGGTAGTAACTGGAATCTCCCAAATGAACCGAACTCAACATTGACACAAGAAAGTTTGCAGATGCTGGAAATCCAAAGCAACACAAATTGCTGAAGGAACTTAGCAGTGTGAAGGCCCCTGGTACTGATGGACTCACTAGTGAATTCTATAAAGAGTTTACGGGGTTATTATCAGAGCTTATGCTAAAAATGTTCAATCATGTATTAATCTGTGGTCTCCTCCCACCATCATTGAGAGAAGCGAGTATCTCCCTAATTCTTAAGAAAGGAAAGAGCCCTGAAGATCGTGCCTCCTACAGGTCTATTTCACTGTTAAATGTTGACTTTAAAATCCTATCTAAGATTGGTGTTGCAATTAGAAACTGTGTTACCTTTTATTATAAAAGAGGATCAAACGGGTTTTGTAAAAGGCCGTAGATCATCTAACAATATCAGAAGATTACTTAATGTGATTCAGGCATGTCAGCAACAGGCAGTGGACAGCTTGGTGGTTTCCTTAGATGTGGAAAAGGCCTTTGATCGTGTCAAATGGCCGTACCTTTTTTTCCAATTTAGAATGATTTGGTTTGGGCAATAATTGTATTAAGTGGGTGAAGGTTCTTTACAATGACGCTCTGGCTGCGATTCTTACTAATGGTATTAGGTCAGATAATTTTAGTATTCTGAGGGGCGGCCGGCAGGGCTGCCCTTTATCACTACTACTTTTCACACTAGTGATCGAACCACTAGCAGAGGTTATTCAGCGAGACTCCAAAATATCTGCTCCAGACATAGGACTGAAGAATCCAGGGAAATGAAACAAGTTGTCAGTCTGAGACCCTTTTTCAGGAGTGAAGAAGAAGCTGGAAGATGACAGAATCAAAAGGTGGGGGAGGGGAAGGAGGCTAGTTAGAAGATGATTGGCGAAGCCAAGTGGGTGGGAAAGGTAAAGGGCTGGGGAAGAAGTAATCCGACAGGAGAGGAGAGTGGACCATAGGAGAAAGGAAAGGAGGAGGGGACCCAGAAGGAAGTGATAGACAGGTGAGAAGGTGTAAAAGGCCAGAGTGGGGCATCCAAGAAGAGGGGAGTGGGCGGATGATATTCATGCCATCAGGTTGGAGGCTGCCCAGATGGAATACTGCTGCTGCTCCTCCACTCCAAGGGTGGCCTCATCTTAGCACAAGAGGAGGCTATTGA
This sequence comes from Hypanus sabinus, assembly GCF_030144855.1. Taxonomy (NCBI): domain Eukaryota; kingdom Metazoa; phylum Chordata; class Chondrichthyes; order Myliobatiformes; family Dasyatidae; genus Hypanus; species Hypanus sabinus. The sequence continues at coordinate 134,835,038 of NC_082713.1, forward strand.
CTGACATGTCAGAACAGGAATTGGAATGACAATTAAAATGGTTGGCCTCTGGGAAATTACACTGTTGGCAGATGGAGCGGAGCAGAGGTGCTCAACAAAGTGGTCCCTGAATTTACAATGGGCCTCACCAATATAGAGGAGGCCAAATTGGGAATGCCAGACACAATATAGACAACCCCAACAGATTCACAGGTGAAGTGTTGCCTCACCTAGAGGGACTGCTTGGGGCCCTGAATGGAGGTGAGGTGAGGAAGGAGGAGAATAGGTAGGTATAGAACTTGGGGCACTTGCAATGATAAATGCCTGGAGGGAGATTAAAGGGGAGGGACAAATATACAAGGGAATGGCAGAGCGAGTGATTCCCTGCAAAAAGTCAGGTGGGGGAGGAGAGCAAAATATGTTTAATGGTAGCATCCCTTTGGAGATGGCAGAAGTTGTGGATGTGTTGGATGTGGAAGATGATGGGGTGGTAGGTAAGGACAAGAGGAAAGTTAAGACTGTTCAGGTGGCAGGAAGATGCAGATGTTCAGAAAATGGAGGAGATGTAGATGAGGATAGCATCAATGATGGAGGAAGGAGAACCCTGTTCTTTGAAGGAGGACAACTCTGATGTCCTGGGAAGGAAAGCTGTATCCTGGGAACAGATGCAGCCGAGTCTCAGAAACTAAGAAAAAGGAATAGCATTTTTTATAGGAGACAGCATGGAAAATCAACATTGAGGCCTGCAAAACATTCCAGCTTCAATTTTTAGTGGCAGAATATCAAAATTTAAAATATCAAAACTGATATTAAAACTCTGCTGCACTCAATCTACATCTCACAAATCAGTGTCAACAGATGCAAAGAGTCAAGATCTATTGATATTGCAACATATCCAGCTCCTTGTCCCAACTCAATTTCTGGAATATGACTTGGAGCTAGAGGTAGAAAAGTGTATTTTGCCAATCTTCTTCCCTGCATTAACTCATAATAAAGACATCCTGAAAAACTGTGTGGTAATTACATTTTCTTAGCACAGCCCGTGTGAGGTGAAGTTCCATTAACACTACTATTGTGTGTTAGCCCACTACTTATACATGATGTCATTCCTATAACTCTATCCTTCAGCAAGTAACTAAATATTTTATTTCAGACACATGCATTAATTTATTTTACTCCAGCGGTGAAAATACTAGATCAGAAAACAAATAGAAACGACGCGGAGAGAGATTTTTTTAAATCAGTAGCTTAAAACAGATGAGCATTCGTTGGTGCACTAACAGCATGCCTGTAGACTAAAATCATTAATCAATTTGCTTTTGAGTTTTACTGGTGACCAGCAGTGAAAACCTTTCCCATTTCTCCACAGAACCGGCCAACAGCCTATTTCCATTCAACCTGACTAATGATTTTTCTCTGTAATTTACATAAAAAGTACATCTACTGCCTTTGTAGTGTGGATGTATAGTGCTAACTTCTCAAAAAAAGTCTTTCTTCAGAGTTTTTAAATGGGATCTTATCTGTGAAAAGACATTGTTGATTTAAAGGCAGTTAAAGAGTGGCTGAAGATAGACGGCTTTCCATGTGCTTCCAACAAAATTCAAATTAACCACTTCAAAAAATAATATTTAAAAAATTTTCTTACACACAGGAAGTGATGTCCATACAAAATGAACTGTACCTCTAGAAGCCAGAACACCATAGAATGTCAAACCTAAATTGATAATCCAAGGAATTATCAAATTTAATCATTGAGGGGGGACTTGATAGAGGTATTTAAAATTATGAGGGAGATAGATAGAGTTGACGTGGATAGGCTTTTTCCATTGAGAGTAGGGGAGATTCAAACAAGAGGACATGAGTTGAGAGTTAGGGGGCAAGAGTTTAGGGGTAATTTCTTAGGGGTAATACAAGGGGGAATTTCTTTCCTCTACAGAGTGGTAGCTATGTGGAACGAGCTTCCAGTAGAAGTGGTAGAGGCAGGTTCAGTATTGTCATTTAAAGTAAAATTGGATAGGTATATGGACAGGAAGGGAATGGAGGGTTATGGGCTGAGTGCAGGTCAGTGGGACTAGGTGAGAGTAAGCGTTCGGCATGGACCAGAAGGGCTGAGATGGCCTGTTTCTGTGCTGTAATTGTTATATGGTTATATTTGACTACTGAAGCTAAAAGTCAAGTGATTATTTCACACACCATTTCACAAATTGTTTGATAAAAGAAGGGCAGTCTCAGAGACTAGTCTTGAAAACAGTTTTACCATATGGACTTTAATTGCTCTCATGTCAAAAATTCCAGCCTTAATGATGTTCCTGGTGGAGATCAGGAAGAAATGCTGGGCCATTTAACTGTGAGCAGAAGGTGAGCTGGAGCCCTCTTGTGGCATGATCAGATAAGATTAATAGCAACATAGTTCCACGGGCTCTTCAGTGTTGCAGATAGTGGAAAAATTGGCTTGGTTTGTGGAATCTTCAAACCTTTAAGATCCTGAAAAGATGACCAACAGAGCTGCATTGCTCACATTTCTCTTTAGGGTGAGGGACATCCCATCCACAACTGTCTGAGGTTAACTCTCTTAACATGAAGTATCCCTGGGTATCAACTGGAGCATCAAATCCAAGAGGATCAAATAGGCTGCTGATAGTCGATAGCACAACATAATATGCAAAGGGTCTTTCAGTATCAGCAACCTGGAAAGTAAAGGTGTCAGTAAACAAGATCCCTTCCAAGGCCCCGACTGCACTACATGATCAAAATTCTGTAGACATTTGGCCAGAGCTTCAGATGGGAAACATATGACCTCAGCACTATTGAATGCAATCTCATGCAGTCTGAGATTAAATTGTACCAATGCATCTTATGCCATTTTCAGCATGCTGACTGCTTGTAATGTGCTAGAAAATGATGCAAGACCATCAACTCAGAAAAAGCTCCCTATGTATTTAAAGTCTCTGTATGGGTTAGTAAATTTGCTGATGACACAAAGGTTGGGGGTGTTGTGGATAGCGTGCAGAGCTGTCAGACGTTACAGTGGGACATTGATAGGATGCAAAACTGGGCTGAGAAGTGGCAGATGGAGTTCAGCCCAGTTAAGTGTGAGGTGGTTCATTTGGCAGGTCAAATATGATGGCAGATTATAGTACTAATGGTAAGACTCTTGGCAGTGTAGAGGATCAGAGGGATCTTGGGGTCCAAGTCCATAGGACACACAAAGCTACTGCTCAGGCTGACTCTGTGGTTAAGAAGGCAGACAGTGCGTTGGCCTTCATCAATCATGGGATTGAGAGGTAACATTGCAGCTATATAGGACCCTTGTCAGACCACACTAGGAGTACTGTGCTCAGTTCTCACTACAGGAAGGATGTGGAAATCACAGAAAAAGTGCAGAGGAGAAGTGTGTGGGAAGTTCAGAAAGGGCTTAGGAAAGCAGCACCAGGCAAATAGGGAAGGAACAACTGAATATGATAGTGGGGAACAGGTTGGATAGTGCCAGCTGCAGAAATTTGGATCTTACAAATTTTGCTCATAGGGGTTTGATTTCAGAGTTGGATCATTCATTGGAATGATTTGGGTCTGAATAACACAACAGGTGAGCTTTCACTAGAAAAGTGGATGTATTTTTGGCAGCATTTACAAGAGGATTTCATACAAGAAGTGACAATTTTATGTGCTTCCAAAGGTGAAACCTCACTTTCGGAGATGTCAGCAAAAGTTAAGGTATTTGACTGCAATTATGGGCTGAACCTTCATCCATCCCAGGACACACATTTGGCAAACCAGTCTCCACATAATGCTCTCATTTAGGAGCCGCAGGTGCACTACATTTGGCTTTGTATCTGACTCGCCGAGACTTAGTCACAGTAGGAGTAAAAGTGTTTGACAACCAGTCTGCCAGTTATCTGTCCTGGAATTTGAGCTTTCACAATGCTGTGGAAAGGCTAAGTCTGAAACCTAGTGAAGAGTTAAACCTCTCTTTAAGTGGCTTGATGGAGAATCGCTGCAATGTGTAAGAAGGGTTACAAATGCTGTCTCCAGAGGCCATTGAAGAGTTTCTCTGTAGCAGATTCTGTAACTTTCCAAAGCTCTCACACAGAACTGGGGCTGGCAGATCTGTGTTTGGAACTGCAAGCTGCAAATATTAAGTGTTACCTATTAGAACTGAGTTTGGATAAAGCAAGAGGAACAAACCCTATGGTGGAGAAACTTTTGAATAACGTGTCAGAACAGAGGCTAACTGAAGAGTTCAAGTATAAAATGAAGCATCATGCCCACCATCTGCCATTTTCATTCTTTGTGGAGTTCGTCTGCCACCATGCTGAAATCTGAAATGATCCTAGTTTTATGCTTTTAACTTCCAGCAGCACCTAATTCAAAGAGAGATCTCCAGCAAAAGCATGGAAAGACCAAAACCCCTATCATGGTCAACAAAATCGAAACAGAAAACTCTACCATGAATCCTGATGAAGAATGCCCGGTCCATAAGAAACCTCACCCCTGAAGGTAATACAGAGGATTCAGAAACAAATTGCTTGCAGACCGGAAGTACTTTCTGAAGGAATACTCAATATGTTTCAAGTGCTGTGCTTCAAAAACACAACAAAAAAACTATGAAATGACCATATTTAGTGACTAGCACATATCAGTACTTCATCCTGGGCCAGCACATTAGGCTAGGACTGGTTCTAGCACATGCACAGCAGAGCACGGCAGGGAGCCAGCTGAACATCCATCAGATGTAGCCACTTCCTCAGGTACAGAGGTAGGGTTCCAAGGCAAATTCTGCTCTAAGATATGTCTAGCCAACATCTACCTTAAAGGACATACTGAGCAAAAAATAAAGGTATATGTGATATTGGATGTCATTAGCAAAGTCAACATTCTTTGACACATTCAGAATTCAAAGTTCTCTTTCCCCAAACACACTAAAGGAATGTTCTGAAACCTCAGAGGTTGCTGGAAGAAGAGTCAATGAATTTGTCATGGAGTCAATAGGAGGGGAGGGCGTTTTACCCTTGCCAAGCCTCATTGAGTATGATCATATTCCCAATGATAGGGACAAAATCTCAACTCCTGAAGGTAGATGCAGTCATTCACATCTTAAGGTCGTAACTGGCAAGATTCCCCCACTTCTCTCTCCTGCACACGTTCTTTTGTTTGGTGGAGACACCATCCGTGCACGTAAGGTCTAAAAAAACAGCACAATGGCTGGGGCAAGGCACCTTACGCTCGACAACTGGACCTGGGTTGGGTCATGGTGGGTGAAGTCACTATGTCAAAAGCCCAAGTCGTTCCAGACACTGTGAGAGTAGATTGTGTATGAAAGAGAAGATTGTAGGAAGGCAAAGCAAGAACCCCGGTATACTTGCTTCTGCTCAACCAGGTTTAGGCAAGCACTTGAACGATGATTATAAACTAGCACCTTCCATCAAAAATGGGGTCTTCCTTCAAATCATGAACAAACAGTTGGGTAGTTCCCCTTCCTTTCTGCTCTCCACTGCATTTCCTACCAAATAACAGAAAGTGGGTCCTCAGTCAACTCGTGTCACCCAGTCACACATTGAGAAGGAAACTAGAAATTAAAGATCAATACATGGAATTCATGGAGAGTCTCTTTAGGAACAATCAAGCCGAGTCAGCTCCTCCACCAGATCCCAACTAAGAGAACTGCTATTTGCCTACCTTTCGTGTTTATTACCCCCAAGAAAGCTGCACAAATACGAATAGTGTTTGATGTAAGTACTCATTTCAAAGGTGTTTCACTGAACGATGTGCTTTTTCACGGTACAGACCTCAACAACAATCTGTTCAGGGTCATCGTGCACTTCAGAACTCAAAATGCAGTGAAGGAAGAAGTCAAACAAATGTTCTGGAGTTTCCTAGTGAGAGAGGATCATTGACACTACCTCAGACTCTTGTGGCTTTATGACCACCTCAAGAGTGGCTATTGAGGGAGAAAAGTAATTCAGTATTGAAGCATGGAAATAAAACATAAAACATAGAAAATCTACAGCACAATACAGGCCCTTCGGCCCACAAAGCTGTGCCAAACATGTCCTTACCTTAGAAATTACCTAGGGTTATCCATGACCATCTATTTTTCTAAGCTCCATGTACCTATCCAGGAGTCTCCTAAAAGACCCTATCATTTCTGCCTGTAGCCCATTCCAGGCACTCACCACTCTCTGCATTTTTAAAACAAAACTTACCTCTGGCTCCTCCCCTGTACCTACTTCCAGGCACCTTAAAACTGTGCCCTCTCGCCATTTCAGCCCTGACTATCCACATGATCAATGCCTCTCATCATCTTTTACACCTCTATCAGGTCACCTCTAATCCTCCATCACTCCAAGGAGAAAAGGCTGAGTTCACTCAACTCATAAGGCATGTTCCCCAATCCAGGCAACATCCTTGTAAATCTCCTCTGCACCTTTTGCTTACAACATGATGACGAAGACACAAAAATGTGCCTAATGAGCAGTTGTACCTACCAACCTGACAACCTTGGAGAAAGAATAAAGAAGTTTGCAGTTGACATCAGAATTAGTGTGTAGTGGACAGCAAAGAATATTGTCCCAGTTTATGGTAGGATCTGGATCAACTGGGAAAGTGTACAAAGAAATTGCAGACAGACCAGTGAAAATGATGCATTTTGGAAAGATAAATCAGGGCAAAGAATGAAAGGCAGGGTCCTGGAGAGTGTTTAAGTAGAGACCGAGGGGTACAAGTACATAGTTTACTGAAAGTGGCAACACTGGCAGACAGCGTAGTGAAGGTGGTGCCTGGGATGCTTGCTTTCATTGAAGCACTGAATACAGGAGCTAGGGCATCATACTGCAGATGTACAAGGTGCAGGTGAGACTGCATCTGGAGTATTCTGTACATTTCTGGTCACCACACCACAGGAAAGATAAAATTAAATTATGGAGGATGCAGAAAAGATTGATAAGGATGTTGCTAGCTTTGAAGGGCTTGCGTTATAAAGAAAGACTAGACAGGCTGAGGCAGTTTTCCCTTATAGGTTTATAAAATCATGAAGAACACGATGGATGGCCACAGTATTCTTCACAGAGTAAAGGAGTCTAAAACTACAGTGCAAAGCTTGAAGGTGAAAGAGGAAAGATTTAAAGGGGATTTGAAGAGAAAATATTTCATACAGAGTTTGCTGGGTATATGGAACAAGCTGCCAAAGGAAGTAACAGAGGTAGGTACAATTACAACATTCAAAAGACATTTGAGCAGGTTCACAGATAGCAATGGTTTAGAAGGGTATGGACCAAATGCAGGCAAAATAACGCTAGATCAGTGAGGTACACGACTCAACATGGATGGGTTAGGCCAAGGGGACGGCTTCCATTCTGTACAACCATGTGACTATTTCTGACCCTAAAACATTTTATACAGACATACACTTTACTACATACTGTTTAATGTTTTTGTAGGACTAGTTAAAAACAAATGTGCTGTCAAATGTAGTAGTGCAAACAGATACATGTGCAGGGAGAAAGGATTTAATTTGGCATATGACATAAAACCCCTCAACCTTATTCCAATTCCTCACCTCCCCCCATTACCTTTGATGCGCTCTTTTCAATCAAGAACCTATCAAGCTTAAGTTCTAAAATCTAAGGATTTAGCGCCAAGTAAACAATCAGACAAACAACAGAGTGGAGCCAACAGACGTGAGCTGAGGTGCCAGACTGAACCCAAGGACAGTAAGATCTGGCAGGTGAGAGTTTGGACAGGTGTGAGGAGCTGCTCTCGCGGTGGGTCTGCACACACTTAACTTTTAATGATTAGTGAAAGTTGGTGCTATGCTTCTGAAAGGAAGAACAGTTGAAGTGATGCTTCTTTTTAACAAATATTTGTCTGACAGCAATAATACAAAGGACTCAGTGGACATAATGGTTACACAGTGTAAACCCTAGCAAGGTTCCAGGTTCTGGTTTTTTTTAATCTTGCATATCCAATATAATCTTCCCACATGGTTTCAGTACAATTAGATTAGCAACTTTGTTATTTCCTGTTAATTTAATTTGGCAAGCTAATAGAGAAAGTGAAATACTATGAGATTAAACAGCAAGCATGTAGGCTGTGGTCATCCTACATGTCAGTGACTGAGCCAGATTGTGATAAAAAGGACATCTTTTGAGAAGTTAGTGTGATGATAGACAGTGATAGTGGATAAATTAGATTTCCAAAGGAGTGTGCTGCTGTTTTATGACTCACACAAGAGATATTAGTTCTATGGAAGTCATACATGGATATAAACAACAGAAATGTCAAACATTTGAATTTCCCTGTCATATTACTTGCTTAGTTTGAGTAAAACAAGTTAAGTAGTCACAGCTAACTCCTTTAAAAGATATGTCTAAGTCAATGATTGTGGATGTTCAGGCTCCAGTATCTCCTGCCCAACGATAGTAATGAGAAGAGGGAACATCCGGGATGATAAGAGTCCTTAATGATGGACAGCACCTTCTTGAAGCATGCTTCAAACTAAAGTTACTTACTTCCCAGGTGTCCACGTTCTAAGCTTCATTTCAACTGTTCTTATTTTTAAGAGAATACTACCAACTTTGACTAAACTTTAACATGCATAGAGCAACTGTGAGAAAGCTCTTTGCGCCTGTCCAAACTCTCACCTGCCAGTTCCCACTGTCCTTAGGGCCAGTCTGGCACCTCAGTTCTCATCTGTTGCTGCCAATCAGTTGCTTGGCTTATTTTTTAATGGTGCTAAGATTTTACATTTTAGAATTTAATATTATTTTTTACCAGCCCCCAAAATAATCAATATTCAAATTGAAATTGAGATCATGGGTATTTTAAAGAAACAATCTAAAAAAAAAACTAGAACCAGGAGTGGACTACTCAGCTTCTCAAACCTGCATCACTCTTCAGTAAGATTGTGGCTCTTGATACTGAAACCACATCTTGCTCTGTGTCCACTTGCGATAACCTTCTGTTTCTTTGCTTCTTAAGCATCTGTGCCTCTGCCTTAAAAACATACAGTGATTCTGTGCCCAATCTCAATTAAGGGAGTTCCAAAGACGAGTTACACTCAGCAGCATTAAAAAATCCTCCTCTTAAATAAGTGACCCTTATTTTGAAACCATAATCCTTAATTCTAGATTTCCCAGCAAACAGAATCCCCTCTACATATCCTCTCCACAAGATCTTATTTGTTGAGGTGACTAAGACATTAAAAGAGTTCTAAGAATAGCCTTAGATCAACACTAACTCAAAATTGGTTTTGCAGGCCCCATGATATTTGTTTTATGAATTGACCCTAGAAAATGAATCTGCAGAGAGCCTCTAATTACATACACACTGGTATGTTACACAAGACAGAGATATCACAACCAATTTCTGGTGACTGCAAATATACACACTTGAGATTCTTCAGACAGCTATCCGACTGGTCATATCACATTATGATCTTTCAATATTTTTGATGACCTACTGGATGAATTCCAATGCATTTGAATCATTATTTCAGCCACGGTTGTCTACTTCCTTTCTTTCTTCAGACACATCCAATATCTGCCTTCACACATGACTGAAACACTTCACTTCACATACCTAAGTTCAGAGCGCAAAACAACTCCAGCTAACAAAGGGCTGTCGGCAAAACTAAACATATAAATGCAGAATGTATAAATCAGGCTGCTTCATGTTCCCTGAGGCAGGCCAGCTAGCAGCCTGTCTCCAAAGGAACCCGAGGAAGCAAAAAAAAACAAAAAAGTTGCATCAACGAAGTCCGTGAAATAAACAGGAGGAGGAGAAGAAGAAGAATGGGAATAAAACAGAAACAAGTTAGAAGCAAGACACACAAACTGCTGGAGGGACTCAGCAGATCAGACCGCATCCATGGAAATGAACAAGCAGTCGATGATTCAAGCTGAGACAGAGACCTGAAGAAAGGTCTCAGCTTGAAACATTGACTGTTTATTAATTTCCATGAATGCTGCACTGACCTGCTAAGTTCCTCCAACATTTTCTGTCTGTTGGTTTGGATTTCCAGTTTTTGCTGAGTTTATCATGTTTAGAAGGAAAGTGGGATGGGTAAAAGGGAATAAATTAGAAAATAAGGATAAAGCACACAAATTGCAGAGATAAAGAAAGACATTGGATAGCTCCCCATCTGAAAATTCCCTAAACATGTATCTTCTAAAAGTAGTGGTCCCTAGTCACCAGGCCGCGGATGAAACGATATGAGTCAGCTACACCTTTCCTCATTCCCTATCACGCCCACTGTTGAACTTGAATGCACACGAGATCATCAGTCAGTCATTAACCTACAACTACTCGATGAGCCAAAAACAAACGTTGCTAGAGAGTTTCTTTGGAAGAGGCGGTAGGGGACATAAAAGGCCTAATGATGATGAGACAGCTGAGGCTGTGACTGCAAAAGAAAAGAAAGCTTTCTTCAATAGAAAATACAGCTTTTGGGGTGGTAAATTGGATTAGTAAGTATGCAGATGATAATAAGATAGGTGGCATTGTAGACAATGAAGTAGGTTTTCAAAGCTTGCAGAGAGATTTAGGCCAGTTAGAAGAGTGGGCTGAAAGATGGCAGATGCAGTTTAATGCTGATAAGTGTGAGGTGCTATATTTTGGTAGGACTAATCAAAATAGGACATACATGGTAAATGGTAGGGCATTGAGGAATGCAGTAGAATGGAGGGATCTAGGAATAATGGTGCATAGTTCCCTGAAGGTAGAATCTCATGTGGATAGGGTGTGGAAGAAAGCTTTTGGTATGTTGGCCATTATAAATCAGATCTTTGAGTTTAGGAGTTGGGATGTAATGTTAACATTGTACAAGGCATTGGTAAGGCCAAATTTGGAGTATTGTGTACAGTTCTGGTCACCGAATTACAGGAAAGATGTCAACAAAATAGAGAGAGTACAGAGGAGATTTACTAGAATGTTACTTGGGTTTCAGCACCTAAGTTACAGAGAAAGGTTGACACCCTGATGATCTTCTCAGCTGACCTCACTATCCGATGCAGGGTCTTGTGATCTGAGATGGTGTAATTTCTGAACCAGGCAGTGATGCAGCTGCTCTCAATACAACCTCCGTAGAATGTGATGAGGATGGGGGGGGGGTGGTGGGAGATGGACATTCCTCAGCCTTCACAGAAAGTAAAGATGCAGCTGGGCTTTCTTTGCTATGGAGCTGGTATTGAGGGACCAGGTGAGATTCTCCACCAGGTGAACAACAAGAAATTTGGTGCTCTTAACGATCTCTACCGAGGAGCCGTCGATGATCACCGGAGAGTAGTCGCTTCATTCCCTCCTGAAGTCAACAACCATCTCTTTTGTTTTGTTCACATTCAGAGACAGGTTGTTGACTCTGCACCAGTCCCTTAGCCACTGCACCTCCTCTCTGTGTCGTTCTTGCTGATGAGGCCCACCACGGTTGTGTCATCGGTGAACTTGATGATGTGGTTCGAGCTGTGTGTTGCAGCACAGTCGTGGGTCAGCAGAGTGAACAGCGGTGGACTGAGCACACAGCCCTGGGGGGCCCCCGTGCTCAGTGTGATGGTGTTGGAGATGCTGCTCCTGATTCAGACTGACTGAGGTCTCCCAGTCAGGAAGTCTAGAATCCAGTTGCAGAGTGAGGTGATTAACACCCACCCAACCTTCGGCCGGTCTGTGGTGCAAAAAAGGTTGGTGACCCTTGTTCTAAAGCCATCTGTTGAAGTTCTCAGCACAGGAAACAATAATTAAAAAAATGTGTTAAGTGTAACTGTTTGCTCATCATTGTACTGCATGTTTAGATCTTCTCAATTCAGGCTGAACAAATTTGGATATACACAGTATTCTCAAATCACCCACTATCCTCTTTCCACAGTCAATATCTGCTACTCATATAATGCAGTTTCAAAACTATCCAGGAAATACTAAGGAAAATTAAGTTTGATTTGTATGAACAAGGAATCGTTGTAGATAATATTATTTTTATTTTTAACATATCCGTATGAATTGGAAGAGAGACCAGAATAACTTCGACAAACAGCAGCTTTACCACTGATGGTAAGGCACTAAAGGCAAGGCCAACAAAGATTGTCACAGAAGGCAGAGGAGTGGCTACTGGACTACTTTGTAGACTGGGCCATTTTTAAAGGCTCATCAGAGGACCTTAATTAATAGGCCAAAAGTACCATCAACTTTACAAAGGCACATAGAGATGACTGTGTCCCTATAAAGTCATTTAAAGTTTCCCCAACCAGAATCCGTGGATGAATTAAGAGATTCACAATCTACTGAGGACTAGATCGGGGCATTTAGGACTGACAATCCAGAAGAAATACAAGAGGTTCAGGTTTGGTCTCCAGAAGACCCAGGAGCAAAGTATTGAAGCCCTGTGCTAATCAGCTAGCTGGAGGATATCAACAACCTCTCTCTCGGCAGTCTGAGGTACACATCTGCTTCAAATGGTCATCAACCAACTCAGAAGAATGTGGTAACTTCCTTCAATGACTCTCGTCCAGTAGCACTAGCATCCACTGTGATGAAATTCTTCCAGAGGTTGGTCATGAATGATAACAACTCATGCCTAACCACTGACCTGGATCTGTTCCAATTTGCTTATGGTCGCAAAAGGTCAAGAGTAGATGCCATTTCATTGGCTCTTCACTCACGAATGCACGAACAATGAAGATGCATATATCAGGATGCTCTTCATTGACTACAGCTCAGCATTCAGAACCATTATACCCTCAAGTCTCAACAGTAAGCTCCAAGACTTGGACCTTGGTACCTCCATGAGCAACTAGGCCAAATCTTCCTCTCACTACTACCATTGGGCAGCATGCAGGGAAGTCTTGGTTCCCACACCACTAAGTTCGGCCACAATTATTACCCTACAGCCATCAAGGTCTATGACCTACAGACCCACTTTCATGGACACTTTACAATTCATGCTCTCAGTAATATTTTTATTTTGCACATTAAGACCATTAAGACCATAGGATATAGGAGCAGAATTAGGCCATTTGGCCAATTGACTCTGCTGTACCATGGCTGATCCATTCCTCTCTCAGCCTCAGTCTCCTGCCTTCTGCCCATAACCCATCATTCCCTGACTAATCAAAAATCTATCAACCTCCATCTTAAATATACCCAATGACTTGGCCTCCACTGCTGCCTGTGGCAATGAATTCCATAGATTCATCACTCTCTGGCTAAAGAAATACTTCATCTCAGTTCTAAATGGACATTATTCTGAAGATTGTTCACTCTTGTCTTAAGATTCCCTCACCATAGGAAACATCCTCTCCATATCCTCACTATCAAGGCCTTTGAACATTTAATGTTTCAATGAGGTCACCCTTCTGAATTCCAGGGAACATAGGCCCATAGTCATTAAACGCTCCTCATATGAGCCTCTGAATTCCAGAATCATTTTCATCAACCTCCTTTGAACCCTCTCCAGAATCAGCAGAACCTGTCTTCGATAAGGAGCCCAAAACTGCTCACAATACTCTGTGAGGCCTCCCCAGTGCCGCATAAAGCCTCAACATTACATTATTGCTTTTATATTCCAGCCCTCTTGAAATGAAGGCTAACATCACATTTGCCTTCCTCACCAGTGACTCAACCAGCAAACTAGGGAAACTTGCACGAGGATTCCCAAGTCCCTTTGCAGCTCATATTCTTGCATTTTCTCTCCATTTAGAAACCAGTCTCTGCCTTTATTTCTTCTACTAAAGCACATGACCATACACTTCATGATACTGTATTCACTACATTTCATCTGCCACTACTTTGACCATTCTCCTAATCTGTCTAAGCCCATCTGCAGTATCTCTGCTTCCTCAACACTACTCTCCTCTCCACCTATCTTCATCTCATCCACAGACTTGCCACAAAGTAATCAATTTCATCATCCAAATCGATGACATGTAACGTAAGAAGAAGCGGTTCAAATGCAGACCCCTGTGGAACACCACTTGTCACCGGCAGAAAACCAGAAAAGGCTCCCTTTATTCCCACTCTTTGCCTCCTGCCAATCAGCCAATGCTCTATCCATGCTGCTACCTTTCCTGTAATGTTATAGGCTCTTAACTTGTTAAGCAAACTCAGGTGTGGCACTTTGTCTAAGGCCTCCTGAAAATCCAAGTACATAACATCCACTGATTTTCCTTTGTCTCTCCTGTTTGTTATTTCTTTAAAGAATTCCACCAGATATGTCAGGTAAGATCTTCCCTTAAGGAAACTATGCTCACTTCGCCCTATTTTATCATGTGCCTCCAATACCATGGAACCACATCATTAGCAATCAACTCCAACGCCTTCCCAACCACTGAGGTCAGACTAACCAGTCAATAATTTCTGTTTTTTGGCTTCCCTTTCTTCTTGAAGAGTGGAATAATATCTTCAATTTTCCACTACTCTGGAACCATGCCAGAATCTACTGATTCCTGGAAGATCATTATTAATGCCTCCACAATCTCTTCAGCCCCCTCTTTCAGAACCCTGGGGTGTAAATCATCTGGTCAGGGTGGCTTATATCTTTCAGGCCTTTCAGTTTCTCAAGCACCTTATCCCTAATAATGGCAACTTCATTTATTTCTGCCCACTGATACTTTCGAACTTCCAGTATACTCCTAGCATCTTCCACAGTGAAGAGTAAGTCAAAATATTCAAGTTCATCTGCCATTTCCTTGTCCCCCATTACCACCTCTCCAGCATAATTTTCTAGTGGTCCAATATCAACTCTCGTCTGTCTTTTATTCTTTATATATCTGAAGAAACTTTTGTTATCCTCTTTAATATTACTAGCTAGCATACCTCATATTCCATCCTTTCCCTCATAACTTTTTTTTTTAAAGTTGCCTTCGGGTGGTTTTTAAAAGCTTTCAAGTTTTAACTTCCTGCTAATTCCTCAGTCTCCCATACGAGCCTAAGGTCATCGAACTGCAGCTCCAGTTCCTGAGGAGCTGCATCTGGGTGTACCTGGAGCAGATATGGTTATCCGAGAAGATAGAGGTCTTCCAGACTTTGCACATATCACACAAAACACAACACTGCCCCTGAGCTACTTTCACTGCACTGTGCCCTAACAGACAAGGAGTGCAGTTCAAACTCTATAAATGGCCCCAAAATGTGCTGCTTTTCTAATCTTCAATCATAGACCTGTGAAGCCTTCTTCTTGTGCATCCATTCACTGATTGGGCGCAATTCAAACAACTTGAAAAAACAACACTTGGTTGCTTGTCAGTCCTTGCTTATGTTTTTTTAAAATAAATTCTATTATATTTCTTTCCCTGTAAATGCCTACAAGAAAATAAATGTCAAGGTAGTATACGGTAACAATATCTACGTGGATAATATATTTACTTTGAACTCTGAACTTTGATAGTTTAATATAGTTTTAAAATGAGTAGACTGAGGGAACAAAACACCATTCATATCATTGAAAGGAGAGCAATGTTTTACACTACCGCGGGAAAATCGTACATGAGAAACACAAGGTTATGGAATGTGACCTTCACGCAGTTGGGAAGCCTGTTGCTATCCAACACATTTCACTTCACTCACTTATGGAGAAACTCCAGTTGAGTGACGTGCTGAAGAATGTTAGTGGATCTGACACAACTGGAGACCATTGAAAACCAACAAAAAAAAGCCTTCTTAAAACAGAATTACTGTGTAAACATGGAACTGCACCAAATGATGCATGAATTGCACAAGAATAAACTTTTCACAAGTTTTAGACACACTGTGCACTTTTTTCCCCTAAAAATGGTTACATATTTATCTGATCAATGTTTTCGATGTAATCAAGAAATTGGTACTTTTTTTACACTGTACTTGGTCTTGTTTTAAAATTCAACCTTTTTGGACAAATTTAAGAGTTTTCCTGGAACAAATTATTGGAACACAACTTCCACATAATCCAACATTATTCTTACTAGGCGATATTGAAGGGATTAAATTGAAATCCAAATTGAATAAATATCAGAAAGAATTCATAAAAATTGCTTTGGCAGTAGCCAAAAAGGCTATTGCAATTACTTGAAAATCAGATTCATACTTAAGTATAGATTGTTGGAAGAATGAAATTTTTTGCTGCATTCCACTTGAAAAAAATACTTATAATTTAAGACATAAATATGAAATATTTCTGAAAATTTGGTGCCCTATTTACAAAAAATAGGATTAAATATATAGGTGCTCTGAAGATAAAATTATTGATTATCTGGGGAAAGAAATAAATATACATATTAAAGCTATTATGAACTCCGTGGAGCATGTGGGGATCTTCCGATATCCAGGCACTCTTTCTTTCTTTCTTTTTTCTTTCTTTCTTTCTTCTTCTCTTTTTTTTCTAGAGGGATATGTTAGGGGGGAAGGGGTGATAATTTTTTCATTTTCTGTAAGCTATTTGAAAACTCAATTTTTTTAAAATTATGGTTACAGATTAAAAATGTCAAGCAGCTTTCAACAAACAGGATAAAAATTGAAAATGTGCAGCATGAGTCTTGTTTCATTGGGAAAAAGTACTTCTGTGCTCTTTCATCTGACTTTAAAAAAATATTTCATGCTAATATCTCCCTGGGTGTTGTTCTGCTTGTGAAGTTATTATTCAGAAACCAGACGTTGCCAAGGCAATCATTAAACTCATTGTTACTTGAAACTCCTTGCTGTGTTCAAATAGATTGAGCATTTTTTCCCCCAAAGGTGGGGAAAATTTACAAGAAATACAGAAATGCATTGCAACAATGACTCCAGACTTCAAAGGAATGTTGACTATGAAAGTAGTTGTCCTGAGATAATGAGTCTCTGTAAAATGCAAACGTTTCCTTCTTAAATAAGAAAATCAAGGAGTCACCCTTTGGCATAATGACTTTGATCTTGTTGATTCCACCTACCAATATTGAACGTTCAACTGTAAGTATTAAACAACAACAAAATTGAGTACATCTACAAGGAGCAGTACCACAAGTATCTAGCATCCATCATCAAAGACCTCCGCCATCCATACTATGCTCTCTTCTCGCTGCTCCCATCACAGAGGAGATACAGGAGCCTTAGGCACCATGCCACCAGCTTCAAAAACAGTTAATATCCTTCAATCATCAGGCTTCTGAACTAGCATGGATAACTTCACTCCACCTCAACACTGAACTGATTCCACAGCTTATGGACTACTTTCAGGGACTCTGCAATTAATGTTTTCAATATCTATTTATTTATTTATCTATTTATCTATCTATCTATCTATTTATTTATTTATTTATTAATTAATTAATTACTATTAGGGTTTTCTTGTATTCACACAGTTTGTCATCTTTTGGATTTTGATTGTCAGTCTGTGTGTCGTTTTACATTGATTCCATTGTGTTTCTTTGTTCGACTGTGAACGTCTGCAAGAAAATGAATCATAGAGTGACGTGTTATCTGCTTTGGTAATAAATTTACTCTGGACTCTGAAATTAGAAATGGATCACAGCTCCACAATCTCTATCCAAAATGCTTTTTGGCTGGGGTAAGCTTTGCTGGCGCTAAAGCCACACACAAGTAAAAGGAAGATAAATAAAATAAAAAGCAAGATGCTGAGAAAAAGGTGACAAGACTTTCAGTTGATGCTACATGATGAAATAATTAAGTGAACTTTCAGAAGCACATGAAAATAAAAAAAAAATAAAGATGCCAGAAATCTGAAATAAAAATAGAACATGCCAGAAAAGCTCAGCAGGCCGAGCAGCATCTGTGGTAAGAGAAACAGAAATGATATTTCAGCCAGCATCCAAGAGAGAAAGACAGACCTCTATTTCCTGCTGGTGACTGACTTGCTGGATACTTCCAACATTTTGCTTTTATCCATCAATTAATTTTTCCACTCCAATTTCAATGACCTCTCACTCATTGCACCACAAGCCTTCAATCTGTTGAATTAAGCAGAGCTTCAACTGGATATCTGATTCAGCACTTTTCCATGATGCAAGTCTAACTAATGGTAGGAATTGAAATGAATACAGAACCAACAATACCCGCATAGCAAGAATGAATAAATACATATTATATAAAATGTCATTAGAAAACTTACCTCAGCAAACTAATGCTCAATCGCTTTTGTTGTTCCCTTCAACAACATAACGCTATTGTATGAAGTGGGGGGAGGGGTGGCACTCGAATCAGTGTACCGACTGCCACAGTGGAGAATGACACCAGTAAATGATTTCAGTGTTTTAATATTTCTGACTGGTCGCTTTCTATAATTGTGTCAATTTTCCTCTGAGCCGTGGTAAATTTATTCAGCAAACTTCTGTCAAAAGGAGACTGGCATGGAAAAAGGGAAGACCCTTTTTTAACCCCCACCCCACTCCTGCTGCGCTCAAGGATGCCACAATAGGCAGACAAAAACAGAAGTGAAATGCAAGATGCTGATGATGTACAGGTCTAATTTTCATCACTGCTTCAATGCAGACTTTCAATAAGATGCTTAAAGCTTTTCAGAATCAGTCTGCTAAGTATATTTCAGACGCTGTGGCAAGTGATCTACTTTCAGATGCACAAATTCATTTCAATAAACGTAGAATCAGCGACTTGGGATGACTGCTCTACAAAGTGCGAGGGGGAAGACAGTTTTCACAGACTGAGTTATTATAATGATGCAAACTGAGTTTGCTGCAAAGAGCTCATTCATCATTATTTCACAGTCTGAAGGTACTCATGAACCTGACTTGATTATGACTTCGGACAAACTCCACAGCATCCAACAGAGACATAACTGTTACGGGGCTGAGCAGGGTAGATGCAAAGACGCTGCACTAAAGGGCAGAGAGGAATGTATATATTTTTTAATGCAGAGGATAGTAAATCTTTAGAATTCATGATAGAAACCAAATTCTGTGATATTACGGGATACTGGTGCTGAGGTGTAGAAGTCAGCCATGCCCTGCTGAATGGTGGGACAGGCACAAAGGGGCTCGATGGCCTTCTACTCTATATTATATAAAATATGGTATTAGTCACCCCAACCACAAGGTGTTCCAGCCGCTACCATCTGGGAAATGATACTGCAACATTAAAGCCAAGATTAACAGGCTCCGGACAGCTTCTTCCACCAGGCCATCAGACTGATGGATTCATGCTGACACAGTTGTATTTCTGTTATGTTGACTGTTCTGATGTACATCTTACTGTACATACTATTTATTACAAACTACTACAATTTGTACATTGCACATTCAGCTGATGTAACATAAAGATTTTTACTCCTCACCTATGTGAAGGGTACAAGAAATAAAGTCAATTCAATTATGTGACCTGCTTCATTAACTAGGGACCAATGGCTATTCCTGATATTCATCAATAAAAATCAATGAGGATCATCTATCAGTTTGCTTTCTAGGAAACCAAGTTTAATACTTAACAATATTTCAAGATTATTACTTCCGGTTACTGGAATGTTTCTCTACCATATGAACTTGGAAAATTCTGCTTTTAATTTTCAACACTACATGAACCAAGGTCAACTTTATCTGGAGGAAACTGTATTAGTGATTATTCCCTCATGAGATCTTTGCAAAACTAAACTGGACACATTCTGTCAAAATTTAACTGAGCACACTTAACATTTTTCCAGTGTCACTTAAAAAGAGAATGATGTCAATTATTAGTCATAACAGCAGCAGAAGAAAGCAAACACAAGAGACTCTGCAGACGCTGGAAACCTTTGAGCAACACACACAAAATTCTGGAGGATCGCAGCGTTGGATAGCATCTATGAGAGGGAATAACTAGTTAGGATTGGAAAAGAAAGGGGGCAGAAGTCAGAAAAAGAAGGTGGGGAAAGGGGAAGGAGTACAAGCTGGTAGGCGATAGGAGGTGTTGCTCTTCCAACCCAGGTTTGGCCTCATCACGGCATTTGAAATGGCCAAGGACAGGCAAGTCAGGATAGGAAAGGGAAATCAAACTGAAATGGGTAGCCACTGGGAGATCCTGCCTTTTGCGGTGGACAGAGTGAAGGTGCTTGACAGAACAGCGTGCTACAGTCCTGCTTAATTCAATACTTAAATGGCCACCTCAATGGGTAATTTCAGGACTAACAGTGCAATCACCTTCCAAAGTCCACAGGGCAGTTTAAACTAACAGTGATTCCACTGCATAACTGAAGGCTCCCAGGTTGTCATAGCAGGCTCAGCAAGGTCAGAGATGTTCGAACAGAAGTGGCCATATTAAAGAACCAAATACACAGCCAGTCCTTACAAACAGGAGCATCCCAGGTCCCTCTTACCAGCAACAGCTCTGCAGTACAGGTTTTCCACTGCTTTCAGAACCTTTACCCACATGTTCATGACCTCAAATTTCTGTCACGTTTGCTGGTCATCATCAAGGTTGGCCTAGCTTTGTTTTCATGGACGTACAATTTCATTGACTTTGATTTAAGAAAGAAGGGCTAGGCTCTCCTTCTTTGGCTTCTCACTCTTGTCCACAGTTCTACCATACCCAATGTAGAAATACAGAAGGCACTCACAGAAGAGTGAAGGGTTTCAGACTTGAAATGTTAAGTCTATTTCTCTTTCCACATGTGGTAACTGGCATGCTAAGTGTTTTCAGAATTGTCTGTTTTAATTTCAAATTTCCAGCATCTGCAGTTTTTAAAATTTTCCATTTGATTTTAAGGTTGTGATGGAGACCTCCATCAGTTTCCCCATGATGATACTGCACTGTCTTCACCAGTCCAGATACTCAACATGTGGAGGCTTCACTGCATTGTATTCAAACAAAGACAGAAGTGACGCTGGAAGAGCACTGCTCCTCCTCTTTTTGTTATGGTCATCAATGAAAGGCTCTCAAGAACCACTAACCTCAGGCAGAAGGAACAAGAGGACTAGGAAAGTAGCAGATGTTCATGATAGACAATCGAAAGAACTAATTTCTTGGGAAGTAGAAGCAACACATTTCACTTTTTCACAGGAACTAGATGTAAGCACTATATTGTCAAACTATCGTCCACAGCTGTCTCTAACCCGCATCTCTCCTGGAATCAGAATGTCATACATCCTCATCATGTCCATGCCAACTATGTACTAATCCCACTTTATCAGCACTTGGTCCATGGTGTTCCATGCCTTGGACACTTGTTAAATTCTGTGTGAGCTGTTGCTTCAACCACTCCTTTGACAGCGTGTTCCAGACTTTAGCTGCACTCTCAGTGAAAAAACAATCTTCTGATCCCCTACTCCTCAACACTCCTACTTCTCAACTCCAGCCAATACCTTGATGTTTTAAGCAGGAAAAACTGAGTCTTGCTGTCTACTGCTGCAAGGCAAATAAACCCAGGCCATTCAGACTTTCCTCACAACTGAATAACAAATCCCAGGAATGTCCAGATGAATCCATTCTGCACCCTCTCCTGTGGCATGCATAACGGATAGAGCAGCACCAAATATTTGCTTCTCACTCCGCAAGAGTTCATATCCAGAAGCTTCTCAGAGAAGACACTTCAGTAGAGATTGATATTATGTTTTTAATAAAATTATGGTAAGGAAGGAGGCTATTTGGTCCATCATTCCTGTACCTTCTCTTTGAACAAATCAGCTGGACTCACTCCTCCGCCTGTTCCCCTTAACCCCTGTAGATTCTCTATAAAAGGGATGGTAGAACAGACGAGCAGGGATGAATCCTGGGATATTAATACCCTTCAGATGTAGACATTCACAGCCTAATGGCCAAGGGGCTCCAAGTGCCACAGATGGACCAACCACTGCCAAAGACCCTGGATCAATGCTGACCTCCAGTCCAGTCTGTGCAGACTTTCTACATTCTCCCTGCGATCACACAGGTTTCCTTCTAGTGACGCTGCTTCTTGCCACATCCCAAAAATGTGCAGGTGGGCAAGCTAATGAGCCAGCGTCAGTTGCCCTAGGTGTGTCGGCGAGTAGTAGAATCCTAGGGGAGCGGTACAATAACACAGAATAGTCCTGCACAGCATCAGAACCTTCAGTCGACTATGTTTCTGATAACCACGTTGCCAATTTAAAATGTATACCTGCTTGCACATGGTCAATACCCCTCTATTCCTCGGCAGTCTTAGCCACCTCAAGTATTTGACCTGACAAGGTGCATGGTGATTTGTTAATGCCCTGTGGAAGGGAAATCTGCCAAAACACTGTGTCCACCCTCCTCCTGCCTTTTCCAGTCTTCCTTTCAGCTCCTCCCATCTCCCTGTGCTCTCCCACTCCCAGCAGAAGGGCAAACAGGAGGAGTCCAGTGGCTGCACTCAGAACACGTTTATAGTCTTATAGTGTTGGCAGAAGTGCGCATGGTATCGCTCGGAACAAACTAGGTGTAGTGATCATAATGAAGCACTGCTAATAAGCATATCTGGCACATTCTGGATTGGGTCACTGCTCCTGTCCTTGAAGAGAACTATTGTGATCTCAATACAAAGGTCTGGTCTTTGCTGCTGGGGATAGTTTAAAGCTCCTCAGAAAGAGTGGTAAACCACTGGGGATGTGGCAGAGTGGTGCAGCAACACTGCTCCTTCCTCTCAGCTCTAGTAACCTTGGTCACTCCCAACTTCAACTACCGTGTGTGGTATTCTTCCCTTCATCCACGCAGGGATTTCCTCCAGCTGGCGCTGTCTCCTCCCGCTTTCAAAGACCTGCAAGCTGCCGGGTTAATTAGATGTTGTAAAGTGCCACTCATGGGTGGATCTGGTGGGAACGTCAGAGAATAAAACGGGATGAGTGTCGGAGTGGTGGAAGTGGATGATTGATAACTGGTGTGGACTCCTCCTGTGTTGCGGTAGTTCGTTCATCTCGGTCGGCTGAGTGAGGCATTGCTCTCAAGGCCCAACCCCACTGCCATTCCGGTGATCTGTTCCTCACTGCTTTAGCCCAAAGTGGAGAAGACGCAGCTCACAAAATTACTTCTCCATAACCCTGTATTGAGAGGATTGGTTGTAAGTATTGGGAGAATGTCAATGAAGATGGTGAAAGTGCTGGATGGTTAGGACTGGGTAGTGTGTGTGTGGAAATGCAAATGCATGAGAGAGCAGTACACATGGTCATCCATAGCCCACCTCCTACCAACTGCAGACCTGCCCCCAGTTCCCTT
The DNA here is from genome assembly GCF_030144855.1 of Hypanus sabinus. Lineage (NCBI taxonomy): Eukaryota > Metazoa > Chordata > Chondrichthyes > Myliobatiformes > Dasyatidae > Hypanus > Hypanus sabinus. The sequence continues at coordinate 134,858,096 of NC_082713.1, forward strand.
GACAAATGAATCCTTCCTCATGGATCAGTGCTTCAATATCCCCTTCAGACTTCCTGGGAGCTTTCTCCCTTTCCAAAGCTCCCGTCTCCTCTTTGATAGCCACTGTATGTTGCTGCTGTCGTCCAGATGCCAGAGGACCAACACTGTTCCCTGACCATGGTGCAGCCAAGTGTCAGCAGCTCTGCGGAGGGCCGAGACCCTTCGTCAGGACTGAAGAGGGAGGGGGCAGGGGCCCTATAAAGAAGGTGGGGGGAGGGTGGGAAGGAGAAGGCTGGTAGGTGCCAGGTGAAAAAACCAGTAAGGGGAAAGATCAAGGGGTGGGGAGGGGAAGCAGGGAGGGGATAGGCAGCAAAAGTGAAGAAGGAATGTAAGGGGAAAGCACTATTGGTAGTAGAAGGAGGCAGAATCATGAGAGAGGTGATAGGCAACTGGAGGAGGAGGCAGAGTGAAAGTGGGATGGGGGAAGGGAGAGGGAGGGAATTACCAGAAGTTGGAGAATTCAATGTTCAAGCCAAGGGGCTGGAGACTACCCAGATGGTATATGAGGTGTTGCTCCTCCAACCTGAGTTTGACCTCATCAGGGCAGTAGATGAGACCATGTAGGGACATATTCGAATGGGAATGTGAAGCAGAGTTAAAGTGGGTGGAACCGGGAGATCCTGTCTGTTGTGGCGGACAGAGCTCGATGAAGTGGTCCCCAAATCTGTGTTGGGTCTCGCCGATGTAGAGGAGGCCACACCAAGACCACCGGATGCAATAGATGACCCTAACAGACTCACGTGAAGTGTTGCCTCACCTGGAAGGACTGTTTGGGGCCCTGAATGGTGGTAAGAGAGGAGGTGTAGGGACTGGTATAGCACTTACGCTTGCAGGGATAGGTGCCAGGTGGGAGATCTGAGGGGAGACGTGTGTGGACCAGGCAGTCACAGAGGGAACAATCCCTGCGGAAAGCAGAGAGGGGTAGAGAGAGAAAGATGCGCTTAGTGGCGGGGTCCTGTTCAAAGTGGCGGAAGTTGCAGAGGATAATATGCTGGATCCAGAGGCTGGTGGGGTGGTAGGTGAGGATGAGGGGAATTCAGTTCCTGGTGTGGTGACAGGAGGATGGGGTGAGGGCCTCATTGATGCCACAACAGACAGGACCTCCCGGTTGCCACCTACTTCAACTCTGCTTCACATTCCCATTCGGATACGCCCATACATGGCCTCCTCTACTGCCATGATGAGGCCAAACTCAGGTTGGAGGAGCAACATCTCATATACCATCTGGGTAGTCTCCAGCCCCTTGGTATGAACTTCAAATTCTCCAACTTCCGGTAATTCCCTCCCCCTCCCTTCTCCCATCCCAGTTTCACTCTGCCTCCTCTTCTAGCTGCCTATCACCTCTCTCATGATTCTGCCTTCTTCTACTACCCACACTGCTTTCCCCTTACATTCCTTCTTCACCTTTCCTGCCTATCCCCTCCTCCACCCCTTGATCTTTGCTCTTATTGGTTTTTCACCTGGCACCTTCCACCCTCCCCCCACCTTCTTTATAGGGCCCCTGCCTCCTCCCTCTTCAGTCCTGACAAAGGGTCTTGGCCCAAAACGTTGACTGCTCGTTTCCATGGATGTTGCCTGACCTGCCGAGTTCCTCCAGCGTGTTTGTACTTGTTGCTTTGACCACAGCATCTGCAGTGTTCTTTGTGTTTAAGATGAAGTTGCCTCTCTCACAACTTCTTCTGGGAAAACACACTAATTGTGCTGCACAAGCAAAAGAACATCTGTAGATGCTGGAAATCAAAGCAACACACAAAATACTGGAGGAACTCAGCAGGGCAGACATCATCGAGAAAAAGAGTACAGTCCACATTTCAGGCTGGGACCCTTCAGCAGGGCTCAGCATCAGAACTAATTGTGCTGGACTCATTTTGGACTAAGGATTTCTGCTGAGAAACAGGTGTAGCCCAGTTTTTATGCATATGATACCAATATCTGGTGACATGATCATTTCTTCCCTATCTCTGTCCAAGGTCTTAAAAGTTATTATACAAACACAGGCTTTCTCTTTAACAGTCCTGGTGTATGTCAGTGCCACGGTCAAGGCCCATCTGTCTTTAATATGGCTCCTGGATGCTTACACTTCAGTTGGTAGCTTCTTACCATTGCTGTCTCTCCTTTCTTTTGCTCTCCAAAGGAGACAGACAAATTCCATTCAAGGCTGTTTTCCCATTCAATTTACAGAAACTGAAAGATCCCTCTTGAATTGTTTACTATTCAATTGTTTAACCCCGTGATTTCTCTAAAGAAAGGGACATAGTGCTAACAATGGCAGGGTTTCAAGACAGAGTTGATGGCACAGGGAACTAACATCAGATGTAGGACACCATGTCGTCATTTGCAGGTGCTCAGAATTACATTGAGTCTAAGAGGTTGCCCTCCAGGAAGATATACTGAGAGTCTATACCTGCACAAAAGTTAGAACAAAATTATATTAAGTATACGAGTATTCCAAAATCAACAGCAAGGTTTCTGAAACCTTACAAGTGGGCCCTTCTGTGTTACTTTTCAGGTAATATGGAAAGCAATCTAAACATACAGTATGAAAGGAAGGTTGACTTACAGGAATTCCTTGCAATTGTGGTTTATCTAATAAGTTGTGGAGTTCGTTCTTTGAAGCTTCAATCTTTTCAAAGTCTGCAGCATCCACCATGTAGCTAAAAACAAGCATCAGGAGCACTGGTCAAGTACACTGCGAAAGGAAGCCTTAACAAGCACGAGAGGGAGAGCAAGGGATAAAAGGAAGTACACCAAGAAGGGGCTAAAGGACAAGAAGAAAGGACAAGAGGAGGAAAGGAGAGAAGGTAGGTGAGGGAGAGAGGAAGTTGAAGAGATGGTACAACAGGCAAAGAGGAGATGAAGATGGGGTGGAAGAGGACTGGGAAAGGGTAGAAGTGGAGGAGAGGCTCTATATTTTGAAATCATAAAATTTTCAGTTTTTAAACTCACACAATAGCATTGACTCCTCGGCAGTAACGTTCCCACATACTTCGGAATCTTGGCTGACCACCAATGTCCCAAATCTGTGGGGGAAAGAGTACACAGATGCATTCAGCACAACCTTATTAAACAGGTAAAATAAGAACACTGCTTCCAATTAGAAAATAAGATGCTACAGAGATGAATCAAATTTTCTGTGAGTAAAAAACATTCTGCACTGCAGTAAGGTTAATCATTTTTATAGCTACCAGTACCCATGACAAATTACCCCACTGCAGTCTGGTGATTACTCATGGTGTTCTTCAACTATCATCCAAAACATTTCCACGAGCACATCCTGGACAAGATGGAATTCAGATTAATAAACCTTTTGGAAATATTTAAAACAGGAAGTGAAAAACAACTTTAAAGATATTGGCTTGGGAAATGTACCTTGTCTTAAAAGATACAGTAAAGGCAGAGAGTTACAGCATACCTTTTGAACGTTTGGCCTCCAGAATCTTACTCTATTGCATGAAACCCACAATTTTCCATACAATTAATCAGTTTTGTGTATATAAACGAACAAGACTCAATATCCCAGGTTAGGCAGGCTGATCATCTGCGGGTGTGCATCTGAACCCAGGTGGCAAATCTCTGTAGTCAGACTACAGCATATGTTGAAAACCAAATCACTAACAAGAGAAAATCTGTAGATGCTGGATATCTGAGCAACATACACAAAATGCTGGTGGAACTCAGCAGGCCAGGCAGCATCTGTGGAAGAGAGTAGTTGATGTTTCAGGTCAAAACCCTTTGGCAGGACAGGAGAAAAAAAGCTGAGGAGTAGATTTAAAAGGTGGGGGGAGGGAAGAGAGAAACACACCAGGTGATAGGGGAAGGGATGAAGTAAAGAGCTGGGAAGTTGATTGATGAAGGAGACAGAAGGCCATGGAAGAAAGATAAAGGGGGGAGATCACCAGCCGAAGACAATGGGTGGGCAAGGAGATAAGGTGAGGGAGGGAAAAGGGGATGGGAACTGTTGGGGGGGGTGGTGGGAGGCACTAGCAGGTTTAAGAAATTGATGTTAATGTTATCAGTTTGGAGGCTACCCAAAAGGAATACAAGGTGTTGTTCCTCCAGCCTAAGTATGACCTCATCACGACAGAGGAGGAGACAGTGGATAGACAAATCGGAATGGGAATGGGAAGTGGAATTAAAATGGGTGGCCACTGGGAGATCCCGCTTGTTCTGGCGGATGGAGCGTAGATGCTCAGTGAAGTGGTCTCCCAATCTACATTGGCTCTCACCAATATACGTGAGGCGGAACTGGACTCAGTATATGATACCAACAGACTCACAGGCGAAGTGACACCTTACCTGGAATGACCGTTTAGGGCCCTGAATGGTAGTGAGGGAGGAGGTGTAGGGGTTGGCGTAGCACTTGTTCTGCTTGCAAGGATAACTGCCCGGAGGGAGATCAGTGGGGAGATGAATGGACAAGTGAGTCAGTAAGGAGTTATCCCTACAGAAAGCAGAAATTGAGGAGGGAGGGAAAGATGTGTTTGGTAGTGGGATCCCATTGGAGGTGGCGGAAGTTTCGGAGAATCTGGTGGGGTGGTAGGGGAGGACAAGAGGAACCCTATCCCTGTTTGGGTGGCGGAAGGATGGAGTAAGGGCAGATGTGTGTGAAATGAAAGAGATGCGGATGAGGGCAGTGTTGATGGTGGAGGAAGGGAAGCCCCTCTCTTTAAAGCTGGAGGACATCTCTTTCATTATAGAGTGAAAAGCCTAATCCTGAGAGCAGATGTGGTGGAGACAGAGGAATTGAGAGAAGGGGACGGTGTTTTTACAAGTAGCAGGATGGGATGAGGTATAGTCCAGTTGACTGTGAGAGTCCGTGGATTTGAAATAGACATTGGTGGATAAACTGTCTCCAGAGACAGAGATTGAGATTGAGAAAGTGAAGGGAGGTGTCAGAAATGGACCATGTAAATTTGAGGGCAGGGTGGGAGTTGGAGGCAAAGTGGATGAAATCAATGAGTTCTGTACAGTTGTTGGAAGCAGCACCGATGCAGTCGTCGATGTAGTGTAGGAAAAGGGTGGAACAGTCACCAGTGTAGGCTTGAAACATAGACTGTTCCACGTAGCCGACAAACAGGCAGGCATAGATGAGACCTAAAAGATTGTCCATGGCTACCCCTTTTGTTTGAAGGAAGTGGGAGGAGCAAAAGAAGAAATTACTTAGAATGAGGACAAGTTCTGCCAGGCGGAGGAGAGTGGTGGTGGGAGGGAACGGTGGTGGAGTGGAACTGGTTAGGTCTGTGTGTCCAGAACAAAATTGGAGAGCTTTGATGCCTTCCTGGTGAGGGATAGAGAAGCATAGGGACTGGGCATCCATGGTAAAAATAAGATGATGTGGGTCAGAGAACCCAAAAGCCTTGAAAAGCTCAAGTCCGTGTGAGGTGTCATGGACGTAAGCAGAAGGGACTGGACTGGGAGATCCTTTTGGATAGCAAGCACTGAGATTTTGCTTCTCAATAAGGGGCACTGACTTCACATATTCATGTGAAAAGTTGCAGTCCCACTTTGAGTGTGAGGAGCAGTCCCACATTGAAGGGACTACTCCTGTTTTTCCCAGCAAAACCTAATGCCAGGCATTTATATCTGTTGAATCCCCTGTCAATTTTTTTGCTCAGTCTGTCTCTCAGACAGTGTTGCATTCCTCTTGTTTCTGCATCACATGCCAATTAAGAAATTGTTCTGTTTCCAAAGTCTAGGTTATTAATTTAAATTGAGAACAGTTGTGGCCATAGCACTGATTCCGAGGAACACCATTATTCATTTTCCATTCCAAATAGCTGACCTTTGCTATCCAGCTTACTGTCGTCACCTTGAAAATAGCTACCAATCCAGACTTCTAGATTCTGCATTTTGTCATGTTCTCTAGACAGTTATGGAATATCTATCCAAGGCCTTTAAAAAAATCTAGGTAAATTACATACATTGCATTTTGATGGTTTAAAATAAAAAGGATAATAATGTTTGTTAAGCAAGGTCTTCCTTTCCAAAAGGCTTGCTATTTATTATTACATTTTGTTTCTAGATGCTGGAAATGTTCTACATTTTTCTACTACTGATATGAACTGAGTGGTGCATAATTTACTTAACATTCTATCTCCTTTCTAAATATAGATGTTACACATATTATCTGACAGTCCTCTGTCACTGCATCTTTTCATGAATCATCAAATGCATATGACCATTTCTACTCACCACTTTCACAAATGTGTGGTGTTAATATATGTTTGCATTTATTATTCAGATTTTGGATAAAATTTCTTGACAGCACATGTCTGATCACTGAAAACAACATCTGACAGCTTTATATATGACAGGCCAATAGAAAAGGAGGCCTAATTTAAATTGGTTTTCTATTGTCATATGTACTAAGGTATAGTGATAAGTTTGTTTTTAAAACTTTTTTGGAGCTACAGCACAGAACAGGCCCCTTTGGCCCACCGAGCCACGCCACCCAGTGACCCAGGTCAAGTTACAATGACCAATTAATCTATGACCTCTAACAAGGGATCATCTGCAGATGCTGGAAATCCAAACCAACACACAAAAAATAATGGAGGAACCCAGCACGCCAAGCAGCATCTCTGGAGAAACATAGAAAACCTACAGCACAATACAGGCCCTTTGGCCCACAAAGTTGTGCTGAACATGTCCCTACCTTAGAAATTACTAGGCTTACCCATAGCCCTCTAATTTACTAAGCTCCATGTCCCTATCCAAAAGCCTCTTAAAAGCCCCTATCGTATCCGCCTCCACCACCGTTGCCGGCAGCCCATTCCACACACTCACCACTCTCTGAGTAAAAAAACTTATCCCTGACAATCTCCTCTGTACCTACTCCCCAGCACCTTAAACTTGTGCCCTCTTGTGGCAACCATTTGAACCCTAGGAAAAAGCCTCTGACTGTCCACAAAAACAGCTGATGTTTCAGGCTGAGAATCTTTATCAGGGCTGGAGAAACAGAAGAGAAGTCAGAGTAATAAGGTGGGGGGAGAAATACAAGGTGGTAGATGGTGAACTGAGAGAGGAGAGGGGTGAAGTACAGAGCAGGGAAGTTGATTGGTGAAAGAAGTAAAGGGCTGGGGAAGAGTGAATCTGATAGGAGAGGGAAGACCATGGAAGAAAGGGAAGTGGGAGGAGCACAAGAGGGAGGTGATGGACAAGTAAGGATACAAGGTGAGAGGGGGAATACGGGAAAACGGGAATGGTGGGGGAAGTTACCAGAAGTTTGAGAAATCGATGTCCATACCGTCAGGTTGGAAGCTGCATAGGCAGAATAGAAAGTTTTGCTCCCCCTGCCTGAGTGAGAATTCATCGCGACAGTGGAGGTAGCCATGGACAGACATGTTGGAATAGTAAGTAGAATTAAAATGGGTGGCCACTGGGAGATCCCGCTTTTTCTGGCGGAACATGGGTGCTTGGCAAAGCGGTCTCCCAATCTACTTTGTATCTCACCAACATACAAGAGGCCACACTGGGAGCACTGGATTCAGTAGATAACCCCAAAAAACTCACAGTTATCTCGCCAAGAAGAACAGTTTGGGGCCCCTGAATGAGGAAAATAGGTAGGGGCAGGTATGACATTTGTTCTGCTTGCAAGGATAAGTACCAGAGGGAGAAAAGTACTGAAGGATGAATGGACACGGGAGTCACGTAGGGAGTGATCCCTGTGGAAAGCAAGGGAAAGATATGCTTGGTGGTGGGATCTTGTTGAAGATGGCTAAAGTCATGGAGAATTAGGTGCTGGACATGGAAGCTAGTGGGGTGATAGATGTGGACAAGAGGAACGACATCCCTGGTGGTGTGGTGCGATGATGGGGTGAGGACAGACTTGCGTGAAATGGAAGAGATGCGGCTGAGGGCATCATTGTTGGTGAGGACGGAAAACTCCTTTCTTTGGAGAAGGAGGACATCTCATTAGTTTCAGAGTGAAAAGCCTCTTCCTGAGAGCTGAAGCAGTGGACGCAGAGGAACTGAGAGAAGGGGATGGCATTTTTACAAGTGACAGGGTGGGAAGAGGTATAGTCCAGGAAGCTGTGAGAATGCAAAGGTTTATAAAATATAGCAGTAGATAAACTATCTCCAATGATAGGGAGATCAAGAAAGGGGAGGGAGGTGTCCGAAGTTGACCATGTAACTTTGCACTAACTGTTATGCTATCGTGGTCTCTCTTCTGGTATACCGTCCATACAGATCAATTCATTCGATTAGTGTATTGAAGTAGTACAAGGTAAAACAACAACAGAGTGCAGAATAAAGTGTTACAGTTATGGAGAAAGTGCACTGCAGGTCTGCATGTGGTCATTAACATGCAAGATCATCGTGAGGTGGACTGAAGTCAAGAGTCATCATACTGTACAATGGAACATTTCAATAGTCTTACAACAGCAGGATAGAAGTTTCCCTTGAACCTAGTGGGGTGTCCTTCCGAGCTTTTGGAATTGGAATTGATTTATTATTGTCACATGTAACAAGACACAGTGAAAAGCTTGTCTTGCATACTAGGAGATCAAATTACTACACAATGCATGGAGGTAGAACAAGGCAAAACAGTAACAATGCAGAATAAAGTGTAACAGCTACAGAGAAAGTGCAGTGCAGTTAAACAATAAGGTGGTATAAAAATAACAAGCGAGATCAAGAGTCCACCTTATTGTACTAGAGAATAGCCTTGTAACAGTGGTGTACATCCTGATTGTATGTGCTTTCACGATTCCGTATCTTCTGCTCACTGGGAGAAGGGAGAAGAGAAAATGTCCAGCGGGCTATTGGTGACATACACTCTGATGAACTTAAAGCTGTCAATCCTCTCAACTGCTCATTTCTGTTGCCTGATGGGAAAGGGAGAACAGAGAGTATCTGTGATGGGCTGGGGCTTTGATTATGCTGACTGCTTTACCAAGACAGCGAGGAGTGCAGACAGAATCTGTGGAGCGGAGGCTGATTTCCAGGATATGCTAAGATGTGTTGGCAACTCTCTGCAGTTTTGTGTGGTCACAGGCCAAGCTGTGATGTATTCAGATTGGTGCATCAATAAAAATAGGTGGCAGCAATGCAGTTGGATGACATTGGAAACCTGTTGCGTCAGAAATAATAATACACGATTTCCCCAAGTCATGTAGGAAACACACCATCTATGGACTCATCATAGTGACTTCCGCATGGTGGAAAGCTCAAGTTACACACTAACTGAAAAACCAAATTAAAGTTTAAAAACTTTAAAAAGGGGACATAGCCTGAAGGTTCGAGGGAGTAGATTTAGGATGAAGATGAGGAGGTGCTACTTTTCTCAGAGAGTGGTGAATCTGTGGAATTCTCTGCCCAATGAAACAGTGGAGGCTACCTCAGTAAATATATTTAAGACAAGATTTTTGCATAGTAGGGGAATTCAGTCTTATGGGGAAAAGGCAGGTAGGTGAAGATAAGTCCATGGCAGATTAGTCATGATCTTATTGAATGGAAGAGCAGGCTCAATGGGCCAGATGGCCTACTCCTGCTCCTACTTCTTATGTCCTTATGATAAATCAGTATATAGGATGGAGTTGAAAATCTGGCTGAGTGGTGTCACAGCAATGACTTTTCACTCAATGTCAGTAAGGCCATTTCTTATGTTCTTAAATTTAAAACAACTGGCATACAACTATCAATAACTATGCAGCTCAATTGTAATGACTGACAGTGGCCCTAATGATGTTACAAGCTCGGTGGAACTACATGATGTCTTTACTGTCTGGTGAAATTGTACACTGGGACTACTGAAGATGCCAAGATCACTCTGAACAGTGCTCTGTGATAAAGAGTGGCATGCTACAGAGGATAAGGCACTAGCAACTTGGGAAGTACTATTACCACAGCTCTGGCCACTCCCCTCATCGTGTAATATCACAGAGGCAAATGATACTAAGCGTGCATTTCCAACTTTTCTCCTTCCCTTCACCTCACCACAGATGTTTTTCTTTTAACATCAGGCAATGGAGGGATGGAAAGTACAGAATTGGTGAAAGCACAAAATCATGTTTATTTGCAGCCACTAGCTGAAGCAGTGACACAGCATGTACATCAGATGATAGCATACAATCAAGATCTGCACTCACTGAGGACACAACTGTGCAGTTAAGAATAAAGCAGTTATCAGCTCACCAGAGGGCAAGACTGTACACCAGTCCTTTCGCTGAGCTAATTGATGTACAGGCAACAGATGAAAGCTGATAAAAGGCATAACAGAACATTTGTTGTATCTCCGCGAGGCTCAAGGAACACGGAGGCTTTGGGAATCAGTTTAGCCAAAGGCCCAGTGCAAAGCTCGGTATTATTGGCAAGCTCAATGTTTGCAGTTTGTTAATTACGATGTAGTGTTCAAGGCTGAAGTCTCAGCTTCCACTGGAAGTACGAGTGCAGCAATAGAAGGTCACCCTGGTGCTATCTCGCCTTCAGACATGGAAAATCTGCTCGCCAGATTACGAGGATTGTGAGGATCTGTAACTAGGGAGCAACAGCAATTCCACTGAGCACAAATCCATTAACTCTCTTAGGATGACAATATTTGTGATCCCACATGCACTCTGTTGTTGTCCATTGAACAGGTCAGACAGGCCACTGTTAAGCTTGCTACAACGGTGCAATCTGAAGATGTTACTTCAATTAGAGCTGCTTAAGGTTCACCTCTAAGATCATCTGCGGTCAGCTCCACACTGGGTCAGCAGCCCTCCACTAACCACACCCTAAACAGCAGAGTACAGAGCAAGGGGCGTGCAGAAGTCAGGAACCAAGGGATCACACAAATGTAGCCTTTATATGAAGCATTAAACAAGGGGCACATTGTGTTGGCACGTGGCCTAGTGGATAAGGCATCGGTCTAGTGACCTGAAGGTCACTGGTTCGAGCCTCAGCTGAGGCAACCTGAGCAAGGCACTTAACACCACATGGCACTGGTATGTGCCAAGCTGCTTGGGTCCTAGCGCCCTTCCCTTCAACAACATCGATGCGTGTGGAGAGGGGAAAGCTTACAGTCTGGGCAACTGCCAGTCTCCCATACAACCCTGCCCAGGCCTGCGCCCTGGGACCTTCCAAGGCGCAAATCCATGGTCTCACGAGACTAACGGATGCCTATACTGTAAACAAGGGGCACCCTCAGGTGGATAATACGGATCCAACAGCAGTAATTCAGAGCCCCAGCGTAGTTACCCCTCACTCAGTAGCATTACACTTTTGATCTCGTTATCAACTTGTGAACATTTACTGTGAGTAAACTGACTTACATGCTTCTCAAAGGAGCAACTCCACCTGAAAACAAGTATCTCTCTGAAGAGCAGTTTGGGTCATGTATATAGCTAGTCATTCATTCTTCCATTTTTAATTAGGTTAAGACTGCATTCTGTGCAAAATGAAGAAAATATGATGGTATGTGTCATAGACAAGGCAGCAATGGGACCAGGATAGGGGGAGGGGGGGTTGCAATTGAGATAGTGTTTTAACAATTAACCCTTTGTATGGCCCAGACAGACAGGAGCAGTCTATATTGAGACTGTCCATCCTCTTCAGCCTTGTCTCATTTCCTCGGTGTCTTCTAAGAGGTGATGGCAAGAACTGTCGCTACAAGATGGTGAGGTTGTATCATAAGGGCTGTAGCGCCATCTCAAGGCCTAATACCCTCTTCTGTAGCCACCATGAAATTGGTGATTCAGCGCCCCAATAGTTTGGACTGGCATTATATCTCTCGTAATGTATCTATGAGCAGCAAGCTGGTATAATGAGTCCACAGGCAACCCTCTTCAGGCCCCAGCCATCTTTTGGCAAGCTACAGTAACTGAAACACTGCCAGCAAACAACATAAAGACATCAGGACCACTGCAAGTATACTAACCATCATCACTGGAAAATCTGCAGTTGCTGGAAATCCAAGCAACACACACAAAATGTTGGAGGAACTCAACAGGTCAGGCAGCGTCTACAGGAAAGAGTAAACAGCTGAAGTATCGGCCAAGACCCTTCTTCAGGACTTCTACCTGCCTATGGTCCCTCGTGCTGAAGATGTGGAATTTGTTTTGATTCAGTTGTATTATAAGAGATGACATGTGTATCATCAAAGTATTATGTATGGACTTGATAGTAAGTCAACACAGCACAGTTATGGGCATTATTGTCCATAGACTCGGAGGCAGAGTTGTGATTGTAGTAATTAGTAGGTGTCGGGACTCCTCCCTTCTGAAAAGCAGGTGTCCTGCAGGTAGGAGATCCGCTCCACAAATATCACAATGACATTTTTGTCCTCTCCTCTCATCCTCAATTCTAAGGGGCTTGAGCAGAAATACAGGAATCAGCACAAACGTGTTTTACTAGTTTCCACACAACTCCCTACAGACATCAGAAACTAGTGAGAACAATGGAATGCACAAAAACTATGTAGCTTTATAGAAAAATTTCAAAGGTGGTTACTATAAATTTACATAGCATCCTATTCTTGCCAGGGTCAAGAATCCTTGGGGAACTGGTCACAGTGCTAAAGTGCTGATCTCAGGACTCCTGCACAAACAAGTTACCCTCACACAAAAATAACCTGACGATCCCTTTACAAAAGTAGTAATGGGTATGGAAGTGACATGAGGGATGTAGGTGGAAAGGTGTTCCCTGCTGTTGAATCCATATGCCAAGTTAAACACAGTCTGGAGTTCTAAAAAAAGGCAGCACAGTAAAGGGACGAGCTTTATTTGTCACATGTACATCAATGATTGAGTGATGCGTCATTTGCATCGAATCAAGTCAGTGAGGATTGTGCTGGGCAAGTGTCACCACGCTTCTTGTGCTAACAGAGAATGCCCACAACTCAATAACCTTAACCAATCATCTTTGGAACGTTGGAAGAAACAGGAGCGCCCATACACAGTCACGTAGAAAGCCTACCAACTCTTACAGACAGCACCGGGTATCGAACTCCTATCTTACAACGGCTGACATTAAGCCGATTCTATGATGATGCTTGGCACTTAATGGCACGTACGCTTGGAATTCAATGGTACTCTTATCAGGCACTATAGTGTCCAGTTTGTCCACTTGCACTAATACAAGAACTGTTTTCTTGGTAGTCGTTCTTCCTCTAGATCAGCTCTTTGATTGAAGATAAATACATAATCTCATTTTCCCTCACACTTTTCCTTACTGTTAAAAAAAATGGTATATAGTATGGATTCCCCTACCACTCATATTTCTGCTAGAATATTTAACCACCATCAGCTTAACAACAAAAAAACTGATTTCTTCTTTCATTCATTCAGAAATAACATTAAGTTTGTAACCTGCACCCCTCCCACCATTTTGCCAACTCTGACCAATGTGCAGTTTCTCAACTTACGTTCTGAGATCCTCGAATCTCTCATCCTTCCATATTTTAGAGAATGAGCCTTTTTCCTCTCTGATAAATCTCATTACTGAAGACCAGTAATGGCCTATGTTGGTAAATAAGCTTTTTTACCCTTCCATGGTCTTCCTTCAGGGTGCTCAAAATATTCAATAGGAAGAAAAGGGTTAAGCAGTCATCTGAGATCTTGACTAACTTAGTGGCATTGTTGAACTGCATTTATAGATTAATAAAGTTAACTTTGAAACTTTGCTAAATGGGGAACTATGGATCTTAAATTGCAATATCCTAAATTAAAAGCATGAGGATGGTAATTTTTAAATTGAGACTGAATCCTACAGCTCTGATGGAATTTAACCTTAAATAACCACCTGCATAATGAAAGGCATACACTTCCTTATTGGTTCCCCATTTTCAAGGAGCTGTAATCACTTCACTACCACTAATCTCATTGTTTCCAATTATGATGTATGTATTTTGATTTAATTAATCTTTGGCAGAATTGGAAGGATTCAAACTGGTGGTGCAGACTTGAAGGATAAGCCACAATCTCCAAATATTCAGATGATACAAAGCTTGATAGTGCCATGAGCTTGTAAAGAGTACTGTTAGAGGCTGTTAACAGATACAAAAAGGCTGAAGGAATAGGCAGGCACATGACAGATGTAATTTAATGTGGAGGAATGTGCATTTTAATTAGTATGAATGAGGAGATGCAATGTTGAATAAAGGGTCCTGTTCTAAAAGTGCTGAAGAAACTAAGGAACATTAGGGTACTGTGCACAAAACATTCAAAGTCGCAGGACACACAATGAAGGGCCAAGTCCGGAGCTCGAGGCCTGGATTACAGGTTCTCATTCATCATCATCAGCGAGTCCTGGATTGATACAGAGCATCAAAGCCCAGATCGATCAGAAGTCAACACCTGATGGCCAAAACCCCAATGTGCGAATCTTTGCGAGTTCACCGTGGAAGTTGGAGGCCCAGTGTCTAGGAGTCTGAATCCACTGGAGGCAGGAGAAGATGGCCTGACCTGTGGTTTAAGGGCTGTGTATGTGCATAGGTGGGTGGGTGGGAGGGAGGGAAGTTGCTTGTTTTGCTGCTGTTGCTTTCTCACACAGTCAACTGCAATGATCAGCCCATGATCGACTCCATTTCTTTCTGTCTAAAGCACTGAGGAAGATTGAAATCATTGAGGAAAAGTGCAGAAGGCGAGCAGGTATCCATCACTGTCTACCACCCTCCCACTCACTGCTGCCGGAAGAAGGTATTTGTGATAGTCTCTCTCTTCCTCTTGTTCGCTGCTCCCAGAGGAAGGTCTCTGCATTCAGATGGTGTCTCTCTCACTCGATGCTGCTGGAGAATGGTGCCAGAGTTCGCACAAAGTTTAATCAAAGTGATTTGCATATTGGACTCTGTAGTTCACATAATGATGGGATTCTGGTTTCTGGTTGCTCCTTCTGTTGTTGCTATTTTGGGTGATTTGAATCAGGGCATCCTGCAGATAACGAACACTGAACTGAACTGAATATGCCTGAAGCCTTTTGATTTTGTGTTTTACCTTCTGTGTTTATCACTTTTATTTTGTTGCCATTTGCGTGGGAGGGATTGATGTTTTTCTCTGAATGGGTTCCATGGTTTACTTTGTTTCATGGCTGTCTGTGGGGAAGACAACTCCCAGGGTTGTAAACTGCACATAAGTATTTTGGTAATAAATGTACTTTGAATCATGCAATGATCTGTTTTGTGTTGCTCTGCACAGAATGGTGGGCATATTATATTGGCACCAGAATGTGTGGTGACAATGCCCCCAGCACATCATTGGATGTGTTGTTCACATAAACATTACATTTCACTGTATGTTTCGATGCACATGTAATAAATAAATCTGAATCTGAAATCTGAAAATACAGTTTTTCTGATAAATTAAGACACAAAGTAAAATTCAGAAAGTTATGCTGAGGCATTACAAACTCTTGTCCAGCTTCATCTGCAGTATTGTGTTGAATTCTGATTGTCACATTGCAGAAGAGTTTTAAAGCATTAATAGGGAACCAGAAAAGATTTATCAGAATGATTCCTGAGATTAGAGATTACAGTTAAAAGGATAGATTTTAGATACTGAGACTGCTTTATTTGGCAAAGGGAGGCTGAAAGGGAGATTTGATGGAAGTAATACAAAACAATGAGAAAGTTTAGAGTGGTTAGTGAAAAGTCCTTTGCATTGGTCATTTATATACATCATAAATGGCAAAGACATCTGCAGAACACCACTAATCACAGATCTCCAACAAGAATAAGCCCCTTTGACCATCTCCCTGTATTCAATGGCAAGCCAGTTCTGAATCCAACAGTCCACTATGGATCCCATGCATCTTAATCTGCTGAATGAGCCTCCCCATGAGAGACCTTGTCAATTGCTTTAATAAAGTCCATGTAGACAACATCTACAACCTCACTTCCATCGGTCACCCTCATCACTTCATCAAAAAAAACTCAATCAAGTTAGTAAGACACGGCCCACCCCACACAAATCCATGCTGGATCTCACTAATTAAGCCATAGTTTTCCAAATGCTCATAAATCCTATCCCTAAGAATTCTCTACATAAACTTCCCTACCACTAATGTGAGACTTACCAGTCTATAGTTTCCAGGATTATCCCTGGATCACTCCTTGAATAATGGAACAAAGTTAGCTACTTGCCAGACCTCTGGAACCTCGCCCATGGCTAGGGAGGACACAAAGATATTGGTCAAGGCCCCAGCAATCTTTTCACTTGCCTCCCTCTATAATGTGGGGTATATCCCATCAGACTCTGGGGACTTGTCCACTTTAATGTACTTGAAGAGACCCAGCGCTACCTCCTCCTTTACTTTGAAATGCCCTAGCATTTCTACTCTTGGCACTGATCTCCCTATCCTCCACATCCTTCTCCTCGGTAAATACTGATGTAAAACTGCATCCAAGCAAATGGTTTCCCCTTTATCCTTCAGTTATCCCACCCTCTCCCTAGTTATCGTCTTGCTCCTGATGTAGATATGGAATGTCCTGGGATTCTCTTTAATCCTACTTGACATGGACTTTGCGCGGCTCTTCATGGAATTCCTAATTCCCTTCTTAAGTTCTTTTCTGGCTTCTTATCATGCTCAAGAGATCTGTCTGATTCTAGCTTCCTAAGTTTTAGGAGGTTTTTCTTTTCCCTTTTCCTTCTTGACTAAATTCATCACCTCCCTTGGTCACCATGGTTCTCTTATCTTGCTATCCTTGTCCTCCCTTGCTTCTCATTGGAACATAACTGTACTGTATTCTGTGCTGTTGGTCTTTAAACACCCTCCACATGTGAGATGTGAACTTACCCAAAAACAGCTGTCCCCAATTATCTCTCCCTATTCCCTGCCTAATACACTTGTAATTTGCCCTGCTCCTACAGGAGAGTTTAATAGTCTCCTACAAGGTCCACATTTAGCCTCATCTATAGCCATCTTAAAACTTAAGGAGATGTGCTCAGTTCCCTAACTGCTTACCGGATCCTTAAAAGTTTCACAGTAGAACAACAATATTATGCAATAAGAAATAAATCCTTTTATAGAAAATGATTAAAGGGACCCACTAGCAGGAAATCAATTTAAGAATTGATATTAGATCATCACTGGAAGGAACAAAATTAGAGAATGTTTATTTTAAAGATAAGAAATTGAATGTTTGGTTCTCTGGAAGGTGGAAGGAGAAAGGGTAATAAGGCAAGAAATGTAAATCCTAAGGTTACAGTGTTTAGCACCTAATACAAAGTAACACCCCCCCCCCCACCACCTGACTCGCCCTCACAGATCTGGATATACCTTTGTTTTTAATTTTAATGTTTCTCCATCAATTTTGTTCCAACTGTGATCTTTACAGTAATTTTTACTTTCAGAATGTTGGTCTGCACAATATCACTAACATTCAACACACACAAAATGCTGGTGGAACACAGCAGGCCAGGCAGCATCTATAGGGAGAAGCGCTGTCGACGTTTCCAGCTGAGACCCTTCGTCAGGACTAACTGAAAGGAAAGATAGTAAGAGATTTGAAAGTATGAGTGGGAGGGGGAAATGTGAAATGATAGAAGAAGACTGGAGGCGGTGGGGTGAAGCTGAGAGCTGGAAAGGTGATTGGCAAAAGGGATACAGAGCTAGAGAAGGGAAAGGATCATGGGACAGGAGGCCTAGGGAGAAAGAAAGGGGGAGGGGTGCACCAGAGGGAGATGGAGAACAGGCAGAGTGATGGGCAGAAAGGGAGGAAAAAAAAGGAGGGGGGATAATAGCTAAATATATCAGGGATGGGGTAAGAAGGGAAGGAGAGGCATTAACGGAAGTTAGAGAAGTCACTGTTCATGCCATCAGGTTGGAGGCTACCCAGCTGGTATATAAGGTGTTGTTCCTCCAACCTGAGTGTGGCTTCATCTTGACAGTAGAGGAGGCCATGGATGGACATATCAGAATGGGAATGGGACGTGGAATTAAAATGTGTGGCCACTGGGAGATCCTGCTTTCTCTGGCAGACAGAGCGTAGGTGTTCAGTGAAGCAGTCTCCCAGTCTGCATCGGCCTTTTATATATTGGTGAGACCCGATGCAGACTGGGAGACCGTTTCGCTGAACAACTACGCTCCCCAATACATCTCCTCTGATGTGCTGATGTATCCCACATTCCATTTATGATTTAAGTATAGACATATCTTTTTTTTTGCTCCATTCATCTGGGAATTATTATCAAGTTTAGCATGTAACTGAGGAAAGCAACCTATAACATACAGGTGTACAAAAGGGCACTAGTCATCATTCTGCGATTTATGTTTACAAACAAGATTTATTAACATGAGATTTTTTTAACAAAAAGTGTTTGGATATTTAGAAAATATGTCATATTCCAAGAGATCAGGATTTGGGGATGTTTGATCAATCTAGATACTGTGCTTAGAAAAACAATATCAGTAAATGTATATATTTAAAATATATATTCCGAAGACTTTTGTATAGTACTGTACAAAATATTTCTGTATGCATAAAGTGCCAAATAAGTATATTTTTCTCACTGTAGGAACTTTTTTTTGTATTTGAGATAAAATTAGATTAATTCAATTTATTAAAAAGTAGCATTCCAACCATAGAATGTTACCTAGCCTATAATGGTTTCACTTCCTTTGTACTGTATATTTAACTTTTAAAAGCTAGCATCTGGTAATTATTTTATCTAAGAAAGATCTGGAAAGATTTGCAAATCTGAATTATCATTCTGTTTTTAACATTTCAGCATTTTATCTCATGCTTTGATTACAAAAACAAGAGAAAATCTGCAGATGCCGGAAATCCAAGACACACACACACACACACACACACACACACACACACACACACACACACAATGCTGGAGGAACTCAACAGGTCAGGTAGCGTCTATGGAAAATTGTAAATAATCAACATTTCGGGCCAAGACCATTCAGCAGGACTAGGAACAAACATACCATCTTTTCTCTCCAGTCCTGATAAAGGGTTTCAGCCCTGTCTCACATTCACTGTTTATTCTTTTCCATAGATACTGCTTGATCTGAATTCCTCCACCATTTTGTGTGTGTTGCATTTTCAAATTGCTTTTCATTTCACCTTCATTTTCATCCCTTAAATCATAAAAAGCGCCATCTGTTGTTCTTAATATTAGTAACCTCTTATACATTTTGCAGTGATAATGAACAGAGAGCTTAACAAAGAAATGTCATTCATTTCCCTGCAATACCTCCAGAGATCCTTCTTTTATGACTTTTTTTATTGTTGCCAAATTAAATTTTAAATCATGACAGCCCTTAATGTTTTTTTAAAAAAAGCTAATAGTATTTGTAAATTAGAATGTCTCTTGTTATGAATAACCCTTATCTGTTTGCAACAGTAAATCTAAGCAACTGGACTTCTTCCTGTGTCGTCCAGAAGATGCTTTCGCCACTCATCCAAGAGGCTTCTTCAATTCTAATCCATGGTGGGTAGATTTCCGATTTATAAACTCTCAGTTGTTTAAAAGTATAGCAATTATATGAGCGTTATTCATAGTCACAGAGCTAATGAGAGGGTCATTCATCTCATCTTTGCATAAATAGAGGTGCGAACTGCATGGAGACGCCAGGGTAGAGATGTATCGTAAGTAGCTGATAGGTGCCCACTTCAGAAGCTATCAAGACAGTAAGAAAATGGCTACATCAATGTAGTACCCTGGAGAGTAGAACCACACTCAACTCGGATCAGGTATGTATTCTACTCAACCTTTGTCTCAACACTACCTATTTCAAATGCAAAGATGTCTTCTCCAGGCAGAAACACAGATGTTCCATGGGTTCACCGGTGTCCCGTTTTGTAGCCAACTTGTATATGGAATAAGTAGAAAGGACAGCCTTGAACACCTTACACGGAACATCACCCAGTCATTGGTTCAGGTATGTGGATGACACCTGGGTCAAGATCAAAATCCATGAGGTAGAAGCCTTCATACTACACATCAACTTGGTGGATCAAATTTACACAAAAAGACGTTGAGAACAAAAGACTGGTCTTTTTAGGCTGTGTAGTACTCATCAAAGAAAATGGACATCTAGATATTAAAGTTTACGGGAAACCAACCCACACAGATCAGTATCCGCAGTCTGACTCTCATCACCCATTAGAACCAAGTTGGGGGTTATTGGAACACTACACCACTGCACTAAGAATGTGCCCACCAACATTACAGCTAAAGACAAGGAGCACAAGTATTTGGGAGAAGCCTTGATAGCTTGCAGCTACCCTGACTGAGCCTTCATCAAGGTAGCAACAAAAACCAGCTAGGACATCAGCCCAACAGACAGAGGTAAGGAGCAAAGCAGATGGAAAAACAGAGTCAGCCCATATGCAGCTGTAGGTTCAGAAAAACTCAGAAGGATTTTCAACCAACACAAAATTGCTGTGCTTTTCCAAACCTATAAACACATAAATTCATTCACCCCAAGGATCCTACGCCCAAACATAAACAGAGCAATATTATTTATGCTATCCAATGCAATGAGAACTGCACAGACCTGTATATCGGCATAGCAAAACAACTACTTCACATACAGATGGCCCAACACAGGGGGGCTCACACCTCAGTTTAAAACTTGGCTTTATATCTAAACCTAAAGGACAAGGGACACTCCTTTGATAACAATGTGCACATTTTGAATGGGGGGGGGGACAGATGGTTTGAAAGAGGGGTTAAAAAGAGCCATTTTTGTCAAATTGAAAAACCCATCCCTGAACAGAGGGGGTGGGGTATGTCACTACCTATCAGCTACATACAGTGCAGTACCAACATCTCTGTCCCCATGTCTCCACAAAAGTTCACACCTCCATTCATGCAAAGATAAGACTAATGACCCTCTCATTACCCCTAGGACTTTTAACAACCCTCATGTGATTGGTATACTGTATCGTTAAACAACTCACATAGTTTATAAACTTGAAAACTACCCACCATGGATCAGAACTGAAGAAAAACCTCAGACGAGTGATGAAACATCTTCTAAACAACATAGCAAGTCCAGTTGACTTGATTCAATATTGACTGATATAGAATGACCTGCATGGCTGAGCACCTTCAGAGACTTCATCTCTTACTATCTTTCCTTTCGGTTAGTCCTGACGAAGGGTCTCGGCCCGAAACATCGACAGTGCTTCTCCCTATAGATGCTGCCTGGCCTGCTGTGTTCTATCAGCATTTTGTGGGTGTGTTGTTTGAATTTCCAGCATCTGCAGATTTCCTCGTGTCTGCTCTTTAAATTCACTGCTGCGAAGCTTCTGCCAGTGATGCCTACACTGAAGAAGTTTAAATCTTCTCTTCGACAGGAGTTCAGTGAAACCCTCTCTCGCTGCTCCCCATCTATAATTCCTTCACTTTCAAATCTCTTACTATCTTTCCTTTTGGTTCGTCCTGACGAAGGGTCTCGGCCCAAAACGTCGACAGTGCTTCTCCCTATGGATGCTGCCTGGCCTGCTCTGTTCTACCAGCATTGTGTGTGTGTTGTTGTTTAGACTTCATCTGCTAGCTTTTCATAGAATTCAGTGGATTCATAGAGAAAAATCTGAATTTTCAAACTAAGCTGACTGTCCACATGGCTACCATGCTTGATTAGATTAACACTGATAAGATTTTGTAAAATAGTACAGTACTTGTTTCATTATAAATGATCTCTTGGTTCTTTAATGCTCCTCAATTAAATTTCACACTCACGAGATTACACATTTCCAGCTCCCTATTCATGTCACAGGGCCCAGCTCTGGGAATGAGAATTCAGTTCTCTCCTAACAATGATGGATAAATTTTAATCTTTTTGAGCACTGTGGATGAGTTTACATTACTGCATCCTGTTCACAACACAAGTTAAACATCAAGATATTCATCACCAACTTCCACCTACTCATTTTGGTGCTGGGAAAAATCATTCTGCTAGAAGTGTACATTTTAATGACGAATTCAGTGGCTCATTGAGTTACATCGTTCAATATATACCGACAGGTTCAAAGGTAACTTTCCATGATGATCTCCACTCTAAATAATGGGATTTTAGAAGTCTTCCTACATATAATGTCTATGACATTGCATGTCCCTACCAGAGTAAATGTATAAATACCTTGTTATGGGCATAACTGGAAATCATAGGCAATGTTACCTGCAATATATCATGAAACATTGTGGTGGTCTGCAGCTTGAACGAGAAAGCAGAAGTTCATTTGACGACCCTTTGAGGGTGAAAAGCAATTTGCAGAACTTACTCACAAAAGATATAAAGTAAGCCCTTAAAACACAGCAGAATTTGCACATTGGTAACATAGACTCAACTCCACCATGGACTGTGCCAAGCCCAGCTATAAAAGGAAAAGAGGTTGGGCATGGGGCTAGCAAATTCCATCCTGAAAAAAAAGAGCTGCAGCAATGACAACAGAAGCTCCAAAGACCTCAACCCTGGGAGAGGAAGGATCTAAAAAAATGGGTTACACCTGGGGACAATTTGAAAGATTGGCCTAAGATATGGCACCCAGTAGGGGTGATAGGCTTAAGCATTTAGGCTCAGAATGGTGCTTCTTCCTTAATCAACTTTGTTAATGCAACTTTTGACTTGAAAAAGGACACTGCCTTACAGGATACTGATCAGTTACTGGAATTGCGATAACATTTTGCCTCTTAACAATATTAAGATGACTTGTTTCTGATTTCAGGATTCCATCTCATCAAATAGGAAATTTTAAAAATGTGGAATAATAGCTTCAATGAAAAATTAAACCTCCACTGAGGTTCAGTGGTCAAAGACTTCAAACCTCTTCCTTCTGCCCCATTTATCATGCAGCTCTTCTACCCTCCCATGATTTGGACTGCCACTCTCTATCCACTTTTAGTACCACTACCTCCCATATTCATAGGTTCCCCTTTCATCTCTGTCTCAATTCCACTTGCACTGATCTTTCTAGCCTATATCCATCTACATTCTGTAGAGTTTAGGAAAATGAGACAATCTCATTTAAATGTGTGAATCTTAAGGAGGGCATGAGAGGGTAAGGTATTTCCACTAGTCAGAGACTCTTAGGTAGGAGAATACAATCACAAGATAAGGGCATTTTCTACAAATAAAGCAGCCAATCTATAATTCACTTGAAATGCTTTAAATTTTCTTAAATATGCAACCTTTCTCCCTGCTTAGCTATAAACTCAACTCTATAGAGAAAACATCTCAACTATATAAACAGTATACTATATAATACAACTACTATATACGTCATCCACAGCATAGTAAATTTTAAATTGTCCTATTCAGGCCTAAATAAGTAATTACTCTTGAGGATTTTGTACTGTTGTCGGATAACGTCTTTCCTGACGAGGGGGAATCACTCTGCTTACCAGATGAGACTTGGGCTGTGAAATAATCTCAGGTTCTGCAGCCAATTCTGTGGTGGCTGTAGGAGTTGACTCTCGAACTGCAGGAAGTAGTTGTGATAGTTCTAGACATCTTTCTCCTTCCTTTTTCTTCTTCTAGTTTGAATATCTTGATCTTGGGAAGGTGCTTTTAGTTCACTGGAGTGTTCCTTTATTAATCCTTCTATTGCTCCCTTTGCAATCTGATCTCTCCTCGTGGTTTCCGCATCCATAACAACACCCAACAAATCACAAACTAGAGATAATCTGCAGATGCTGGAAATCCAAGCAACAAACACAAGATGCTGGAGGAACTCAGCAGATCAGGCAGCATCTATGGAAAAAAGTACAGCTGACGTTTCAGCCCAAAACACTGATATCCATTTTGCCATAGATGCTGCCTGGCCTACTGAGTTCTTCCAGAATTCTTTGTGTGCATCACCCAACAAATTTTCATTTTTGTATCTCCATTGTCTCCTTTCTTTTTGGCCTTCCATTCATTCAGCTGCACTTTGGTCTTTTCATCTACTTTTCCAAGCATCTTGTGTCTCCTACTTGATCTCCATGCAAAAACCTTAACGCACACATTGTGTTTTTCTTAATATATACTCACAAAAGCTGAATGCTTGCAACTTTCCTGAAGCTCCTTGAACTCTTTTTAGCTTAAAACCAAACCACATTTCACAAGTAACTGCGTGATTAACATTATCAGAAGCTTTCTCAGATATATTGCCTCTGACAAAAGCTGCTGTAGTCGAGCCACTTTCATCACTTTCACAATTCCTCTAAGCAGTATGGTCCTTCCTTGGTCCAATATGCTTTCCAACCAGAGGCACAGAGGTGGGCAACAATTCATGGTATACAGCATGGAGACAGTTGTAGCATCATCCAGTATCTTTCTTAATTCACTAAGTTGACTTTATTACAGTGGATGTGGCATGCAAATGGTAGATGGATCTCCAATCAAGCTGTAAATGACTCAGCCACTCTCTGCACCACAATGATGGTCCTTCCTGGTTTTACCATACACAAGCCCAATGTGGCGTGTCAGTTGCTGTTTTTCACTGTTACTAATGTCATTACCACAGGAGTTTTCCTTTCTCCAGTCCAAGCCCTTAGCTGGATTTCTGCAAACTTCAATCTAGAACCTTTGAAAGGTTGTTAAAACTCATGTTGTGGAATGATTGAAACAGACAAGCCAGTTTCCAATTCTATTTTAATTAATTCTCCACCCACTCTGGTGTAAGCCATATTGCTTGTCTGTTGTTAGTTTTCACATTATAACCCTCAAGGCTACCCAGTCCTGCATCACTCTCATCATTATCAGATTTTTCATCTACAGTATGCAGATTAGTGCTCTTTTTGAAACTGCAACTTGACATATTCTCTTTTTCCCTTCCCTGTGCAGTCCATTTATTTTTGTTTGCCCAACATTCTCTTTGTATGTCTCCTACTTGGTTACAATTTCTGCAAGTTTCGCCTTTAAACGAGCATTGGTCTGGTATATGCGAGACCCAGTCACAACAGTATCACAATTTGTTCAGCCAGGCTGATTTATGTTTAGGCATTGCAATTTTGTAAACACTCATTTTCATTCCTGATTGCAACTCAACTGCGTCTCTGTCTGCTGTCTCCATTGATACAATTTCAACTGCTGTTTAAATGCAAGTTGTGCTTCAGTTAGTATCAGGCTTTGAATGTTGTCTTCTAAGATTACACACCAAGCAATCTCTCAGAGCATCATTAAGCCCATTATTGAACTGACAATGTTCAGACATGCTCTTCAATTCCGACACAAAGGCTGAAATGGACTCTCCTTCCTTTGATACTGCTTATGAAACCTAAAACATTCTGCAATTTCTGCCGGTTTGGTTGGAACAGTGAAATGCCAAACCAAACTGTGTGCCTTCAAATCCAATGCACTCAGCGAAATTAGTAAAAACACAAGATGCTGGCAGAACTCAGCAGGCCAGACAGCATCTATGGGAGGAGGTAGTTACGACGTTTCGGACCGAAACTCTTCTTCGGGAGTGAAGTAACATGGGGTGGTTGGGGGTGGGGGGGTGGGGGGATGAAGTAGAGAGCTGGGAAGTGATAGTGTGGTGAACTATGTGCCTGTCGGGACACGCCCCTGCTGACTGCTCCTGTGGCTCCTCCCACAGGCCCCTGTATAAAGGAGACCTGCGGCCTGAAGATCGGCCTCAGTCTCCAGGACATAGTATGATGGACACTCACTCCTGGTTCCTTCTTCCAGTCAATAAAAGCCGATATCTCGCCTATGTCTCAGTGTGAGTTATTGATGGTGCATCAATTTTATTGACTGGAAGTTTTAAAACATGGAACCCGTTTTGCGTCCGGACCGGTTGGATTTGGACCCTCAAGACCCTGACGCAGCTCTCGCTTTTGAACACTGGCTTGCATGCTTCCAATCGTACTTGGCGGAGCTTCGTGCGACTGAACCCGCCGTTATGCACAGAATCCTACTCTCGAGGGTCACCCCCAAAGTTTACTCCTTTATCCGGGACCTGCCGACCTACGAAAGGGCACTGGACGCCCTCAAACGACAGTACCTGCGGCCGGTGAACACCGTCTACGCAAGACATCGTTTAGCTACCCGGCGACAGCGGCCTGGCGAATCGTGCACTGAGTTTCTCCAAGCACTACAGACACTCGTCCGAGCTTGTGACTGCAAGACGCTCACGGCAGAACAGCATGCGGAGCTGCTGGTGCGAGACGCCTTTGTGACGGGACTGAGGTCAGTGTACATGCGCCAGCGGCTGCTGGAGAACTCGGATCTTACCTTAAGCTCGGCGATAGAGAAGGCCAACGCTCTAGAAGCTGCGCGGCATAACGCCGACGCTGTCCAGTCGCGCGATTCCCCGCCGGTTTCGTGGACGCCTCAGACCCCGCCACCGCCGGCTCCCGGAAGCGAATTCGCCAACGCCGCCGCCAGTCGCCATTCCACGAGCTCCCCGACCCAGACCACGGCTGTGGCCCGTAAGCAACTCGTGCTTTGTTATTTCTGTGGCCAAAAGAAACATCCTCGACGACGCTGTCCAGCGCGAGAAGCGACCTGCTCCAGCTGCGGAAAGCGGGACCACTTCGCCAAGGTCTGTAAGTCTCAACCTCGAGCGGAGTGCAGCGCTGCGGGTGAAACGTGGGGGCCGCCATCTTGCATGCCGGGATGTGGGCGGCCATCTTTGTCGACGTCAGCACGCCCCGCCCCCGATCCTCGGATGCTGACCGGGTACCCCGGATGTGAGCGGCCATCTTTGCTGACATCTTTGTCAGCACGCCCCGCCCCCGACCCTCTGATGCTGACCGGGTACCCCGACGGCGATCCAACTCTGGCCACTGTGACTCTCGACCAAAGCGCCCCACACCAGCTTGCAAGGTCCATGATGGACATCCAGGTGGAGGGGCATTGGACTGGATGCCTGTTTGACACGGGCAGCACTGGGAGTTTTATTCACCCGGACACAGTGCAACGCTGCGGACTTGCAACGCGGCCGGTCAGTCGGAGGTTCCATTTGGCCTCTGGGTCGCAGTCCGCAGACATCCGGGCGGGTTGTGTAGCGACTTTGGTGGTGCAAGGCACAGTATATCGGGACTTTGAACTGCTGGTCATGCCTAATCTGTGTGCACCTGTGCTATTGGGGCTGGACTTCCAGAGCCATCTCGAAAGTGTGACTATGGTATACGACGGGCCCCTCCCACCACTCACTGTCAAGAATCCTCAGTTTTGTGGGACTTCTTCACATACCCCGCTACTGACCACACACACACACACACGGACACACACATCCCATCCAGAACCAGGCCAACAGCTGCGCTACCGACACTTGCAGCCTCTCCACTCTCAAGATCCCTCCCCCACCGCTGTTCGCCAACCTGACCCCCGACTGTAAACCTGTGGCAACCAAAAGCAGGAGGTACAGCGCGGGGGACCGGGCCTTCATTCAGTCGGAGGTGCAGCGGCTGCTCAGGGAGGGGATCATTGAGCCGAGCACAAGCCCTTGGAGGGCCCAGGTGGTTGTTGTTCGGACTGGGCAGAAAAATAGGATGGTGGTGGACTATAGTCAAACCATCAATAGGTTTACGCAGCTTGACGCATACCCCCTACCCCGCATCGCGGATATGGTCAACCAGATTGCTCAGTATAAGGTGTACTCGACAATAGATCTGAAATCCGCTTATCACCAGCTCCCCATCTGCCCAGAGGACCGCCCCTACACCGCCTTCGAGGCGGGCGGCCGGCTCTATCACTTCCTGCGCGTCCCTTTCGGTGTCACGAATGGTGTCTCTGTCTTCCAGAGGGAAATGGACCGGATGGTGGACCAGTACCAACTGCAGGCCACATTTCCCTATCTGGATAACATCACCATCTGTGGTCATGACAGGCCAGATCACGACGCCAACCTCCAACGGTTTCTCCAAGT
Source organism: Hypanus sabinus (assembly GCF_030144855.1). Taxonomy (NCBI): domain Eukaryota; kingdom Metazoa; phylum Chordata; class Chondrichthyes; order Myliobatiformes; family Dasyatidae; genus Hypanus; species Hypanus sabinus. Next base: position 134,885,871 of record NC_082713.1, read on the forward strand.
GGCCGCAGCTCTGAACCTTACTTATAACAGGGACAAGTGTGTTTTTGGTACCACCCGCCTTGCTATACTTGGGTATGTCGTGGAAAACGGGGTTATTGGGCCTGATCCCGAACGTATGCGCCCCCTGTTAGAGCTCCCTCTTCCCACCACTCTCAAGGCCCTCAGACGGTGCCTGGGGTTTTTTTCCTATTACGCCCAATGGGTCCCCCATTACGCAGACAAGGCTCGCCCCCTGGTCAAGTCTACCTCGTTTCCCCTCTCTGCTGAGGCCTGCGCGGCCTTCAACTGCATTAAAGCGGACATTGCCAAAGCTACGATGCATGCAGTGGACGAGACCGCTCCCTTCCAAGTGGAGTGTGATGCCTCCGATTTCGCTCTGGCTGCTACCCTTAATCAGGAAGGCAGACCAGTAGCATTCTTTTCTCGCACCCTCCAAGGCTCTGAAATTCGGCACTCCGCGGTGGAGAAAGAAGCCCAGGCCATAGTGGAGGCTGTTAGGCACTGGAGGCACTATCTTGCTGGCAAAAGATTCACTGTGCTGACCGACCAGCACTCGGTTGCGTTCCTGTTCAGCAACCAACAGCGGGGCAAGATCAAAAATGATAAGATTTTGCGGTGGAGGATAGAACTCTCCACCTACACCTATGATATCCTGTACCGGCCTGGCAGACTCAATGAGCCCCCTGATGCCCTATCCCGGGGAACATGTGCTAGCACACAGCTCGACCAGCTGTACGCCCTTCATGCACAACTTTGCCATCCGGGGGTCACCCGATTTTACCATTTTGTGAAAGCTCGGAACCTGCCGTACTCCCTGGAGGACATCAGGACGATGACCAGGGACTGCCAAATTTGTGCCGAGTGCAAACCGCACTTCTACTGTCCTGACACGGCACAACTTGTCAAGGCCACCCGCCCTTTTGAACGCCTGAGTGTTGACTTTAAGGGCCCCCTTCCCTCTATTTTCTCAGTGTTATTGACGAGTTCTCACGGTTCCCCTTTGCCATCCCCTGCCCCGACACCACTGCCACGTCCGTCATAAAAGCCCTGCGCCAGCTCTTCACTCTGTTCGGGTATCCCTGCTATATCCACAGTGATAGAGGGTCCTCCTTTATGAGTGAAGAGCTGCGCCAGTACTTGCTAGCTAGGGGCATTGCTACCAGTCGGACCACGAGTTATAATCCCCGGGGTAATGGCCAGGTAGAGCGGGAGAATGCCACAGTGTGGAAGGCCACACTTTTAGCCCTCAAGTCCAAAGGGTTGCCGGTCTCTCGATGGCAGGAGGTCCTCCCTGAGGCACTGCACTCTATCCGCTCTGTTATGTACGTCCACCAATGCCACCCCTCACGAACGCCTATTCTCTTTTCCCAGGAAGTCTGTCACTGGGACCACCCTACCAGTTTGGCTGACGTCCCCGGGGCCAGTGCTGCTCCGGAAACATGTGAGGAGCAATAAATACTCCCCGCTGGTGGAGAGGGTTCACCTTCTCCATGCGAACCCCCAGTATGCTTACGTGGTCTTACCTGATGGGCGGGAGGACACGGTCTCCATCCGCGACCTGGCACCCGCAGGTGCAGCAGACCACTACCCTGAAGGCTCTCCGGTAACTGTGAACCCTGCACCAGAGGTGACACCGTACTCACCAGGCCCTACACAGACTCCTCACGACACTTGTATACCGGGCGTTTCGTACGCATTTATACCAGGCGCCTCGCACATGCATGAGGGATCACCGGCGCCTAGTGGGCAAGAACACGCGCAACCCCCGTCCCCTGTGCAATCGCCAATGTTGCCGGCACCTATGCGGTCACAGCCGGTGCTACGTAGATCGCAGCGACAGATTCGACCGCCTGATCGGCTTGACTTGTAAGAACCTTCGCTACATGAGGACTTTTTCAAACGAAGGGGGGGTGAATGTGGTGAACTATGTGCCTGTCGGGACACGCCCCTGCTGACTGCTCCTGTGGCTCCTCCCACAGGCCCCTGTATAAAGGAGACCTGCGGCCTGAAGATCGGCCTCAGTCTCCAGGACCTTGTATGATAGACACTCACTCCTGGTTCCTTCTTCCAGTCAATAAAAGCCGATATCTCGCCTACGTCTCAGTGTGAGTTATTGATGGTGCATCAGATAGGCTGAAGGGAAATGGGCTAGTGGGAAGGTGGAGAATTATGGGAATAAAAGAGAAAGAAAGGTGGGGGAGATTATAGTGAGGGGGGGAAAAGAGAGACAAAGAGAACCAGATTAAAATCATAGATAGGGATGGGGTAAGGGGGGCAGGAGTATCAACGGAGGTCTGTAAGTTGATCTCCGTTGATACCCCTGCTCCCCCCCTTACCTCATCACTATCTATAATTTTAGTCTGGTTCTCTTTCTCTCTCTTCCCCCCCCCCCTCACTATAATCTCCCCTCAGCCCTACCTTTCTTTCTCTTTTATTTCCCATAATTTTCCACCTTCCCCCTAGCCCATTTCCCTTCAGCCTATCACTTCCCAGCTCTCTACTTCATCCCTCCCCCGACTTGTTATCCCCCCTCGACCATCCCATGTTACTTGAGTCCTGATGAAGGGTTGCGGCCCGAAACGTCGTCACTACCTCTTCTCATAGATGCTGTCTGGCCTGCTGAGTTCTGCCAGCACTTCGTGTTTTTATTTATTTCCAGCATCTGCAGATTCACTCGTGTTGCCAGCAACATTAGTACTTGTTTCTCATTGGCTATTCCACTTGCTTTAAAATAGTGTTCAATTGATTCAGTATGCAAAATCCAGTTACCTGTTGTAGAATCAACCATGCCAATCTTTCCAATATAGCCAGCCATTTCTGCTCCATTTTTATGATTTTTATCACACAGTACTCACTATTTATGAAACCCGGGAATTCCTGTACTTTCTGCCTTTTTCTTTTAAAAAAAAAGAACTTAATTATGCCTTCACTTCTGAAGAACATGTGCTGCATTGTTTTTTTTAAAACTCAAATAAGTAGTTGCACTTCCACAGATAGGTAGTTGTCTCGGGTTAGTTGTAAAAATACTCCTCTCCACTATTATGTTTGTACTTCCAAAACATTAAACTAACTAATAGGACAAGACAGGGGTCTGAAATATGAGTCAAACTTAGTTCATGTTTACTTCAAGTGACGCGCGTATGTATCACATGGTAGCGTCATGACATATGCAATTCATATATTTTTACATATAACCTGTAGTGAATTACTTAAACAAAGAATGCATGATCAACAACATTTGAGTAATCAACAAGATTACTCAAATATTATGATAGCTTAAATACATATCAAGTACCAAGAAGGGCTCCACCATTCTGAGATAATGGCAAAGTTGTACAATAGTTTGGCTTTAAACCCATTGTAAACTATTACTGAGACATTTTTAAAGAGAGGTTGCAGATGACGGAGCAGGACATCACTAATACTCAGGATAGGGAAGAGCATGATGCTATTAAGGGACAATTAAAACCCTTTGCATCATTTTAGAAGCATGTAACTGGGGATAGGAAGAAAAACTCAAGATTGGCCTTGAGAATCTGAAGCCATTGAGTTAATTTAAGAAATGCTGCAAAATATAATGGCTAAATAAAGCAATTCAATTTGCTTTTACAGCAATTTTTAGAACTTAGCGTTGAAAGATGAGCACCCTCCTCAATTCATTTAAATTTATTTTTTCATTATGTCATATCAACCATTCTGTTGATGTGCATTCTTACAAAGCTGTTCTGTTTTCAGATTTTTCTCAAATTACAGGTGAACTAATCTCTCTGAAACAGAAGTGTCCTTCAACTGTGCAGTCATCCAACAATTACACTTGGCTTTGTAAAACATATGTGTCCACAAACAGTTAAAATCACATCATAACTCGTTAAACCTCATTGTCTTATTAAATACACATCACTGATACCACAGGCAATTGCACCAGCAGCATTCACACAGACACAGGCTTCTTCCCGGTTCAGTGCACCTGAGTTTTATGTAAACAAAATATTCTGTGTCATTACACAATCAATTGCCAGCTCTTCAAGGGGATACAAATTAAAGTACATAATAAAAATATATTCTAAAAAAAAACAAAGCAAAGAAGAAAGCCGCATACAGCTTCAAAACTCAGAGGATTACAACGAACACAGCATGAAAGAGGAGAAGCCAAGAGGACATATTGAGGAAGGATAAAGCTATAAATTCATACATCAGGGGGTTGTTAAAGGATGTGACTTCAGAAAAGGATTTGCACAGCAAAGAAATTAGAAATTTAGGTAAATTCTCACAATCAAGTTTCCAAAGCTGTTATGCAAAACACACAAAATAAGATACAAAGCAGGGAACTCAAGTTATATTAATGACATGCAGTTCTCTGGCACCAGCCCTCTCAGGTGACATTTCCCTCTCCCACCAATGGCATATCAATCACACAGGTTAGTTGCATGGCAATGGCAGAGCATGGATGTGCCTTCTATGCTCATTTTGACCATCAAAACATGGAACAGGGCTTCCACGACATAAAAAAAAGACTGGGAATGCCTGACATGGAGGAACCATCGTGAACTCCAACATCCCCCAATGATCCTATGATTTCAGTCACTGAAGCAGATGTGCGAGCAGCCTTCAGAGGGGGTGAACCCACAAGAAACACTTGACCCAGATGGGGTACCTTGCCAAGTACTAAAGACCTGTGCTGGTCAACTGGTTAGTGGGTTGACTGAGATCTTTGACCTCTCGCTTCGGCAGTGTGTGGCACCCTCCTGCTTCAAGCAGGCTTCAGTTACACCGGTGCCTAAGAAGAAGGTGATGATCTGCCTCAATGACTATCACTCAGTTGCACTTACATCCACAGTGATGAATTGTTTTGAGAGGTTAGTGATAAAACATATCAACTCCCTCCTGAGAAACGTCTTAGATCTATCTGTTCCGATTTACCTATAGAAGCCACTGGTCCACAGCAGGTGCTATCTCATTGGCTCTTCACCCAACGCTGGAACATCTGGACAGCAAAGATGCTCTCTACTGACTACAGCTCAGCATTCAATACCATTAGCCCCTCAAAACAAATCAGCAAGTTCCAACACCATGACCTCAATACCTCCTTGTGCAAATGGATCCTGGATTCCCTCCGTTGCAGACCCCAGTCAGTTTGGATTGGCAACAACATCTCCTCCATGATCTCCAACAGCAGAGGTTAACCACAAAGGCTATATACTTAGTCCCCTGCACTACTTGCTTTACACTTATAACTGTGTGGCTAAGCACAGCTCCAATGCTATATTTAAGTTTGATGATAACACCCCTGTCATAGGCCAAATCGAAGGTGGTGATGAATCAGCATACAGGAGGGAGACAGAATTTGACTGAGCGGTGTCATAACAACAACTTCTTACTCAATATCAGCAAGATCAAGGAGCTGATTATCGACTTCAGGAAAAGGAAAGCAGGATATCCATGAGCCACTTCTCATAGGAGGATTAGAGCTGGAGAGGGCGAGTATCTTTGAATTCATAGGTGTTATTATTTCAAAGGACCCAAATTATGAAAAAAAAAGCACAGCAGCACCTCTACTTCCTTAGGAGTTTGTGGAGATTGGGCATTGCATCTAAAACTTTGTGTAACTTCTATAGATGTGCAGTGGAGAGTATATAGCTTGGCATGGAAACACCAATGCCCTTGAACAGCACATCCTACAAAAAGTAGTGGATACTGCCCAGTCTATCACAGGTAAAGCCCTCCCAACCATTGAGTATATCTACATGAAGTGCTGTCGCTGAAAGGCAGCATCCATCATCACCACCCAGTACATGCTCTCTTCCCACTGCTGTCATCAGAAAGAAGATATAAGAGCCTTAGGAGCAGATGCAACCCCTCAATCATCAGGCTCTTGAACCAAAGGGGATAACTTCACTTGCCCTTTCATTAAAATGTTTCCACAACCAACAGACTCACTTTCAAGGACTCTTCTTCTCAGGTTCTTGATACTTATTGCTTATTTATTTCTCCTTCTTTCTACTTGTACAGTTTGTTATCTTCTGCACTCTGGCTGAACACCGTAGTTCAACAGTCTTTCATTGATCTTGTTACGGTTATTATCTATTTCTTGAGTATGTCTACAAGAAGTTGAATCTCAGGGTTTTATATGGTGACCCATGTATATTTTGATAGTAAAATTTACTTTGAACTTTGAATCTTTGGGCAGTGGTTCCATAGATGCCAAACACCAGTCCATCAAAGGACTCATCGCCATGTTGATAGGGTGATGAGTGCAAAGACCATGCCCTTCAGCTTTGTGCCAGGGATGGCTGGTGTATGTAAATAGCCCCACTCATGCTCTGGTATTGAAGACAGATGACTTCATTAATAAGTGGCTTGCTTTAAAAAATACCTTTATCGTTATGTTTTTATTTGTCATCTGATCTTCATTTAAAGTATTTTGATTATTGAAATCTTTTAGGATTGTCAGAAAGCCACCCAATCATTTGACAGGGGTGCCTCAGGTTCCTCAACACCTCATCTCCAACATTAAGCCTTGTACCCTGCATCCAGAGATTGTTATCTTTGTTTTTTTAGGCACCCTCTTCTAGCCAAGAGAAAACACTGTGAATCCAATCTGCCGAACTCCCATCAGAATTTTAACTGTTTCAATGAGATCCCCTCTCATTCTTCTAAGCCCTCGTGAATACAGTCCCAGTCAACCCAATCTTTCCTCACACAGATTATCACCATTCCAGGAAATCAGTACAGTGAAACTTCTATGGCAAGCATATCCTTCCTTAAGTAAGGACATCTTGTATAATTATAGTAATTGCTCCTGTACTCAAAACCTTTTGCAAAGAAAGCCATCATACCAGGTGCCTTCCTCATAGCATATATGTGATTTTCAGTGAATGGTGTACAAAGGTATACAAATCACTTTGTACATCAACATTACCCAATAACATGCCATTTAGTTAATATTCTGATCTCCTGTATATTCCTACTCTAAGCCACACCTACCACATTTACCCACTAACTCAATTTGTCTGTACCCCTTTGCAGCCTTTTTAGTGTCCTCATCAAGATTCACAATCCCACCTAATTTAGAAACAATACAGCTGGACCTTTTCCACTGGGCAGAAGATACAAAAGCCTGAAAGTACGTGCCACCAAGCAAGGACAACTTCTAACCTACTGTTATAAGAATACTAAATCATTCCTTATTATAATAAGATGGACTCTTGACTTCAATCTATCACATTCTGATCTTGCACGTTGTGGTGTACCTGCGCGGCACTTTCTCCATAGCCATTACACTTAATTCTACATTATTATTGTTTTACCTCAATGCACCATGTAATGGATTTATCTGTAGGAACAGTGTGCAAGACTAGCTTTTCACTTATTTAATTTCATATGAAAATAATTAACAAAATCTAATGATGCAAATCATTGATATATACTATGCATAAGTTGGGGCCCAAGCACTGGGCCTAAAGACCAACACACTTGGCATTGCATGCCATCCCTAAAAAGACCCATTTATTCCTAACAACACACACAAACTTCTGGAGGAGCTCTGCACGCCAGGTCAGTCAGCATTTTTTCCTACTGTTTTCTATTTTTCAGCCGACTTTCAATTCATTCTTGTTCAGTAACTCAATTTCCATAATCTTTCATTTTGTGCATTTTCTTATGTGATACTTTACCAAAAAAACTCGGAAAAATGCTAAGTCACCATATACACTAGTTCTTTCTCATTACATCCTCCCAAAAAAAAACTCCAATAGATCTGTGGAACAAATTTCTTTTTCATAAATCCATGTTGACTTTCACTAATCCCATGGCTATTTCTAAAGTATCCTGTCAGCACATCCTTTATAATTGACTTTCCAACTTTCTCTTCTTTTGACATTAAGCCAAATAAATCACAACTGACCCATTCTCGTTCTCCGTTTTTTTAAAAAAAGTAATGGGTTATAGCTGTCGCCCTCCAGATTGCAGCAACAGTCTCATAATTTTTATGACAACTAATTCATCACTATTTCCTCATCTGCTCGTTTAGTATTCTGGGACGTACACAAGACATGCAGACACTTAGACAAGGTCCCATCAGATAAATTATTTCTGTGGCATCACATTCTAGTTATGCCTTCAGGAAATAAGAGAAGGGAGAGCGAGGTGGGGGTGGGGTTGAACCCTGGACAAGAGTACCTTTTGCTGTAAGGTTAACAACTGAAGTGGAATGTGTAGTACTAAATTGATATAAGTGAAGTACTACTAACCAGCATTGCTCTTGGAGAGCAATAGAAATGCCAAGTGATGGCACGGAGGACATTGGAACAATGTCATCCAGCAACACATATTGATCACAACCACAAAAGGAGATTTAAAAATATAGTTTTACTATAAATGTACAATCTTTTTTGTGTGCAGAACAGTATCTCTGAATGCACAATGTATCAAATCTTGAGGTACATTGGTTATAGCAGCAGATACCATGAACATACAGCGGCCTCTTTATTAGGTACAGGAGATACCTATAAAGTGACTAACGAGAGTAATTGTCTTTAACTCATAAAAGTCAGGAATGCAGCCTGCCTCCTTTTCTTCTACAATTTCACAATTACTGGAGAAGGTGAGGCAGGAGTCAGTGGTGAGCATGGAGGGTCAGAGGTAAAAGAGAAGTGGCGGCCATAGAAGAAATGACCCCAGAAAGTAAAGAGGCATCAGTGTGCTAGACACATTATTGCGTGGTGATGAGATGGAGAGGACACCTTATCAAGCTAGAGTGATGGCTTGAAAGAGAAATGGTTGTGATTCAGATATATGGATGGGGCCTGGGATATAGTAAAAAGGCAGATGAATGGGTGGCAGTGAACATCGTGTAACTCAAGGCACACCTACTTGCAAGAAGAGGCGCTGCCTGGTCTTGCCTGCTACAGACCTTTTTAACTAACACCAGAATCTGACTAAAAGAGGCTCTTAGGTAGACTCATGACTATACAGAGAATGGAGGGATTGTATGGAAATGAAAATGGTTTAGTATAATTTGGGATAGTACTCACTCAGACATTATGGGCCGAATGGCCTGCTCCTGCGCTGTATTGCTCAATGTTCCATTCACATTTCTGTTAAGACTCTTGCACATTTCAGATAAGCAAGTAGCACAGAAATACATTCTTTTAAGCAAAAAATATTCTAACCCAAGTTTGCCTGACAAAAGCAAGCATGTTCCACACAAAGGGTGATCTGTTACTGAACCAAGATTAAAAAGGTGTATTGTTCAGCGACACAGGAACAGCATACACCCAAGAGCTTACTAAAATTTTGTTTTGCTGCAGAGCAAAATAAAGAGCATGTGGCAAAGTACTCCATAAACCTACCTTTATGGTGACATTTCCCTTAGTCAACTTCCTCATGTTGAAACCCACTGTCGGAATCATATCTTCAGTGAACTGGCCAGACTGTTCAGAGAAAGAAAATAATTCATATTTTAAAAAAAGAAAACTATCAACAATGTTTAAACATCTTTTGCTCTTTAAAATAATTTTTTACACAAACTTTCATTTTTGTAAAGAAAATGTATAATTTTCTTATTGAAATCTTTCATTTTATAGGGTTATTGATCTTTAGAACAGTTTATCCCAGACGATTGTGGATGCTGAGTCACTAACTATATTTAAAGCATTCTTCAACTGCAGAGAAATCAGTTATAGGACAAAATTGGAGGAAAACTGAGCTGAAACCAAAGATTAAATTACCCATTACCTGACTGAATGGCATCGCATGCTGGTAGGCTGACTGGCTAATTATTCCTTGTGTTCTTACAATTTTATCTCAGTGATACTAAATAAAAGATATCACAATTCAGACATCTAGTTCCAGCATGATGAGGAACTGTATCAGCTGAGCACAGACAAGTGAGAAGGGCTGTTTCACTGATCACTAAATAAAACTAATCCCAGGTAGGCAATCAGTGAAATAAATGTAGCCATGTATATTAAAATCAGCACCATGTAAGTGTCCAGCAGAATTCCTTTCACAAGAGGATTATTAAAATACAGAAGGCAGGAAGTTGAGCTGCTTTCCAAGTTCAAGAATAAATCAAAATCGTGTAAAGACAAGGGGATCAAAGAATACGAGGAGAGGGCAGGGGAAATGGTTGTACATCAATAGATCCACCACAACAGACGAGCACACACCCTGTTGTCCGTTCCTTTGCCAAAATTCCATGGACTCTAGCAAAATAAATCATGACGTTCAGGTTGATCTTAGATCCAATGAAGAATCTGTCATAAATAAACACAAACTGTAGCCGCAAATATTTGGTTTTCCCAATACACAGACCCAAAGTGTATCAATCTAAAACTGCTTTAATTTAGTTAACCTTAGTGGGATTGTGCTATGCAAATGATTGGTGTCTTGACTACGATGGGTGGATTTTATAAAAGGGATCTCTCCAAAATAGCCGACCTCTTGACCATTCCCAAACTAGAACATTTTTTGGGGAGATTACCTTAAAACAATTGGTTACCGCCCCTCTATCTCCTTTTGTGATGCACAATTATTTGTTTGGTAATGTTCTTGTGAAGTTCCTTGAAATGCTCCACAAGTGAGCACCAATGTCTAAGAAAACTCACCTAGAAGCCAAATGACTTTCTGCACTCTACTTCACCGAGTCAACTATACACACTTGAAAAATGCATTGCTGAGACACCAATCGGACACAGGATAGCTTCACTGTTTTGCATCCAGCACCATCCCAGAATCCCAGTCGCTTCCTCCATCGGAAAACATGCATCCCTCGAGAGAATGAGGCAAGAAAACCGACAGAGCTTTATCCTTGCAACACACACAAAATGCTGGTGGAATGCAGCAGGCCAGGCAGCATCTATAGGGACTATAGAGCTGACGTAGGGTCTCAGCCCGAAACGTCGACAGTGCTTCTCCCTATACGGGTGGCAGTGCTCTCCTTCCATAGTTTTCACTGGGTTTCCATGTGCTCCCAAGGAAAGAGAGCTCAAAACATCTTCTAGGATACTCTAGTTCCATTTTCCATTGTTCATTTTATCAAAATGGTTATATAACCATATAACAATTACATCACGGAAACAGGCCATCTCGGCCCTTCTAGTCCGTGCCGACGCTTACACTCACCTAGTCCCACTGGCCCGCACTCAGCCCATAACCCTCCATTCCTTTCCTGTCCATATACCTATCCAATTTTACTTTAAATGACAATACCAAACCTGCCTCTACCACTTCTACTGGAAGCTCATTCCACACAGCTACCACTCTCTGAGTAAAGAAATTCCCCCTTATGTTACCCTTAAACTTTTGCCCCCTAACTCTCAAATCATGTCCTCTTGTTTGAATCTCCCCTATTCTCAATGGAAAAAGCCTATCCACATCAACTCGATCTATCCCCCTCGTTATTTTAAATACCTCTTTCAAGTCCCTCCTCAACCTTCTACGCTCCAAAGAATAAAGACCTAACTTGTTCAGCCTTTCCCTGTTACTTAGGTGCTGAAACCCAGGCAACATTCTGGTAAATCTTCTCTGTACTCTCTCTATTTTGTTGACATCTTTCCTATAATTCGGAGACCAGAACTGTACAGAATACTCCAAATTTGGCCTTACCAATGCCTTGTACATTTTTAACATTACATCCCAACTCCTATATTCAATGCTCTGATTTATGAAGGCCAGCATACCAAAAGCTTTCTTCACCACCCTATCCTCATGAGATTCCACCTTCAGGGAACTATGCACCATAATTCCTAGATCCATCTGTTCTATTGCATTCTTCAACGGCCTACCATTTACAATGTATGTCCTATTTGGATTATTCTTACCAAAATGTAGCACAGCACATTTATCAACATTAAACTCCAACCGCCATCGTTCAGCCCACTCTTCTAACTGGCCTAAATCTCTCTGCAAACTTTGAAAACCTACTTCATTATCCACAATGCCACCTACCTTAGTATCATCTGCATACTTACTAATCCAATTTACCACCCCATCATCCAGATCATTAATGTATATGACAAACAACACTGGACCCAATACAGATCCCTGAGGCACACCACTAAACACCAGACTCCAACCTGACAAACAGTTATCCACCACTACCCTCTGGCATCTCCCATCTAGCCACTGTTGAATCCAAGCAGGTAACATGGCAGCATATGTGGTCACTGCTGCCACTCCGGGTCCAACTAGTGTAACCTTATGTCCTTTAGGTCTTTCCTACAATCACAAGCCACTGCTAGTTATCAAAAACCCCACTAACTAGCTGCTCATTTGTGAAGGGTCGGAGTCTGTGCACAGAGGTGGTGTGCAGTGTAATAAATGGGCATTTTTTTTGTGATTGCAAGACCCTGATGACATTGGTACTGCAAGCCCCGTTCACTAGTTCATTGGCAAGACCGACTGCATGGGAGCTGCATGGCCTCTTCTTGTAGTCTGGACAAGGCCTCAGGCTGCAGGGTCGCCTGTTTCACTCAAGGGAGAAATGTTGCAGGTGGTGTGGGAGATAGCGAAGGCATGGCTGGGGCACTGAAGTCCATGCTGGGTGGGGGTCTGGCCCCTCCAGTGTTCATTCAGTAGAAGACAAGCTGGATTGCATTTGTCTGCAGCTGCACGAGCTGATAAATGGATTTCTGCGGGCTTCTTGTTGATAGCATCCACGCACCATCAATCTACAAGATATGACACGCAGGAACTTGGAAATTTTTTTTTGTGTGTCAATGTATGTTTACTGCTAAGCTGCTACCATCCATGTTCTTTATGTGAATTGTGCTGTGTATGACTGTTGGTACTTTTTTTTGTACCTTAGCCCTGGAGGAACACTGTTCTGCTTGGCTGTATTCACTGGCAATCAGGTATGGTTGAATGACAGTTAAACTTGAACTTGAAATGCTCCCAAATGTCAATAGGGTTGTTGTACTTTTCTCCAGGGAGACTTTGACAATGTTCTTGACTGATTTTCTGTCCTAGTAATCTCCTGCCTGGATGGAGCTTAGAACACAATTCCTACTACCAGAGCATGGTGTTGGGCAGGTAAATAATATGGCCTGTCCACTGGGTCCAGTCAGCATCTTGACGCTGACAATGTTTTCCTGGAGACAATGTTAATGTTCACTTATCCTGGCAATGGATAAGCAACATGGACTGGAAGCCCACAGTACTCTGAGCACCTGCCGTAGGTAGATATGTCTATGAAGCATAAAAGAGAGTGTGGGTATCATTATTGTACAACAAAGCTCTGAAGTCTTGACCTTAAAGGACTCTTCAGGCAGCAAAGGTTCTGTCAGTGCCCTAGGAACAAGGGGGAATATTATCCTTGCTGAGTTATTGCTCCCAGGATATGGTGACTGGTTCATATTCTGCTGCGTCTTAACCCTGGACATCTGTTGATGGGGACTAACACAATTAGATGTGACACACAATGACTATTGATAGGTGAGACCAAATCACTTAGATAAATTAAATATAATGTAAAAAGCTCAAGTTCCCTCTTTTCACCTTAACGCAAGCATAAAAGATAAATTTATCTTTGACTGTGAGAAAACTATTAAGTAGTAAAGCTGTGGTTGATGAACCACAGAGTAAATGAAACATTAATTTACCCTAACCCGTTCAAATTGAGTTTCTGCACAACCATTAAAATGGTCATAAGTAAATGGATTTGGAGAACAGATCTTGGCACAAACCATCACTCACTCCACCCTGTCAGGTTTGTGCTTGTCCATTTGACAAGATGTATTAGTACTGTATACTAAGTGCAAAATTACCCTTTTATTTTGTGATATAAAACAACAAGAAGCCTCGTGACTTCCTACAAGATACATTCATGACTGAGAATTGCTGTTTGTGGACATCACTTCCAGAAGTACAATTCCTGCATGTGGAGCCCACATAATTCACATGAATGACAACACTGTTTTAGTGTAACAGAGGGGTTTCACCCAAGCTGGTCCCAGCCCATGGAGTTCATTGCTTGGAACCAGCTCCAGGAACATGTCCTTCAAGATAAAAATTCACCTTTAGATGCTGCTCGTTTTGAAGTACCCCACTTGATTTTGATCTCAATAATCCAGCCCCAGCCACACCTTGACACTTACCAACTCACCCATCCGATTGTGACCACCACAATGTCAGTTCACTGGCCAAATGCAAACCCCTCAGTCACTGATCCATTGCTCCAGTACTCTGATTCTGCCCATCAATAACACCCTGTCCGAACTTGCCCCCCCCCCACAGCATACAGAGAAGAGGACTTTGAGGGTGTTAAATATACACTGCCTGTACTATTGCACACAGCTCCTTCACCCTCGTGAGTGGCAGTGTGCCCTCACAATATACAAGCAGTGTATATTTCTTGTGGCACATTTATCATGCCATTGCACACCCTGGAGAATTTCTAGCCGAAGAGCCGCACTATTTAGATTGTATAAAGATTAGCTTTATGTGTCACATGTATATCAAGACATCAAAGCATACAGTGAAATACGTTATTTGTGTCAACAGCCAAAATCGTCAGAGGATGTGCTGGGGATAGCCTGCACTGTTTCTATGTTTCCCGCAGCAAAATAGCATGCCCTCAAGTTACTGGCTCTAACGCTTACCCATATGCCATTGTGACCCCCAAAGCAGCCATTCCAACTTGGCTCAACAAAGATATTGTTGTGCCAACAACAACCTGGCCCTTAACACCCAGAAGACCAAGGAGATCATTGTGGACTTCAGGCATGCTAGGAGTCACACTCACGTCCCCACCTACATCAACAGAGCTGTAGTGGAGCGTGTATCAAGCTTCAAATTCCTTGGTGTCCACATTTCCGAGGATCTCACCTGGTCCCTGAACTCCTCCATCCTGATCAAAAAGGTGCAACAGTGCCTTTATTTCCTGCAAGGCATCAAAAATGCTCACCTTTGTCCCAGGATATTGACGGACTTTTACTGCGGTACCATTGAGAGCATACTCACCAACTGAAACTCAGTGTGGTACGGTAATTGTCCCATATCAGACCAAAGCACTCCAGCATGTGGTGAAAACTGTCCAATGGATTATCGGCACCCAATTGCCCACCGTTGAGAACATCTACCATAGACGCTGCCTGGGCAGGGGGAAAAGCATTATCAAGGATGCATCTCACCCTAACCTTGGACTTTTTACTCTCCGCCCATCCAGTAGGCGCTACAAGAGCCTCCGCTCCCACACCAGCAGGCACAGGAAGAGCTTCTTCCTTGAGGCTGTGACCCTGCTGAACCTCACATCACAGCGCAAATCAGTATTGCACCCATATTGTACTGTCTCAGTACTTTTATATTTGTGTGCTGCAGCTCTTACTTCTTATTCGCAGTTATTTTGTAAATAACACTATTCTTTGCATTTCTGGTTAGATGCTATCTGCATTTCATTGTATCTGTACTCGGCACAATGACAATAAAGTTGAATCTATCTATCTGTCTATATTGGAGCTTGAGATGCTAACAGCCTACTGGGTGGTAAAGGCCAAGTTTAGTGTGAGGAAAGAGAGTAATGTCAAATTCACTTGGTGGATGTAGCCAGCAGTCCCTGGTGTTTTTTGATTTGCTTTTGTCATGATGAAACTGATATCCCAATGGAAATTAAGCAGAAGGTCAGGATCACAATATCTTTCGGCCATGGAAGTGCTGATCAACGAAATTCAGCATCACAGCCTTCACTTGCATGGAATCCAGCCCAACAACCATGAAAGTGCACGTAGAAGACTACATGACTGTACAGACTACATGAAGCACAGCCAGCTAGGCTTTGGAAGCAGCTTTGTCTGTTCCAGCCCACTGCATACGGGAGCAGTTCACTCTATTCTGCAAATACATGGCGCCAAGTGTTGTACACCCACTAACAGCTGCTGCACCACAGCCATTAATTTTCACAGACATGAGATACAGAAACGAGAGATACAAAAATCAATTATATAATCCATAAAATGAAATTAAGATGGATGAACCTTCTGAAGCCAAGCCTACAGTTTCAAGGAGGCAGAGATATTTGTTTAAACAGACAAATAACAAGAAGAGGGCTCCAGAAGTGAAATGTAACACAATATTGTAAAGCACAACAAAATCAAAGAGCAGACTCCAGCACGGAAAATTCCACTCGGCCCACAGATAGAAAGAAGACCTCGAACTACCCTCGGGGAGAAGAGAGTATCACTAGAGCGATAAAGTGAGCAATGAACAAATGATGAGAAGCAGTCAGATTTACAAAACAGAAACCACTGTGCATGGTCAGCAACAATACTCTAATGATTTAAAATCTAATAAGTATATTAGATAAGCTCTTTGTAATTAGGAGGGTCAGAAAGACTGTTCTCGATGTTGACACAACTTTTTCCATTTCAACTTAAAAATGCAAGTAGTTCATATGGCATGGAGACAGTTAAATGGTTATCATGGGAGATTTGAAAATCATGAATATAGAATTTATTTAAATAAATATATTTCATAATGAGATCTACATACTAACCATCTTCTCTCAAATTGTTCTTGTTTTACTTTTGTTTAAGCTTGAATTCCATTCCTAACCAATTGCCTCAGCCATTCAAAATCGTCTAGGTTTAAATGCCCGATCCCCATTTTCTCCATTCCACAACTCTCTCAGAAAGCCGCTTTCCTCAGTCATGAGTTCGGGACAGGCTCTTACTTCATTTTGCCTCAACCTCAGCATGACAGGTCTCTATCTGGAGTAATTCTTTGGACTTCTCTCCAACCTCCTTTCCTTCCATCCATTGCCTGTCCACCCCCCACCCCCACAAGAACATATACAGCTGATCTTCATTCAGCACACTAGGCAAAGTTCCCCATTAATTTTATTAAGTGTTGAAGGGATTTTATAATCTGAAGAGCAGATGGAGCTTTAGGTTTCACCTAATGTGACGGTGTAGCCAACGTGATATAACCAGAATGGTGCTATCAAGACTCAAAAGTTAAGTGGACTTAACATGTGCTGCTGTGTCCACAACCAATTTATTAACAATGTGTCATCCACCTAAAGGAGTTAATACAAATTACAAGAGTGTTTGAAGAAGCCTCATCTCCAAAAGGATTTTCCCTTGATGCAGAGCAGGGGTTCCCAACCTGGGGTGCGAGATGGAATTTCAGGGGGTGCGACAAAGAGTGGCTTGTGTCCTTGAGTGACGAGTCATGAGTCATCACTCAGCCAGCTGCCAGTATGCCTTGAGAAGTGGTAATAACGTTTGCCCCAAGCACACTCCAGTCTCCCACTGCCTGAGTCAGCGTTGAGGATTCTCATCAGTGTTACCTGGGAGTTACACCTCAGAGTTGAGGAGTCTCATCAATGTTAGCTAGAAGGTTACATTTCAGAGTTAAAAATCATCTCATAATGTCAAAATCTTTATACATTCCGAATCAACCACCAGGTAATGACCGCATTAAAACCTAACCCGCAGAGGGTAGGTAAACTATTCAATTATAAAATTTTAAAAACCAGCTGAAGTCATTCATTTATATTTATCTCAATGCATTAAAGAAGTTTTTGAATTTCAAAGGTGTCTTTTTTCTCTTGAAAGGTTTTTTTCTTGAATCGTTGATAATTTTGAATTATGTTAGTTGAGGAGGTATCATGGTTAGTACCGAGGACTTTGAATCATGTGATGGGAGTTCATATCTCCGATAATCATCAGAAATAAGTGTGTAAATTCAGTAGAGAGTAGCCTAATAAATCGAGTCGCATCCCTGTAGCATTTCCACCTGATGATTTATCTTGGCGTAACCACAGATAATATCGTAATATAATATTCAAAAGCGTATTTCTCGCGATAATTTGCTAAAGGCGTGTCTGGTTGAGTAAAGCGGTCATCCCTGACAGTCAGAAAATTTTTCTCATATTAGCTCATATTTTTCTCTTTACCCTTAATCTTTCGTTAACCCTTCATCATGTCAAAAAGAAGGAAATGGAATGATGACTATGTGTGCTTTGGTTTCACTTGCACAACAAGAAATGATGGTTTGCAAAAACCCCAGTGCATTCTTTGTAGCATTGTGTTTTCCAACTCAAATCTGAAGCCATCCAAGCTTCAAGAGCACTTCAAGAACAAGCATGGCGGAGCTGATGTTGAAGGACATTATGTTGGGTCATTGAAAGTCAAAAGAGCTTGTTTTGATTCAAAAGGAACTCTTTCAAAATTAGGTTTAGTTTCTGTTGAAAAACCACTACTTCTTGCTTCATACCAAGTGGCATATGAAGTGGCCAAATCCAAGAAGCCCCATACAATTGCGGAAGATCTAATCAAGCCATATGCACTGGAAATGGTAACAATTATCCTGGGCAAAGAAGCAAGAAAAAAAATTTGAACAGTTGCCCCTATCAAATAATGTCATTCATAACCGAATCAGTGATTTGAGTGAAGATATCTTGGACCAAGTCATCTCAGATGTCAGAGCTAGTCCTCTTAAAATCTCTATTCAGTTGGATGAGTCAACTATTGTCTCCAGTTGTAGTCAACTCATCACATTAGTGAGGTATGTCAATGATGGTGCTGTGAAGGAAGATTTCCTGTTTTGTAAAGATCTGAAAACAAACACAACTGCAAAGGATGTGATGCAGCTGGTGAAAGACTTCTTTGCTAAACATGATTTAGATTTCAAAGTCATTGGTTCTGTGTGTACTGACTAGGCACCTGTTATATTCGGAAATAAATCCGGCTTTTCTGCACTGATGAACAAGGAGATTCCAGACTTGCAAGTTACCCATTGTTTTCTTCATCGGCATGCTTTGCCATCAAAAACATTGCCTCCAAATTTGAAGAAAGTCCTTGATACTTGTGTGAAGATCATCAACTGGATCAGGGGGCGTGGTTTGAACCATCGCATCTTCAGATCATTTTGTGAGGATCTGGGAAGTGAGCATTCAGTTTTGCCTTTCCACACAGAAGTCCATTGGTTGTCACAAGGACAAGCTTTAACCCGCTTCTTTGAGCTGCGGGAAGAAATCAAGTTTTTCTGGAGGAACATGAATGTGATCTGGTTGGGGCAACGGAATCACAGGAATTCGCCCAAATGCTGGCTTACTTAGCTGATATTTTCACTCGTATAAATGACCTGAGTGTTTCTCTTCAAGGAAAAGGGATAAACATATTGAAGGCTTGTAAAAAGTTGACTGCCTTCAAAGAAAGATTACGTCTTTGGCGTCGAAGGATGGAAAGAGGCAGTCTCTCAAATTTTCCTTCACTAGAAGAGATGGTTGATGATGCTGGATCCATATCTCCTACTGTGCGTGAAGAAATTGTGGCTCATTTGGAAATGCTGTCAGAATTGTTTGATGGATATTTTGCTGCTGGAGACCTGAAGATTTCAGAAGAATGGATCATGAATCCATATTCCTACAATTTAGAGAAGATGTCAGATGATGAAGAGCTGAAGGAAGATCTTACTGATTTGCAGACAAATCGAGTTCTTGAAATGCAATTTGAAAGCAAGACTTTGGAGGAGTTTTGGTGTGCAGCACTGGATATATTCCCAAGATGTGGTGGAAAAGCACTCCAAGTCCTCATTCCATTTACAACAACATACTTGTGTGAATCTGGATTCAGTTCTCCTTTGTCAATCAAGACAAAATCTAGGAATCGCCTGAATCCACAGGCAGGCCCGTGGATCGCAGTCAGCAAGAAAGTTCCACATTTTGACCAAATCATGAATGAGAAGCAGGAGCAAAGAAGTCATTGAATTTTATGTTCACAATTGGGATTGATATTACTGTTTACAATTTTTTCTGAATAAATTAGAACCTAATTGCTCAACTTATATTTGCATTTTATGCACTGTTAAAAGCTTATTATTTTTTAAGTTCAACTTGTTCACCCGTGTCATTGTATGTGGTTCAATTTGTGGTTCAAAAATTAGAAATTAGACTTGTTCATCTTCAAATGTGATATTTGTATGGGGTGCGAACTTTGACCAAACATTTCCTAGGGGTGTAGGGCATAGAAAAGGTTGGGAACCACTGATGTGGAGGAAAACATACATTTACCATCAGTAAAAGCCCCACCAAAACCATACAAACTAACCTTCCCATTCATACAAGTTCAATCTCTCTGATGCTTTCTTTACATTTTGCCAATGACATCTCAATTTATTCTCTTGTTGTACCACATGCAGTAATCTCACTCTATTTAAATAATAATTAGCTTTTCATTCTCTCTTTCAAAAAGGATAAACTCACATTTTCCCAAATTATACTCCATCTGCCAATTTCTTGCACACTCACTGAACCTATTTTTATCATGCTCATCAGCACTTGCTAATCCATCTATCTTTATGTCTCTGACAAGTGTGGCTGCAGTACCCAAGGTCCATTCATTCAAATCATTAGTTTCAATTAGAAGTGGTTCAGGTCGCAACACTGATCTCACTTGTAATTAATTCTGTGTGGCACCCTAGTAACTGACTGCCAATCTGAAAAAGTTTATTAATCCTGAGTTATTTTTCCTAACAGGATCACCCTCTCTCCATTCCAATATATTAATCTCATCCTTGTGCAGTTCTGTTCTGTAAATCCACTGGAAGAGTTATGCTGTGAATGAGAATCTATATTCTCTTGCTAAAAAAATATACACACTTCAAAGGCTTAAGATGTACCCTGCAGGATGTAATAAGAGAAGAGGCAGCACGTTAGTGGTTAGTGGTTACTGGTTAGTGGTTAGTGCACAGTGGTTAGCACAACACTTTAAAATACAGGCATCCTGGGTTCAATTCCTGCTTCTAACTGCCAGGACTTTGTACATTCACCCTGTAACTGTGGGGGTTTCCTTTGGGTGCTCTGGTTTCCTCCCACAGTCCAAAGACATACCAGTTGGTAGGTTAATTGGTCATTGTAAATTGTCCTGGGATTAAATTGGGGGACTGGTGGCTCCAAGGGTACATCCTGCATCTCAACAAATAAACAAACATAACAATTACATTAAGGGTAATGCAGGTACTGCTAAAAAGTGCTGTATTAGAGTACAAATCACAGTTAAGAATTTCACAGTAAACAACAGTGCTCTGCGGAATGTTTTAGAACAGAGGGACCTTGGAGTTTAAGTACTAGTTCCCTGAAAGTTGAGTGACAGTTAGGCTGGGTGGTGTAAAAGGTTTCTGGCAAACTGGCCTTCATCAGTCAGCGCACGCAGTATGAAGTTTGGGATGTCAGCATACTGGTGAGGCTCCATTGGAGTATTGTGTTTATTGTCGGTCACCACACTCTAGGAAAAGTGGTATTTAACTGGAAGGAGTGCAGAAAAAATTATAAGAATGTTAGCAGGTTTTGAGCAGCTGAGTTATAGGGTGAGGTTAGGCAGGCTAGGACTTTAATCCTTGGAGCATAGGATTTTGAGAGGTGATCTAATAAATATGTACAAAATCATGTGGGGCACAGATTGGGTGAAACCTCTCAGTCTTTTCCCCACAAGGCTGGTGAAATCAAGAACTGGAAGACATGGGTTTAAATTAAAAGGAGAAAAATGTAATAGGAACCAGAAGGACAAATTTTCTTTTACACAGAGGGCAGTATGTGTGGGCAATGAACTGCCAGAGGAAGTGGTTGATGCAGGTACAATAATAACTTTTAAAGGATAGCTGGAGAGGCACGTGGATTGGGAAGTTGTTGGCCAAACTCTGGCAAATGGGGATAGCTTGGATAAGCATTTTGGCAATTACGGACCAGCTGGGCTGAAGGATTCATTTCTGTCTGTGTGCCCATGATCAATTTCTTACTCAATTAAGCCCTTTTTGAGATGGTGTGTCAAATAAAATAATAAAAGGAAGTAACATTCGAGGATTTAGAAAAAGTGGCTCTGAAATAGCTCAATAAACAGCTCGTGGGACATGGAAGTTCTACGGCTGAGTGCCCAGAGACCCGAGATCTTTGGGCAGAGCTCAGAAAAAGTGATGCAATGGACTTTTAACATCGTAAACCAGTGAGTTGTTTGTTATGTCTCCCCTCTCACTGTGAAATGGAGACACCTCTTTCTCCCTTATTTGGGAGAGAGAAAGCCTGTGGTATGTCGAATACTGGGTGAACATGTAGTCTTTGGGGTAACTGCAAGTCTGTGTCTTTGCTGTTGCCTTGCTCACGCTTGAGTGCTCAGTGGCGGGTGCTGATGCTTTCTTTTCTGGTGGGGGGAGAGCAGATTGTTGCTTGCTGCTGTTTACGTGCGGGAGGGAGGAGAGCTGGGGGGGGACTTGGGTTCTAACAATTAACTGTCATTCATTCTTTGGGGCACTCATCTGATTTCATAGATGGATGCAAAGAAAAAGCTTTTCAGGATATATATTGTATACATTTCTCTGACATTAAATGTACCTTTGAAACCTTCCACGAAAAACTCTTAGATCTCATTGAAAAAGGGTGCCAACCAGACTTATAATGCAGATAAAACTTAAAGTGTTTACCGACAAAAACACCTCCAATTCAAGATGGAACTATGTGTCTTAAGAGTAATAAAAATAAGTTAATTCCCAGGTGCTGTGTAAGTGCAACTGGCTCACATTAACTCATCCTGCATGTAATTGGCAAGTTGGAAGTTACACATTCACATAAAGGATTATTCTTCTTTATTTTTAATTAGACCATTTGGCCCATCAAGTGTGCTCTGCCATTAAATCATGGCTGATCCTCTTTTTTCCCCTCCCCTCCTCAGCCCTACTCCCCAGCATTTTCCCCATAACCTTTGATGCCTATCCAATCGAGAACCTATCACATCAAGCTCTGCCTTAAATACACCCAACAACTGGGCCTCCACAGCTGCCTGTGGTAATAACTTTCACAAGTTCAACACCCTCTGCCTAAAGAAATTACTCCACACCTCTGCTTTAAATGGACACCCTCTATCCTGAGGCTGAGGCCTAGACTCCCGCACCTTGGGAAACATCCTTTCCATATCTACCATGTCTAGGCCTTTCAACATTTGAAAGATTTTAATAAGATCCCACCCCACTTCATCCTACTAAATACCAGTGATACAGACCAGAACAATCAAACATTCCTCGTAGAATTGAAAGTCCTCATATCTGAATGGGTCATTTCCACCGGAAACAGCATGGTTCGACATTTCTGAAGACTAGTTTGACAAATGTTTTGATCTGCACATCCAAGCACACCAGTGAACAATGTGCTTATCAAACTTTGCTGTTATAAAAACATTAACATCATCAAAATATTACTACCGAATGTATTTGTATAATCCAACCCAAGAACCAGGAATTGGCTGCATGCATTAAACAAAATTATTGATCTGAGCTGTTAGTGAGGAAAACTGTGCAAACTCCTTTTGGAAGTATTTGAACATCTTTGGTGTGATTCATAAAGTGACCAAAGAATAGAGCCCAGTGTAAATCCCATCATGTAGATCAGACCATGCAGCAAACAGATGGAGGTGAAAATGTTGCCAAAAAAAATTAGACATTAAATCTGGATAATCTTGTCTGAACACAAGAGGAATTTAAGAGATTCACAATAATACTTAGCAAGGTTGTTGGTTTTGAGAGTAACTTTTTTTTTAATCACATGGACTGGAACAGACATTGTTTGGTGAAAGCAGATAGGAAGGAAAATCCAATTTCTTAGAGTTTCTTAATGTGTTGAGACGATACTCTGTTATACTGAGGAACAAGGTGCTGCATACCTGCAGAAAGTCCTTCTGCAAATTGGCAAATATCAGAAAAAAAGGCAGTCCAATGAAAGAAACCTGATTTTAATTAACAATAAATTACCATGTATTGCTTTATCTATGCTTTTTTCACATTTTCCTTGGAGACACTCCCTTCTGCAACTTGGATAACAGAGCATTAACTAACCTATGAAAAACTGATCATCAGCTTTAGCATCATGTTGTCCTTTCTATTTCACTGGTTTAGGATGCCAGTGCTAAGGTCTAGTTTCAACAAGTTCAAGTGTCTCCAGACAAGCCTGCCCATCAGCAGCTCTACCTATGTTTGTTCTGCAGGTATGTGCTGTACTCCAAAAGGTGAAGTACGAAAATGTAACTTTGGTCTTAATTTCACCTCTCATCACTTTTTTTCATTCCATATTTCTCTGACTGAGGTGTCTTTGCTACCAGCTGAGTGAGGCTTTAAGATTTGGATCTGCACACGTTTGATTTTGCAAATTCACGGCCAGAAGGTTGGATCCATCACAAGCAACTCGGAGAAAGAACTTTGCTATGCATGGTCTTCCAACTCAGCAAGAATTACTTAAGCAGTAAAGTACCTGAAGTAATCACATACAATACTCAGCTACAATGGCCACAATCCTACTTTCATAAACTATCATGCAATATCCAAATGTATCCTTGAGCAAGATTGGTTTGGCCAGAAGAAAATTTTGGAGGAGCTACCAGAGGACTCTTGCAACACTTCTGATACTGGTTACAATTTTTTCTCCAATCTTTTTATTGATATCAAGATAGTAGATATAACATAATATTGCTACACAATTATTGGGAGGAATTCCAAA
The DNA here is from genome assembly GCF_030144855.1 of Hypanus sabinus. Classification (NCBI taxonomy): domain Eukaryota; kingdom Metazoa; phylum Chordata; class Chondrichthyes; order Myliobatiformes; family Dasyatidae; genus Hypanus; species Hypanus sabinus. Next base: position 134,910,346 of record NC_082713.1, read on the forward strand.
CAATTACATTGTTAATGGATAACATATATAATTATATATTCAGTTAACACAAAGGTAATAAACCTCCCAAAAATGTTCAAGTACAAATGTAGAATACATAAAATAGGATTAACATATCCAAAAAGAAAAAAAAGAAAATATACCCCCCAAAAAAAAATCTAAACAATACTAACCAAAAAACTAAGAAAGAAAAGAACATGGGCTATTTATAACATCAAAAAAAAGGAAGGACCATTAGTGTCATCAACTCCGAACCTCCCTGCATTAACACAAGAGAATAGGTTTGGAAAGAGTTCAAATCACATCATATGAAAGTGTTGAATAAAAGACCTCCAAGTCTTTTCGAATGTAATGGATGGATCATACATAACACTTCCTAAGATTTTTTCTAAGTTTAAACATAACATGGTTTGAGAGAACCAATGAAATGTGGTGGGAGGATTAATCTCTTCCTAATTCAGCGAAATAGATCTTTTAACCGTTACTGTAAGAAATGCAATCATCCGACGCGCTGAAGAGATTAAATGGTGTGGTGCTATCATTGTTAAACCAAAAATTGCAGTAATAGGATGAGGTTGTAAATCAATATTTAAAACTGTTGAAATAATGTCAAAGATAACTTCCCAATATTTTTTCAAAGAGGAACATGACCAAAACATATGGGTTAAAGAGGCTGTCTCAGAGTGACATCTATCACACACTGGACTTACACGAGAATAATAACGAGCTAATTTATCCTTAGACATATGGGCCCTGTGCACTACCTTGAACTGTATCAATGAATGTTTAGCACATATAGAGGATGAGTTAACTAATTGAAGAATTTTTTCCCCATTTTTTGATCGGTAAGTAAGCTTAAGTTCCCTTTCCCAATCATTTTTAATTTTATTAGATGCATCTAAACGAAATTTCATAATTATATTGTAGATAGTTCCTATTGCACCTTTCTGAAAAGGATTTAAATCTAAAAATTTTTCCAAACTATCCATAGAGTATAGATTCAAGAAAGTAGGAAGGACGGTATTTAAGAAGTTTCTAACCCGTAAATATCTATAGAAATGGGATCTAGGTAAATTATATTTGTTAGATAATTGTTCAAATGACATGAAACAATTATCCAAAAATAAATCACAAAATCGAAATATACCTTTAGTTTTCCAAGTCAAATAGGCTTGGTCCATAATGGAGGGATAGAAAAAAAAGTTAGATATAATAGGACTTGCTAAAATAAATTGATTCAACCCAAAAAATTTCTGAAATTGAAACCATATTCATAAAGTGTATTTAACTATTGGATTATCTAATTGTTTATACAATTTTGTTAAGAGCAAAGGGAAGTGAAGTCCCTATAATAGAACCCAGTGAAAACCCTTGTACCGATTTACATTCGAGATTTACCCTATAAGGGCTTGAAGTCCCATAGCCAAAATTTCAAATAGCGGATTTTAATTGCCCAGACCACCCTCCTTTTTAGACTTCTGTAAATATCTTTTGCCTAGTCTCAGATTTTTATTCTACCAAATATAAGAAGAAATTTTAGAATCAACACTATCAAAAAAAGATTTTGGAATAAAAATTGGTACCGCTTGGAATAAATATAAAAATTTAGGTAATATAATCATCTTGATAGCATTGATCCGACCTATAAATGACAAAGACATTGATGACCAATTGGTAAATAAATGTTTAATCTGATCAATTAAGGGTAAAAAGTTAGCCTTAAATAAATCCTTATTTTTTTGTAATTTTAACCCCTAAATATATAAAATAGTCGATAACCAATTTAAAGGGTAAACATCCATAAATTGGAATCTGCATATTTAGAGAAAACAGTTTGCTCTTATTAAGGTTCATTTTGTAACCTGAAAAATTACTAAACTGAGCCAACAAAGATAAAACTGCGGGAATGGATTCCTCAGGATTAGAAATATACAATAATAAATCATCTGCATATAATGATAGTTTATGTATCTCATTCCCACAGGTAATACCAAAAATATTAGGTGATTCTCAAATAGCAATTGCTAAAGGTTCCAGAACAATATCAAATAGTAATGGACTAAGCGGACAACCTTGCCTGGTACCCCGAAATAAGCGAATAAAGGGAGATCTTTGATAATCAGTGTTAACCGAATCTACTGGGGTATTATATATCAATTTAATCCAAGTTATAAATGTCGAACTAAAATTAAATTTCTCAAGTACAGTACATAAATATGGCCATTCAACTCTGCAAATGCTTTCTCATCATCTAATGAAATGACACATTCTGGAATACTACGTGAAGGAGTGAAACAAAATTCATTAATCTCCTAATGTTGAAAGAAGAGTAACAGTTTTTAATAAAACCAGTTTGGTCCGCAGATATAATTCGGGGTAAAATGGTTACATATTTAAATTCCTCCATAGCATCTGCCAAATGCTTATATATCCAGCACACCAGTCAAAATCTCTGGCAACAAGATATTCCTGAGTATTCTTGCTTCGGAAGAATAGAAACAACTCTAGATCCCTGGTTTAAGTCACACCATTCTGAATGCTTGATTCATTTAAAACTGTGAAAAGTTAACAGGTTGCAATTTTCACATTCTCCTTCCATTGCAAGCTGGTTCCGTTCTCAGGAGAGGCCGAGGTCACATCTTATAACAAGAGCAGAATGATTAGTCTGACTGGTCTACTGTCAAAGTGGATGGAAAGAAAGATCCAATTTGTTGGGGTTTCTTCACACGTTGAGATGGTACTCCGCTATACTGAGCTGTACAGGCATGTGCTGCATGCCTGAAGAAAGTCTTGCTGCAAATTGACAAATATCAGGGGGAAAAAAAAACAATGCAATAAAAGAAATCCAGTGGTGCAGTTTGCAGTATTTTTGTTTCACATGAAATGCACTCCTGCACCCCCACATTTTGGTTGTACCATCTGCTCTTGGACTGCAGAATAGAATCACATGCAGGCAATGTTAACAGTCATCTCTGCACTCCAGCTCTCCCCTTGCACACATTTAAAGTGTCTTCGATAAGTCTATAAATATTGTGGACCATAAAATTTATGAAGTTTTGTCAAACTCTATTGATGACAGTTGTGAATAACATTTATTCAGTTCTGCATTAAAATCCCTTTCGAAAGTAAGCACATAAACATGCATCCTTACTTTCGATATGGCAATGGTAGAACCTTACAAAGCCATAAGGTAACGATCCACTGAAGAACTTTTGAGTTAGCAGTTAACTGCTTTGATTTTCACAATGGACCTTTATATGTCTCTGCCCACTTTTGCTTTGTTTTCTTATTGTGGAACTTGTGGGAAGAAGCGTCCTTTAAAGTCCAGAAGTCCTAATTGGTCTCCGACAAAGTTTGCAGGACAGGGTGTATATAAAACTGCAATAATAAAATCTTCTGATAAATCAGTCCTTCAATAGGCAGCAAATATGTGCTTTTTTATTCTTCAAACATTTTCTTGGATCTTGTAATCAAAGTATTGCTTCTAGATTCTCCTTGTATTCCTGATGTTCTTCCAGACAGCAACATTTCATTAAGATGGCCTATGATATCAGTATCAGTTTTACTATCACCGATATGCCTCGAAATTTGCTAAATTTATGGGAATAGTACAATACAATACTTGATAAATACAGAGGAAAAACACTGAATTATAGGAAGTGCACATATAAGTCTATTAAATAGTTAAGTTAAAATATGTAGTGCAAAAACAGAGAAATTAAAAAAGTAGTGAGGAGTGTTCATGGGTTCAATGTCCTTTTAGAAATTGGATGACAGAGGGGAATAAGCTGTTCCTGAATCGCTGAGTGTGTGCCTTCCGGCTTCTGTATGTACCTGCTCCTGATGGTAACAGCGAGAAAAGGGCATGCCCTAGTGGTGACAGATCCTTAGTGATGGGCACATCCTTTCTAAGGCACACTCCTCGAAGATATCTTGGATACTACAGAGGTTAGTACCATGATGGAGCCAACTAATTTTACAAGTTTCCACAACTTACTTTGATCTTGTGCAGTATGCCCACCGCTCCCCCACAACACCAGACGGTGATCCAGCTTGTCAGAACACTCTCCTCAGTGTGTAGAGGTCTGAGTGTTTTAGTTGACAAACCAAATCTCAAATTCCTAATGAATTATAACTGCTGTCTTGCCTTCTTTATAGGTGCATCAATATGTTGCATCCAGGTTAGGACTTCAGAGATATTGGCATCCAGGAACTTGAAATTGCTCACACTCTCTACTTCTGATCCTTCCATGAGGATTGGTTTGTGTTCCCTGGTCTTACCCTTCCTGAAGTCCACAATCAGCTTTTTGGTCGTGCTAACGCGAGGTGCAAGGTAATCCTTGGATCAAACCACCCACGTCTAAAAAAAAATGCTCAAAGCTGACCCATCCCAAATTAAACAAAAAGAGAGTTTATTTTTCCTGAGAAAAGTGTCTTGAGTTGAGAAACTCAGCAGGTCAGGCAGGATCTGCAGGGGGAAATAGACAATCAATGTTTCACATTTGCAACTCTTCATCTGGATTTAGATCTTTGTTCGTGCCTAATCCCAGTATCCAGAATCTCTTATATTTCTATCCCCAACGTTGTACATATTGTAACATCACAAATATCTGCCGCATTACAAGAGTCTATGTTGTGTACTTATCACCAAGAAATCATTAGAATTGTTGTTTAATTTTAGATGTGGTTAAGTCTGTGAAATGCAAAGTTTCAAAAAGTTCGAACTTCAAAAGTACATTTACTATCAAAGTATGTACACATTATACAACCTCAGGAATCATCTCCTTGCAAGACACCCAAAAGAACCCATTAAAATAAACACCCAATAAGTAGAGAGAAAGAAAAAAACACAAATTGTGTGAACAATAAGAGTAAGCAAATAGTGCTTAGAACAAAAGTTGTCTCCTCAGACACGAAGCCTGAAGCAGCTGGAACACGCCCACAGGCTCAGTGCAGCAAAGAGTGGAGTAAATGTCGCCAAGCCTGCAGACAAAAGCCCTGGAACAGCCTCACAAGCTCAGCCTCAGTGCAGTGAAGAGAGGAGTAAACGTCACGGAACAGAGTGCTGAAATGGACCGAACCTCGCAACTGGTCCTGACACTCTGCCTTTTCAATCTGTCTCGCCCGGCATTTAAATCGTCGATACATTGGGTCATTCCTTGCTCTAAAACCTGGGTCTGGATCCTAATGCCATGTTTCAGCCCATTCTTGACCTTTCCAAATCGGCCTAGCACTTGGATTGATCAAACCTCGCTCTCGGTATCGGTGGACCTAATCTGCCCTTCCTGCTTTTCTCCGTTCCCTCCAGCTTCATTGTGAATATGCCTTGATGCAACTTTCCTCCTCCTAACAAAGCAGACAAATTAATCAAATGCTCAGGGCATCTGCTTATTTTTGTCTCTATTTCCTTCTATCACCTCAGATCTTAATGGTGCCACCTGTCTACACTGCAGGAAAATCGGAGTAGCCTCATCAGAAATCTATACTGGTTCCATATACTTTTTCATGAATGCTGCCTGACCGGTTGAGTTCCTCCAGCATTTTGTGTGTGTTGCTTTCATTTCCAGCATCTGCACATTCTCTTGTCCTGGTTCAATGATACCTGCTTTGTGTTGTCACTTCAGCTTCTACCCAGCCAAACTATAATTTGCAGGTCATATGCGGAAGAAGCAGGCTACACTAAACGCCTTCAGATGAATTTTAACTTCCATACTTTGCTTCTTTATTCAACAAGAACTACTTTGGAGTACAAGTACAGCTCATTTAAACAAAATTTATACCTGTTTTAAAACACTCCTAATCTCCTCTTATCTATGACAGTTGGTTTTGGCCTGGCAAATTGCATCCCTCACTTGAATCAACTAGAGAGCTTTGCTTCATAACTCTCTTATCATTCTGTCCTCACACTTGATTCATTCTTCAGTCCAGATACAAAGGAAAGCAAGTCACAACCAGAGCATCATTAGATCTTTGCATCAATGGTGTTTAAAATCCTGCTCACACATCACCAAAACTACAGCAGCTGTGTCAACTTACAACAACGATCTAATTTTGATCTGCCATCCACCGCCTCCCATCTCATTGTCCACCAACCCACCACAGCTTGCCTCTATCTCAAAACACATAGCTTCTACCAACACTACCTTTACTTCAATATATACCAATATCAGAGAAGTACAGTAATATTAGAAAGGTACGAACTCTCATTCCAACCATCCCAATCAGCATCTCCACCCAGCTCAAATGTACAAGCTCTACTTCTCAAAGTAAACTGCTTGATTGCTTGAGTTTACCATGGTCTTGTTTTCCTTTCGAGTGAACTGTTAGCAGATGTCCATTGAACTTACAATTATGGCAGACACTGTGTCAATATCCGTCAACCCAATGTTACGAGGGGTGATTGATAAGTTCATGGCCTAAGGTAGAAGGAGTCAATTTTAGAAAACCTAGCACATTCATTTTTCAACATAGTCCCCTCCTACTTTTGCACACTTAGTCCAGCGGTCGTGGAGCATCTGAATCTTGGACCTCCAGAAAGTGTCCACAGCAGGGGTGATTGATAAGTTTGTGGCCTCAGGTAGAAGGAGATGGGTTATACAGCTCTCATTGAGTGATTCTATGAGTGATTAGGGCAGAAATTTTGAAGTTAATAACTCATCAGGGGTGATTGATAGGTTAGTGGCCCAAGGTAGAAGGAGATGAGCTATTAGCTTCAAACTTTCTGCATAATCAGTCAAAGAGTTGAACTGCACGTGCCTGTAACGAGAGCTGTATAACTCATCTCCTTCTACATTAGGCCATGAACTTATCAATCACCCATACATGGACACTTTCTGGAGGTCCAAAATCCATATGCTCCACAACCACTGGACTAAGTGTGTAAATGTAGGAGGGGACTATGTTGAAAAATAAATGTGCTAGGTTTTCTAAAATTGACTGCTTCTACCTTAGGCCACAAACATATCAATCACCCCTCGTATGTCCTGCAGTTCTTTCCTCTTCCTGAAGATGCTGAATAGTCCAGCCCCAAGGTGTCAATTCCTCTGAACCTTTACTCGGTGATGATACAAACCCTGTACTTTATTGAGCACTGTATATACATTGCCTGACCAAGATCAAGTGCCTGCTTGGAGTTCATTTTTCTTCTCAATAAGCTGCCTCTTCTATTTATGCATAAACTATGAGATCATACTATATCCACTCCAGATATATACCAGCATTCAACAATTTTCACAAATCAGCAGCAAAAGCTGAATTTTACTTGCAAATGGAAGCTAAGTCTAGCTCTTATTTTTTAAAAATAGGAACGCAGGTGAACCATCGTGTATGCTGTTCAACTAGTTTCACCAACTCTTCAAATTTAGTGAAGTACGAGCAGGCTATCTGCCGCAAAATGGATAACTTCTGCCATCTGGACTGCTGCCTGCAGCAAAATGTGTTCTATATTTTTTCACATCATCAATCAAATGACAGAAAGAACCTAGAAGAATCTAGTGTTTATCTGGATAGTATGAAGCCTGAACACCTGACGCAAGCAGGAAAGGTTGAATCGGTGAACTCCAGTGAGTTATCAGTAAGCCACGCTTGTCCATAGCTTCAGAGAATGGACACACAAACATCACAGAAGACAAGTCAAATGCATTTCATAAACATCCTTGTTTGTCTTCCTTCACCTTCCTTGAGAACTATCCTAATAGCAACATTCTCTTCTTTGAAATAAGGTACAAAGAATTCACAATATTCAATCAAGTGCCAGACTGTTGCAAAGGATTCCGCTCCTCCCACTTCACGTTTTTCCATCCCACTATCCGGGGAGCTAAGCAATTCACCTACACATTATTTAATGTAGTGTATGACATTCAATGCTCACAATACAGTCTCCCCTATAGTGTAAGAACCTAACAGATTAGGTGACCTCTATTCAGTCTGCAAGGCTGAATTTCTAGTCGGCTGATACATTAATTTTCCATCCCACTCCCACACTATTCCAGTGATGCCCAAGAAACAGCACTCAAAACATCAACCATCCCTCTGCCTCCAACATGGATGTTACCTGACTCACTAGACTCCTCCAGCAGTTTGTTTTTAACCCACACAGGTGTATTACTTGTCAGTTGAGGTTAGCGGAAAAACATTTCTTGAGAAACTCACTTCCACCATGACCCACGCCCCATCATTGGCTCTCTCTCTACTTTTCAATACTATCCATTGTCAATATCATCCAGAATTGTTGAACAATCTTTACATGTAGACATTATATCACTCAATATCTTAATCTAAGGATGAGAGACCTGCAATTACAGGTAAAGTCAATGTTCCAGATCCACCCCAAAACTCAAATACAAGAATCAATTTCACTGTTTTAAAAAAAATCATGCTTTTCCTCCATCTCACCCATGCTAAAATTCACCAAGGCTGAATTCCTTAAATAATAATCCCTTTTCCGGTAGTCATAGCCGAAGGGTGGTAGCTCCCACTGCTAAACAAATGCTCTTCATTGCGTATGTCTTAAACAGCCTCTGACAACCAAGTCCAACTTCTGGCCTTCATGTGTGGCATAGTCCTTATGCCCGGAGGAGCTGTTCTCACTGACAAGAGAAGGGGCAAAGGCAGACCACTGACGCCTTAAAACCAGTTGCTTCGGGCAGATGGGGCTCGTTAACTGCGGATGGTAGCTCATTTAGGAGAGGGAAAACTCTGCTGCCTTGCGGCTATACCCGCTCACATGAAAGGCTTTGGGAGTAAACCCCAAGGAAAAATCTGGAGTCGGAGTCCCGAAGGTGGCTGACTGCTGTACCCAGCGCCGGCACGGCAACTCCTGAGATGTTGCTGGCACCAAACTGTACCAACTTTCGTCGTTCCTTTGGATCTGTCGTCAGCATGGAGAGGGGGGTCCCACTGTATGGGCAACAGAAGGATCTCCACATCAACTCTGCCCTGGCTTGCACCCTGGAGAAGCCACTCCCGGTGACTACCAGAGGCATAGTACACATGGTCGACCACGACCGAGGGAGGCTACTTATCCCTTTTGTATTCAGGCAATCACTGACAGCTTTTTGTTTCCAATACAATTGTAATGGTTCAGTGGGATTGCCCAACAAAAATCAGAAATAGTGAATTAGAGTTGTGAGCAGCGGTTTTAGTTTCTCCCTTCACATATAAAACTAGTTAGGCATATGAGAAACATACTCTATTATTCATGTAATAATGTATATATATATATACACACACACACACACATACATATATACTTACTATAATTCATTTTTTTCTATATTTATCATGTATAGCATTGTACCTTCTGCCTCAAAGTTAACAAATTTCATGACATATGCCAGTGATATTGAATCAGAATCAGGTTTAATAACCAGAACTCAGGAAGCCATTCACAAAACATCCTACATGGATGGAATATGATCAACGTAATCCATCTATCTTCTATCTGTTGGATTTGCAGGAATTAATCTAATTGCTTTTTCCAATCTGTCTAAATGTTATCCCTATCCCACCGGAATCCGGGGTGCATTTATGCAGCAAGGTATTTCCCACAGGGGACGACAGATTTTGATTTGAGTCTGCACTTTACTCAAATGGGAAAAAAGCACAAGAATCCTGGAGGATCTAGAAATGCAGATGATGAAATTCCAACTGTCTGCTAAATTAGTTTAGAACAGCATTCTAGCAAGAGATCATCCAGTTCTCTTACTCCCTTATTCTCAGATTTGCAACAAATAACTTATACCATATTATTTACACAATTGTAATTCCATTAATTAAACATGGATTGAAATAAAACGGAAACAAGCCAAAATTAAAATTGTGCCAAAGTTTATTTATATCAGATGGTAGAGAGAAAAAAAACCTGAAATCATACTGCAAAGTTCAGTAAGAAATGTGGGTATAAAAAAACTGAAATGACAAAGTAATAAAGCAGAAGAAAACCTACAAAAGTGAAGCAAATCCTGTTTGACATGCGAGAGGCATTTGAGAGATTCACATTAATACTTCACAAGGTTAGGCTTTGATAATGCAGAAAAAAATAAATAAGCTGTCAGAATCTGTGATGAGTCAAATTATATTTCAAGAGCTTGACATTCAGGATTGGAAAGTTGATTACAACATCAAAAAACATGAAAGGAAAGCCATTAATAGAAAAACACAATTAAAAGAAAACTGGTTGATAATTGGAGCTCTTACTAATAACATACAAGGCACGTTTTACTTTGAGTGCATTAATAAAAATAAATCTACAATTTGCCACTTTTTCCTAACAATCTCGGTATATTGACTGGAATTTAACTCCATTTCCAATACCACAGCCGTGGATGACACAGATCTTACTGTTATAAAATATTGACTAAAAAACAGGAGCCATCCAACTTATGACACCTTTTAAATGGTTGTAATCAGGAGAAGGCCATGTAATAACCCAGACCAACTATATTTCAGTATGTTTTAAGATGAGTGGACTCAGATCCACTCCAATTTCACTACTGTGACAACAGGTCAACAGTAGGTGCGATTTCATTGGCTCTTCACTCATGCCATGAACAGTGAAGTTGCATTCATACAGCTCTGCATTCAACACTAACATCCTTTTAAAACTAATCGATAAGCTCCCAGACCTCGGCCTCAACAATTCCTTGTGCGACTGAATCTTTGATTTTCTCTCTCAGTTAGACCAGACCGGTAACAACATCTTCTCCACAATCACCATTAGCACAAGTGCAGCACAAGGCCGTGTGCTTCGTCCCCTGATCTACTTGCTTTTTACTTATGAATGTGAGGCCAAGCACAACCCCAATATCATTTTCATGATGACACCACTGTTACTGGCTGAATCAAAGGTGGTGATGAATCAGCATATAGGATGGAGATTGAAAATCTGCTGAATGATACTACAATGACAACTTCTCACTCAACATTAGGCAAACCAAAGAACTGACTATTGACTACAGGAGGAAGAGTCGGGAGTTCCATAAGCCAGTCCTCATGGGAGATCAAAGGTGGAGAAGATCAGTAACTTTAAATACCTTGATGTTATCATTTCAGAGGATCTGCCCTGGGGTCAGCACGCAACTGCCAATATAAAGGCAGCTCGGTAGTGCCTCTACTTTCCTAACTTCTATAGATATGTAGTGGAGAGTATCCTGACTGGTTACATACATCAAGGCCTGGTGTGGAAACAGCAATGCCAATGAATGGAAAAGCCTACAATAAGTAGTGGATACCACCCAGTACATTCAGGAAACGTCCCCTCCCCTATTAAGCTCATCTACAAGGAGTGCTACAAGAAAGCAGCATCAGTCATCAAAGACCCCTACCATCCAGGCCATGCTTTCTTCTCACTGCTGCCATTGGAGGTGGTGGTACAAGAGCCTTAGGTCCCACTCCACCAGGTTCAGGAACAGTTATTACCCTACAACCACCAGGTTCCGGAACCAACATGGATAACTTCACTCTCCTTAACACTGAGCTGATTTCACAACCAATGGACTCTCTTTCAATGACTCAAATATTCAATGTACATTTATTATCAAAGTATGTGTGCAGTATACAACCCTGAGATTCATCTTCCCACAGCCAGCCACTATCGTCCCAACCACTCAACAGACAACGCCATCGCCATCACCCTCCACCTGGCCCTCACCCACCTGGACAAAAAAGACAGGTACATTCAAATGCTGGAGTAGACTTCAATTCAGCAATTAACACAATCATCCCTCAGAAACTGATTAGAAAGCTGAAACTGCTGGGCCTGAACACCTCCCTCTGCAACTGGATCCTAGACTTCCTGACTGGGAAACCTCAGTCAGTCCGGAACAGGAGCAGCATCTCCAATACCATCACACTCAGCATGAAAGTCCCCACAGGGCTGTGTGATCAGTCCACTGATGTTCACTCTGCTGACCCACGACTGTGCAGCACCTGTGGTGGGTCTCATCAGCAAGAACGATGAGTCAGCATACAGAGAGGAGGTGCAACGGCTAACGGACTAGGTTATAGCCAAATACCTGTCTCTGAATGTGAACAAAACAAAAGAGATGGTTGTTGACTTCAGGAGGGCACGGAGCGACCACTCCCCGCTAAACATTGACAGCTCCTCTGTTGAGATTGTTAAGAGCACCAAATTTCTTGGTGTTCACCTGGTGGAAAATCTCACCTGGTCCCTCAACACCAGCTCCATAGCCAAGAAAGCCCAGCAGCGTCTCTACTTTCTATGAAGGCTGAGAAAAGTCCATCTCCAGCACCTCCCCCCCCCCCCCCCCCCATCCTCACCACATTCCACATTCTACAGGGGTTGTATTGAGAGCATCCTGAGCAGCTGCATCACTGCCTGGTTCGGGAATTGCACCATCTCAGATCACAAGACCCTGCACCGGGGTTTCTCTTCCCGCTATTACATTTACACCACACGCTGCACCTGCAAAGCTAACAGCATTGTGAAGGACCCCACTCACCCCTCATACAAACTCTTCTCCTTCCTGCCGTCTGGCAAAAGGTACCAAAGCATTTGGGCTCTCATGACCAGACTGTGCAACAGTTCCTTCCCCCATGCCATCAGACTCCTCAGTACCCAGAGTCTAGACTGATATCTACATCATTTATTATTATATTGAAATTTGCCCTCTACTGTGCCTATTGTCTTGTTTATTAATTATTTCATTTATTAATTATTGTACTGCCTGCACTGTTTTGTGCACTTTATGTAGTCCTGTGTAGGTCTGTAGTCTAGTGTAGTTTCTGTGTTGTTTTATGTAGTCTAGTGTAGTTTTTGTGTTGTTTTATGTAGTCTAGTGTAGCCTTGAGTTGTCTCACAGAGTCTAATGTAGTTTTGTGTTGTTTCACCATGGTTCTGGAGGAACGTTGTTTCATTTTTACTGTGTACTGTATCAGCAGTTTATGGTCAAATTGGCAATAACAAGTGACTTGACTTGAAAACAAAGACAGAAAGCCATACAACCCATTCAAAGAAAAACACCAACTCCCCCAAAGTGCAAATGGCAAAAAAAACTGAAAAATACAGAAATTAAAACACCAAACCACAAATCATTGAACCAGTCCAGGCAGTTCAGTTCAATCTAGTGCTGTGTCGTTCACTAACTTCAGGCTGCAGAGCCAGCCTGCCCAGATCAAAATCACACAAAATAGCAACAAACGAGGAGCCAGAAACAGGTCACAAAGTGAACTACAGAGTGCAACCCACAAACCACATCGATTGAACCTTGCCCAAGACCAAGTACTCTGGTGGGGGTGGGTGGGGGAAAGAGCTGAGGAAGAGGCAGAAGTAGAGACCATCCGAACGCAGGACCTTCCTGCAAGAGCAGTAAACAAGACAGAGGAAGAGGATCACATGCAGACAGCAGTGAGTGAGAGGGAGAAAGTGAAAGAGACCGGACACCCTCAGCTTGATGGTGCTGAACACTCACTCGGCTTCCTGTCTGGCCCTTGATGACCTCAATCTTCCTCGACACTTTAATCGCAAGAGCAGTGGGAAATGGAGTTGATCACTGGCTCTACAACTTGCGTTCTCAGTATTATTTATTAGTAGTTTTTGTTAGTATTTGCATAGTTTGTCTTCTTTTGCACAGTGGTTGTCTGTCTTTCTATATAGTTTTTGATTCTATTGTACTTTGTACCTAATGCAAACACCCAATACAAAATTAATCTCAGGGTGGTATATGGTGACATATTCATACTCTAATAATATACTTACTTGAAGGTTTTAAATCATACATCAAGGGAATTATATACAGGTCTGCTAATCTTGGCAAAGTGAATAAATACACAACTAATTGTTCACACAGGAAGCAGGAAAGCAGTTTTGCACTTAAAAAGCAACCAGATCACACATGCCAAAGTACTACAAAATGCAAACAAATTTATATTTGGTAGCACAGACAGGAACAAACACCAAGATACTCATGTAAAACAGAGTCATGGGATTCTAAGAAAATAGACTGAGCATCTGTTTGAAATCTCATCTGAGAACAATACTGCCATCAATACAACTCTCACACAACACGCTACATATTAAAGTCCCGAGTCAAACCTGAACCACAAAAGGTAACACACAAGCAAGTACAGACTAAAATAATCCTCCAGCATGAACTACAATGAAGATGCATCAACTCTAAGCACAAGCCGCTGGTTCCTTGAGCCTGGCCTACATTTAATAAGATCATGGCTGACCTATGCTGGGCTCAACTCACCTTCTGCGTGAGTTACCCAACACCCTCAACTTTTCCATCTTCCAAATAGTTATCTATCTCAAACTAAAATTATCTAGTCTCCATGACTTTCAGGGGCAGAGAATTTCAGGAATTTCTCCACTCAGAAATGTTTATGTACTTAGATTTTAAATGGCCAGCCCCTTCTTTTGTAGATACATTGTCTTATTTGTGACACTATCAATATTGGAAATTTACAAGGCAGACAGCAAGAGCACAATAGATGCTGCTTTGCTTATATTCCAACAAACAATTTTTGAAAAAAAAACTGCAGTGTTGGTAATGATTAAAATGGAAATCAACAAACAAAATAGAAAACTAACAGAAACTGAAGGATTGATATTTTGATACAAATAAAACAAGTCTGGTCCAATTTAAGAACTGAACTCTGAGGCTCCCTGGGTTACAAATGCAAATTCTTCCACACATTTTTAAGCTAGTAATAATAACAATAAAATGTTTAATGGTATTCATTAATGACAGGATGCCGCATATATTGTAGTAGTTTAATTAAGGGGAATGTTGGATGATCATGAAATGAAACGTTTTGCAAGTGCATGCAGTGATACTGTACAGGCTACTATAAAAACAGATGTTTCTGATTTACAAGGAAATCACTAATGGACATTTCTAGGTAATGGAATACATTGATAACCCAGGGTCTGCTTGTAATTTGGTTTGAGTAAACACAATGATATTTTTGGGGTAGAATTCAAAATCAATATTGCCTGTTAAAAAGGGAAAATTTGATGATGATGAGTACATGAGTAAAGAAGAAAAACCAACAAGCACTTGCCATTATCAATACAAGTTGTTTTGGACAAGTAGTTTAGTTTGCAAGAGAATTAGAATCATGATTTTCTCATTATGTTAATCTAGAAATGTTATACTGTGAAGGCAGTTCATATTTCAATGGCATCTTTTGTAAGAATCTCTCACATGCAAGGAGTGTCAAAGACATCTTCAAGGAATGGTGCCTTAGGAAGGTAGTGTCCAGCATTAAGGATCCCCACTACCCAGGACATGCCCTTTTCTCACTGTTACCATCGGGTAGGAGGAACAGAAGCACAAAAGCACGCACTCAGTGATTCAGGAACAGCTTCTTCCCCTCTGCCATCCGATTCCTAAATGGACATTGAACCCATGAACACTCCCTCACTACTTTACTTAATTTGTTTTTTCGCTATATATATATATATATCCATATTTATCAGGTATCTCATGGTACTGCTGCTGTAAAGTTAACAAATTTCATGACATATGCCAGTGATATTAAACCTGATTCAGATTCTGATATAACTCAGAAAAACAAAAATCGAACCACTTATCAAATTCAAACAAGGAATTTAAAAAGTGAGACACTAAATAGTTACCTTCTATTAGCATTACTGCCATATACATGGGAGCAGAGAAAGGGAAAAATCTGATCTACACAAAACAATTGTACTGTATCGACAAAGCAGCATTGTTGGAGAGCATCATTTGCTATGATGGTGACCAAACTACATTTGCCAATCAACTGTGCAAAAGCAGTTTTTTTGTTACTTCCCTACCTTCTTTCCTTTGATTTTTTTCTCATTGTCACAAGACGGCAGCTTACATAGTGCTGACCTCAGGGAAGGTATCCGGGAGCGAAGGGCTAATACGTCAGTCAAACTGGCCTCACCAATCGAATGACTTGAACTGTGTGACTGGTGAAGCTGGAAACCCATCAAGTCATTCTCACAATACATGTGAAAAGTTAAGTTTCAGAAGAGCTTTTCCAAACTTCCTTGGTTGTGAGTGCGTAGAGGCATCACACAGAAACAGAACTAAACACCCTCAGAAGATTCTGGATTTCACTTCAGCTGCATGAAAACAATGAGGAATGGAATCAGGTGAGGACAGTCTTGGTCAACTGACGCCAGAACTAAGGCAATAGTATAGTTAACAGTGTGAAAGTTTGCAGTCAATTTGAGATGTACCAGAATCTACAGATCATTACAGACACGGCCAATTCAGAATGAAAAGGTCCAGATAGACAATTTCATTTTTTCTTTTTCTTCCACTCTGTTGAGCAAAATTCTCAAGAAGATGCAAAACTGAAGTTATTGCTAGATTAATACAAAATAATAATTATTCCCACAAAAAAAAACAGAAAACATTGGAGAAGTCACAAGGACAAAGCACAGGATGATTAACATCAAGGATTTTATTTTTCTTTGTCAGAAATCCTCTTGCATTTGTACAGAGCCCTGGTGAGACCACACCTGGAGTATTGTGTACAGTTTTGGTCTCCAGGGTTAAGGAAGGACATCCTGGCTGTAGAGGAAGTGCAGCGTAGATTCACGAGGTTAATTCCTGGGATGTCTGGACTGTCTTACGCAGAGAGGTTAGAGAGACTGGGCTTGTACACGCTGGAATTAAGGAGATTGAGAGGGGATCTGATTGAAACATATAAGATTATTAAGGGATTGGACAAGATAGAGGCAGGAAATATATTCCAGATGCTGGGAGAGTCCAGTACCAGAGGGCATGGTTTGAGAATAAGGGGTAGGTCATTTAGGACAGAGTTAAGGAAAAACTTCTTCTCCCAGAGAGTTGTGGGGGTCTGGAATGCACTGCCTCGGAAGGTAGTGGAGGCCAATTCTCTGGATGCTTTCAAGAAGGAGCTAGATAGGTATCTTATGGATAGGGGAATCAAGGGATATGGGGACAAGGCAGGGACCGGGTATTGATAGTAGTTGATCAGCCATGATCTCAAAATGGCTGTGCAGGCTCAAAGGACTGAATGGTCTACTTCTGCACCTATTGTCTATTGTCTAATTGAATTTATACCTCATTTAGATTTGGCAATAACAATTTAAAATTTAATCTCGTTTGTGTAAAACTATGTTGGCAAAGCTCTAATACAGAAATGCAATACAAAATGCATTCTAAGATATTAAATCTTTGTCAGCAAACCTGACTCTGTTACTGCAGTCATACATTCTAGAACTAACTACACCTCTAGCGGGGCTGTTGTAGTAGTTTACGCAAGTCATATCACAAAAGTCACAAAAGTCAGAGCAAATCGAGGCTGGATAAGTGGCATCTTAACGTTGCCCTGACAAACACCAAAGTAATGAAGATGTGATGAACAGTGCGGCCAAGCAGCACACATTTACCAATAACATGCTCAAGAAGTATTTCTATGGGTTTTACCAGGTCCATTATTACGGACCTCCAGCACACAGGGCATGCCCTTTTCTCACTGTTACCATCAGGTAGGAGGTACAGAAGCCTGAAGGCACACACTCAGCGATTCAGGAACAGCTTCTTCCCCTCTTAGCTGGCTGGTGGCACAGTGGCATCAGTGCCAGACTTCAGAGTGAAGGCTCCTGTTCGAATCCAGCTGACTCCCTTGCACATTTTCTACCTGCGCTGGGTTGAGTGTCGGACTAGCAACTCGGCTTCGTAAAAACAAGAAAGCCTGCTAAAGAAACGCTGTCACGATGGCATCCCGATGACTCCACTCTGAGTTAAGGGCTTTCTACTTCTTCTTCTTCTTCCCCTCTACCATCCAATTCCTAAATGGACATTTAGACACTACCTCTCTTTTTTTAAATATACAGTATTTCTGTTTTGCACTTTCTTTTTTAATCTATTCAATATACGTAATTGATTTACTTGTTTATTTATTATTATTATTATTAATTTTCTCTGCTACATTATGTATTGCAGTTAACAAATTGCTGCTAAGTTAACAAATTTCACGTCACATGCCAGTGATAATAAACTTGATTCTGATTCTCTAGAACACTTCACAGGATTGTTCCAACTTTGAATCAAATGGTTGAATTCCAGAGGTAATATCAGTGTGAGCCCCTGACAATAAACCAGCATCTGACCAGCCACTGCATCAAGAAATCTTGGTAAAATTGGAGGGAATCAGTATCATGGAAAAATCACTCCAACAGCTGGAGTCACACCTCACAAAGATACTTCTGGATATCAGTAGTCTGTCTTCCCATCCTGAGGAGATGGTTCAAGCAGATCCTCAAGGCAGTATCCAAGGCCCAACCATCTGCAGCCCTCCACAACATCATAGATGTGGATTATCACCAATAATTCTGGAATTCATATCTCATCAGCACATGAAGCAGCCCATGCCCGCATGCACCAAGACCTGAAAGGGCGATGGAGGTGTCTTCTCACAAAAGTTGAGTATTTGAATAACCAGCTATAGAGGGCTACAGATCAAGTGCTGGTAGCTGGGGTTAGTATAGCTGGTTACATGATGGTCAGCATGGATATAGGGGCCTGTTTCTGTGCTGTGTTACTCTATGACTTGGATAACATTCAGGCACAGGCTGAAAATTATCAAGCTACGTTTTCACTATAAAATGCCAGCCAATTAACATCACCAGCTAAAGGCTGTCTAAATACTGGTCCTTGCCGTATTGTTAAGGAGAGCCACTCTCATCACACTTCAGGAAATCAAACTCGTGGTGCCACCAATAACTAGAAACTCAATTGGATCAGAAAAATAAATACCATCACAACAAGATCAGGTCAGAGGCTAGCTAACCTGATTCATCTCCTGACATCAACAAGATACATCTTGTGATGTCTTGTGTCACAAGACATCACAAAACATGCGATGGAATATTCTCCACTTACCTGGATGACTTCAGCTCTAGTAACACTTGAAGCTTGACATGATCCTGAAGAAATTAGTCACTAGATTTGTACCCTATCCACTACCTTAAACAATTATTCCCTCCGTCACAATGACAGCATTCATAAAATATGCTTACCCCATCTCGATTTCTATAACAGTTCCTCCTAGACCTGTCCTAGCAGGAAGGTCAAGGGCAGCTGGTGCATGCAAGCTTCACCACCTGCTAATTCCCCTCCAAATCAAACACCATCCTGACTTAGTAAGTATCTTGCTGTTCTGTTATTGCTGGATCTCCCAGCAGCAATGCAGGGGTGCCTTCATGGGAAGAACAGTGGAATGTAACAAGCCACTAAGCAATGTGGCAGCACCTAGAGACAGCCAAAAATCGCAAGCCCTGTCAACAATACTAACACTCTCAAAATAAACTTTTAAAAAATTGATTCAGTACATTTTCAAAACTTTATATATTACTTTATTCAATTATACTGTAAACTTAGCATTAGAGGAGCCCCTGCACTAGAGGGTGGACGAAGGGAAGGGGGTAATTTTTTCCCCAGAATAGCATGTTTGTTGAATGGTAATGAATGTCTTCTTACAGTAGAACAAGTTCAATGTTGCAGCAAGATAAACTTTTATCAGTGAAAGGGGGACTCCTATTCCTCACATCCAACTTAATTATGAGAATTTAAGAATCAAACAGGAAGGCAGTATCACCATTAAAGGAAATCAAAAGACAAACCAACATATGACAATTAAATGTAAATGAATGTAGAATCAAATCAAAGGGCACCTAATTTAAAATGATGAAAGGAAGGATGGATACAAATATCTATCCTCATTGCATGGTTTTAACTGCAGAATTTGGAGGCTAAAATCAGTTACAGTACTAGTGATTTATACATAATGCGACTGAATCGGGGTTGTAATTTGCCGAGGATGGGCTTTGGTAACACAAGGAGACCTGGTGCAGCCATAATGCACATGGCAGGTGTGTGTACAAAAAAAATCACACACAATCGTCTATAATGTTTTTCGCAGTGATGAAGTTAGTAAAAATAAAACACGTTATTTTTTAAAGGGAATAAAAAAGCCAGGCTAGAAACAGCACAGGAGATGATGATAACCCTGCCTTTGCAGGAGAGAGAGGTTCGCCTGGCTGAGACATGATTCAGTAGAACTGGGCTCCTCCCAAACACTCAGCAGGTACCCAGCCCTTCAGACCACGGTGGGAGCGCCAGACCCGAGTGATTCCCACACAAATTAGGGGGCAACCAGAAATAGGCAGAACGCTACAAGGCAAAGTGAATGGGTCTAAACGACAGGGAGCGGGGTGGAGGGAGGATATCAAAAGGCCAAAGAGAAGTGACTGTGCCCTGAAATCCGGGTGGGTGAGGAAGGGTTGAGGGGGGAGGTCGCGCTACTCGCTTTCTGGCTGTCGGGGCGATGAATAATAAATAAAGACGCGGGTTAATTACAAGATGCTGACTGACTGTACCGCTATCACGTTGACAAACGTCGTCTTGCCCGAGTACTGCAGGCCAACCAGCGTCAGCTCCATCTCCTCCTTCCAGAACAGAGACTTGAACCAGTCCAGCAGCTTATTGATCAACACCAACATGCTCATCGCCGTGTGTGTGTCTGCGCGCCCCGCTCCGGCTTGCGATCCCGCTAGCGCTGCTGCTCCCGTTCCCCGTGCAATGCCGACTCTCGGGCTGCGCTCTAACTCCCCTTCAGCTCCGCAACCACCGATCATATGACAGTCAAGCGAGAGCGCAGCGTCGCATCAGCTGTCCAACAACGCCGTGGGCGGGGACACTGTGCCCAAGTGTCAGCTGCATTGGTCAATTCCCAGAGTCAGCAATAAGGAGATGACTAATAAATGCATGATTTAACGCAGCATTAAACCCCACAATGGAAGAAAGCAGATGCAAAGCACAGTAAATACACCTTGGCAAACATACAAAGAATTACACAATCTCACCCCTGCCTTAACATTATTGTGGACTCAAGTTTTACTCCGGCGATCTGATTCAGGGCCAGAGCGGTGCTGAAGGGGGTGCTGCATTTTCATAGGCACCATGGTTTGGCTAAGACATTTAACTGCCTTTCAGATAGATGGCAAAGACAAAAATGAAAATATAACGGTAAGCACCAATAAAAAAGCGACTGATACAATCAAATCAAAAGATAGGAAAAATCAACAATAGAGTTTAGATACTTTTATCTCTTTGCTGTCTAGTAGCTGAGGAATTGCAAGGGAGTTCCCAGTGTGTCCTGGCTAATACTGTATTTATCTCTCAACTAAAATCACAAAAGCAGACTATCTCAGTCAGTTATCACAATGTACTTTATGGGATCTGTATACAGAATGAATGCTCTGCACCCTACCGTAGATTCCCAACTAGACTTCAAAATTATCTCACCAGTTCTAAGTGCCTTGGGTCTCTGTGAGGCTATAAAAAGAGAAAAGGTTCTATAGGATGAATTTGAGTGATGAGAAGAAAAATTGGAAAACAGGTTCTCAAAAGTAGTAATGGAAGAATTGATTTTATTGCCACCTGTCAGTGAGTAGGGAAGCGAGAGAATAGACCAGATGAATTTATGGCTGAAGAGATGTTGCAGAGAAAGAGTTTGATCCCAGAGAACAGCTGTAGGGAAGGTGTGATGTGTACCAATGGGATGTCCTATGCCAGGGCAAGACTGAGACTGATGTCCACACTACTCAATATCATGCAACCTATTACCTTAACCTCTTGCACCTCCCCAGATGTATTGGCTCGCTCTTCTCTGAACCGAAATCCATTTGTCACTTTTCTGCCCTACTAACCGTACCATCCACATTCCCCCGAAAGCTTTCCTCTTTGGTTAATTTGTATATAATCTGCAAAATCCTAATTATGCCCCCTTCATTTAATGAGTTAATCATTAATATGCATACACACAAAAAGTAATGGAATAGACTATTAAAAGAGACTGAGCCTCTTAGAATCCCATTGGCAAAAATGGGATTCTGTAAATACCCGTCCAACTGTAAATACACCAGTCAAACGTGAAAATGAAGAGGCAGTTCTGGTCAAAGCTGGAGACACAAACAGATGCTCGACACCTGTGGCAGGGTTTGCATGCCTTCACCTTCTACAGTGTGAAGATGAATCAGAATTATGTTTAATATCACTGGAACATATCCTGTAATTTGTCTTTTGTCTTTTGTCTCTGTGGCAGCAGTACAATGCAATACATAATTATAGAGAAAAATATGAATTACATTAAATGTATATATATAATAGTTATATTTAATAAGTAGTGCAAAAATAAAATTAACAAAGTAGTGAAGTAGTGTTCATGGGTTCAATGTCCATTCAAAAACCTGGTGGCAGAGCATAAAACATAAGACCATAAGACATAGGAGCAGTATTAGGCAATCTGGCCCATTGAGTCTGCTCCAACATTCAATCATTGCTGATCTTTTTTTTTATCTTCTTAACCCCAGTTCCCAGCCTTCTCCCCGTAACCTTTGATGCCATGTCCAGTCAAGAACCTATCAATCTCTGCCTTAAATACACCCAATGAACTGGCCTCCACAGCTGCATGTGGCCACAAATTCACCACCCTTTGGCTAAATAAATTTCTCAGCATCTCTGTTTTGGAAAGGTGTCCTTCTATTCTGAGGCTGTGCCCTCTTGTCCTAGACTCTCCCACCAGGGGAAACATCCTTTCCACATCTACTCTGTCTAGACCTCTCAATATTCGAAAGGTTTCAATGAGATCCCCCCTCATCCTTCTGAATTCCAGTAAGTACAGACCCAGAGCCATCAAACGTTCCCTGTATGATAACCCTTTCATCCCTGGAATCATCGTTGCGAACCTCCTCTGGACCCTCTCCAATGTCAGCGCATCTTTTCTAAGATGAGGGGTTCAAAACTATTCACAATACTCAAGGTGAGGCTTCACCTTGCTCTTGTATTCTAGCATAAGTGGCATTGATACGTCACCCTGATGAGCTTAATGCCTTCTATACTCACTTTGAGAGGAAGATTACTGAATACATGACGAACTGTGATCTCAGCTTTGGGGCCTGGCACCATAACATCCGTCAAGTGGGTGAAACCTTGCAAAGCATCGGACTGATTGTATCACTGGTCGAGTGCTAAAAACCGGCACTGATCAACTGGCTGGAGTGTTCACAGATGGCTTCAACATCTTGCTTATGTATTTCTTATTGTAATTTATAGTATATTTTAAGTATAGCCTGTACTGCTGCTGCAAAGCAACAAATTTCATGATATATAAAAACACAAAATGCTGGCAGAACTCAGCACCCCAGACAGCATCTATGGGAGGAGGTAGTGACTTCATGATATATGTCAGTGATAATAAACCTGATTCTGATTCTGATTGTGATAGCATTAGTTGTAGACATCTGCAATGGGACCCATGTGATTAGACCCCTGCTTTACCCTCTCTATACTTACACTATCTGGCAAACCACACCTCCACTGAATTCTAATTCAGTAATGACCCCACTGCTGCTAGCAAAGTCACAGATGGTGCCTAAAAGGTGTAAAGGTGCAAGATTGCTCAGCTAGTTGAGTGGTGCAGTAACAACAACCTTGCACTTAACATCAGCAAGACCAAGGACTGATTGTGGACTTTAGAAAGGGGAAGTCAGGTGAACATAAACCAGTCTTCGTTGAGTAGTCGGCGTTGGAAAGGGTGAGCAACTTCAAATTCTTGGCTGTCAACACCTTACAGAATTTATCTTGTGTCTACGATATGGATACAATCATAAAGTGCTCAGTGTCTCTACTTTATTAGATGTTTATGAATATTTATAACAAATTTCTATAGATGTACTGTGGAAAGGATGCCAACTGTTTGCATCAAAACCAGGTATGGAAACTCCAATGCATATAAACTCAAGAGTCTGCAGAGAGTAGTATGCTCAACCTGTTCCGTCACAGGTATAGCTCTCCTCATCAACAAGGACATCTACAAGAGGCAATATCATCCACCAGTTGGGACATCCCACTCCTCCCAACAGGCAACTCATGTACTCATCCCGAAGCTGCCATTCAGCAGGAAGTACAAGAGCCTGAAGACCCACACCTCAGGATTCAATAACAGCTTCTTTCCCACTGCCATCAGGTTTTTCTGCCAACCTGAAAAACACCAACACTACCTCAGACTACATATCTTCCTCCCTTTCTCTCTCAACGTGAATTAAATGTGTAATGTTTATTTTATTCACCTGTTGTATTATTGTTACCTGTTACCTGTTGTAAGTTATGTATTATTTCTGTTCATTTAAGTTTATGTTGACTTGCGTTTCTCACATTTGCAATGCACTGTCCACTGTGGAAAAAAAACTAATTTTCATTGCGCCTATACTTTGTGTATGTATGTCTAAGATATTAACATTAAACTTGAACTTGAACCTGAATTTGAGTCAGATCCAAATCCAATTTGCCATCTTCCCTTGAACTCCAGGCCCTTCACAGTCTTATCCAGCCTACCATCCAGATTTTGTGGAAAGAAATCTATGAATGTGCTTTGCTCATTAACCCTCCACAGCATTGCAATCATGTTGGCCATCCAGAAATTTTCAGTAACAAATCCTTATTGTCTGTTCTCCATCAAACTCTATTTTCCCAAATATTAAGTTATACTGTCCCACAGAACTCATTCCAGTATTTTTCCCACCATGGAAGTTAAACTGACACGAAATGATACTTTTAAAGTTGTTGGAGAAAATCCTCTATATACCAGTAATCTGAGTACAACAAGTTCACATGAACATAAAACTTACTGATGTTCAATATCTGAGCCCATGTTATGAAATCCATTCAGTATGTACCAGCTTCAAAAGACAGCTGGTTACTGTAGACCCAAACATAACCATCTGGAAAGGAAAAAATGAAAAATCAGACAGTAATCTCATGTACCATTTCACAATCTAAAGCAAAAAATGGAAGACAGATAATGCAAATTTTCCTTACATCCTTTTCAACTAAGTTCTATTTATCTTGTATTCAAATCCTTGAAACTTGAAGTCACAACAGAACAAAACTCATTAAATTTAAGTAGCCTGTTTCAAGAATCCCCTTCTTTTGTTGGGAAGTGGTACTAAAGCTTCATGGATCTATAAATTCCATAAATGGTTAACTCATCATAAAAACTGAAAAATGTTAAAGATTTGGGATGTAGTTTGGAACTGGGCATTCAGAGAAAGAAAGGGGGTCATTTATAAAGTACTTCTCAATTAAAACTAATTCTTTTGCTTGTAGGGCCATGCACTGGGAAAATTAGCAGCTATACTTAACGTATCCACAGCTGAATCATGACTTTATCAATGTTCTCAGAAAGCCCCAAAGGACACAAAGTTAATAAACTATGTGCAAAGCACAGCAACTATTTATAGAACTGCTGCATGAATTTTAAACTGCAAAACTCCTGAGACAGTATTTAGCAAGAATAAGGGCACATAAACCTACAAATATAGTGAGACACCTATTCTTGCGTAATAAAACCTTGAAAAGTAATCAGAAAGTAAAAATATACTCCCACACAAAATTCAGGCTCCATAGAGCAACATATTAATTCTTAATTTTCAATTGAGAATACTCAACGTGCTTGAAGTCCATTTCTACTCCTGAGTGAATAAAACAACACAAAGTTGGCTAACATCATGCCAGTATTAAAAGGGGCTTAAGTAAATTGGATGAGAAGTAGGTCAGTGAGCCCCCGAGACAGTTTCCACAATCAAGGAGATCCAACTGAATATATTAACTTTTCTCTGTTTCTCTTAATATCTCCAGTTAACAACATTTTCTAGGACACAGATTTATCAACCAATTGACCTAACATCAACTACAAGTATGTAAACATCTGCTATCATTTGCACCCAGACGTACCTATAGATTTTTCTCTTGAAAAGTGACTCCAATTTTTAAATACTTCTCCAAGGCGCTAGACCCAGAATCAGCCAGAAATCATTCCTCTCTGTTAGTTAGTATTCCAATAATCCTTGTCCCACACACTTCAATGCCAATGTATCCTAGGACTGCTCATGGTATCACAGTGTAATTTAGCCAGGACTTACAATCTATGTTCCATTCCCCTTTTAAATTCTACTGTATATCAGTAGTCCATCTGACCTTTTAACATATTTTCATTATCTAGCTGTGTCAGCTTCATGGTTAAGGTGAATTGATATTCTCTGTTTTCCATTTTGCTTGACATGATCTTCACTCTTTTCTGACCTATTTAGGTCCAGAGTACATTTGAGTCCATTGAAATTCATTTGGCACAGATTTTCCCATTTGCCCAATTATTCATCTTTTTGTAAATGAATGTTTCCATCTCGACTGCTGTACAGTGCTACCTACTTTACACTTTCCACAAGCATGTTTTTTAGTTTTCTGCTTAATTAACTAACTGGTTTATAAATGTGGTGAATAGATCAGGTTTCAACACAGATCACAGTGAGATGTTGCTTTTCAGATATTGCCAATAGTCTCGACTCTCTGACACCAATTGCTCAACTAATATCTCAGCCAGTTAGATTATTTGCCTTCAGTTCCCACAAATTTTATTTTTATCTTCAAGTGTCTTTATGTCACTTCATCAAATTGGTTTTGGAGCTTCATATGCTATTTGCAATGTTGTATATGCAGTACTGTATTAGCCATGAATGATTAATACTTTCAGGATGTGACCCCTTTTCGGGTATGATCTCAGGATAGCTACCTTACGGATTAAGTGAAGACTCTGGGCCAAACTTGAATCAATGAGAGATGCTCACCAGTTGTGGCAGGGCTTGAATGATATCACCTCCTACAAATTTACATCAAGTGACATAGGAATGAACAGAGCTTAGCTACCAAATGAGCTCAATGACTTCCATGCTCTCTGTGACCATAAGAACATGGAGGACCATTGCGAACCCTCACATCTCCCGATGATCCTTGGATCTCAGTATCCAAAGTTAATGTCCCTCCAGGAGAGCGAATCCACAGAAAGCATCCGGACCAGCCAGAGTACCTGGCCAAATAGTAAAGACCTCTGTTGATCAACTGGCTGGCACACTTAATAAAATCTTTAACCTGTTGCTTCGGCAGTGTGTGGTACCCACCTGCTTCAAGGAGGCTTCAATTATACTGATGCCAAAGAAGGAAGTGGTGATCTGCCTCAATGACTATTGCCTAGTTGCACTTACATCCATAGTGATGAAGTGTTTTGAGAGACTGGTGTTGAAACATATCATCTCCTGCCTAAGAAGCGAATTGAATCCACTCTAATTTGCCTACTGGAGTAGCGGGTCCATAGCAGGTACCATTTCATTCGCTCTTCACTCAATCCTGGAACATCTAGACAGCAAAGGTGTATACATCAGGATGCTCCTTATCGACTACAGCTCAGCATTCAATACCATCACCCCCTCAAAACTAATCAATAAGCTCCAAGACCTTGGCCTCATTACCTCCATGTGCAATTGAATCCTGGATTTCCTCACTTGTAGATCCCAGTCAGTTCAGGTTGGTAACAACATCTCCAGAATGATCTTCATCAGCACAGGTGAACCACAGGGCTGTGGGTTTAGCTCCCTGCTCAACTCATTTTAGACCTATAACTGTGTGGCTAAGCACAACTCCAAATACCATATGCAAGTTTGTTGACGACAATATTATTGTGGCCTGAAGTGATGAATCAGCATACAAGGGGGAGATTGAAAATTTGGTTGAGTGGTAACATAATAACAGCCTCTCACTCAATGAGAATGTTATGATAGAAAGTACTTGAGCCTCAGGACTTGTACCACCGGTTTCAAGAACAGTTACTATCCTTCAACCATAAAGATTTTGAATAAAGGGGATAACTACATTCATTTGCTCCATCATTGAGATGTTCCCCTAATCAATGATCTAACTTTAAAGACTCTTTATCTCATGTTTTCATTATTTATTGCTCTTTCTTTAGATTTGCATTTGCACAGTTTTTTGCCTTTTGCACTCTGGCTGATCTTCCAATGATCCTGTTATAGTTACTATTCTATAGATTTGCTGAGTGTGTCCACAGGAAAATGAATCTCAGGGTTTTTTTCTGGTGACATATATGTATTTTGATAATAAATTTTACTTTAAATGGTAAGGATTGTGTTGGGTGATAGCAATGTATTACAAAAGTTTCCAGACACAGTCTGAGGAAAACCCATGAATAAACTACATTGTTTCCAGCTCCAGATTTTGTTTACAGCTCTTCATATTCCAGGTGAATTCAAAAGACTTTGTTGGAAGTTAAGTACCAACTGAGTTCACGTAGTTGACACTGGCAATAAGGATAATGAAGCATCATTGCCATTAAAGCTTAACCTGGCAAGGTGAGTCTGTGAAGCTCATAATAAGTTGCAGAGATACAGATTCAAGCCCAAAAGAAAAGGGCATAACATTCAAAATGAGAGTGAAATTTTTAAAAAATGGAAGTAGTTTTTGTTGAAGTGGTAGACAATGGAAATTTTAAAGCCAATCACTGGTCTATTACATCCAAAACCTTGATAGTTAAGCAGAAACTTAAGTCCTTTAATTTGTACATAGAAATGTTTCTTCGGTTAAATAACTACTATGAAAAGGAGCAAAGGGAAAGATGCTTGAAATTAGGACGTACGCAAATACAAGAAGGTCACTTTCACAGCAGAAATTGGACCAGATACTTACGCAACAATTTCAAATATACCCATACAGTGATCAATATCCTATTTAACAAATGACAGAGAAATTACAAGGTAATTTTAACAGAACCGGAGATTGTGGAGAGTTGAAGTTTGGAATCTACAGCCAGAGATCCAGAGAGATGACTGCTGCTCTGAAAGATCTGTCCTGGCTTTACACATTTAGTATTTTTCTGGATTGAGTGCTGAGAAATAAGTTTGTATATGGACTAATGGAAAAGTATATCCAGTCTAAGTTATCAGCCACCGGGGAGTGGCTGAAGGGCTACTTCAGTTTGGATTCCATCCATCTCTGATATGATCTTCATGGGAAGTGAAGGGAGTAGCACATTCAGGACCTTTCTCAACCTCACCAAAGCCATTGACTCCAGCAGCTAGTAGGGACTGTAGGGCACTTCCACAAATGCAATGGCCCACAGAAATTTGTCTCCATTTTGTTCTGGCTTAATGTTGGCATCACCCTAACCAACAACGCTAATCTCAGTGAAGGCTGATGTCAAATAATGCTGCACTATTGCCTGATAATTTATTCAATCTTTATTGCCACAGTCCCTCACCTCTAACAATCTTCCTAGAGGAATGGAAGCAATGGGAAACTACTCACTCTTCAGCAAGTACAGTCTAAAATCAAGATCACCCCAGCCTCCATAGCTAAGATGTTATATGCAATAGGTGCATGTTTAAGTGCATGTACAGTGTACACAATTCAAGTCATCATCAACTCATTTAACAAAGCATGCATGATAATTCACAACAGTTTATCATAATATCGGAAAACATTCAAATGTTCCTTTAATTTGCAATTCCATGAAATACACTCCTTGTTATTTAATGCTTTGTCCAGAGATCAACCTGATAAACCTATGTTATACCCCATCCGTTGCCAGTGCATTTTCTAAGGATGTGTTAATCAAAATCCAATGATGCGTTAATCAAAATCTCTAACAGAAATCCAAATGTGATCTAACTGAGACATACTGTCAGCTCTGTTCTTGACTTCCAGTTAGGGTGGTGCTACTGAATGTGTGCAACAGCTTCTGGCATTCAAAAAGTTAAGAAAACTGACTAACAACATCACTAAAAATGACTTTTCTGAGGTAAATTGTTTGAAGTTGTGTGTTGTAGAATCGCTGCAGATGGAGTTCCAATGCCCATAAAGCTGTCCCAGAAGTGAAGTTGAATCGTTCTGGGCACCGAAAGAAGTTGGAACCCGGGCAGAGAGCAAAGAGCATGAATTTCGTTCAGAGAGAAAAATATCAAATCCCACCCCACCCCCCCCCCGCATAAAAAAGAACAGCTTCCCAATCATCAACCCCCAAAAGTCAGCCATCCGCAAAAAAGGGAACAATAATATTGACCCACGATATATAAAAGAAACAACCCTACCCCACACAACTGTGGAGGAGCCGGGCAGAGAAGTTCCAATGCTCATTCAACTGGCCTGGATATGAGGTTGGATTGCTCTGGGCGCTGAACTGGTCTGAAGAGCTTGAGAGTGGCTTCAGGCTGGGCAATGGAATCTGGGCCCAGAGCGATTCACTGGCTGGCTTGGTCTAGGCCTGGAGCCTTTCTCAGCAGTGGTGCCTGGGTCATATTGTGAGGTACGATATGCTGTTTAGACAATTTAAACGCTGGCCCAGATTAGAGTCGAGAGCCAATTTCACTCACTCTTTGCAATCTTCACTCCTCTCTCCAGGGCACCATAGCCTTTCACTGATTTGTCATTGGCCTGATTTAAATTCCAGCCCAGACAGACTGAAAAAGACAATGTGTCAGTCAGGACGAGAGACGGATTCGCTTGGTCTTCACAATGGTTGTTTTCATGGTGCTGAGGCATGAAGACTGCCCTGGCTGCTGTGCTCCATGCCCGCTAATATGACGAACTCAGAAGTGAGGCTTTGGGCCTTCTCCTGGCTGCTTTGTGTTCGGGTCTGGGGAAACATTTTTTGGCTTGGAATGTTAGTGTTTGCTTCAATTGTTTGTATGATTCCTGTTTCTTTTCTTTCTCTTGTGCATCAGGTGTTGGTCTTCTATTTTAATTTTTTTTTAATGCTCCTTACAAATATGGTGAATACTCCAACTCCAATGCAGATCTTTGGGGCATCACCAGTCAATTTTACCTACTAACCCTACCCTCTATCTCCTGGTATCAAGTTCCAAGTCAGATTAAGAATTTTGTCTTTATCTTAAGCTAATGGTTCTAAGAAAGAGGGCATAGCTGCCCCAAACATTTTGGGATGTAAGGGGAGAAATATTAATGATAGTACATTAGGGAAATGGTATGAACAAGTGGAGGAGCTCTAAACAATGGCTTTAATCAGGATAGCAGTTCTGAATGAAATTAACATTTTAGCAGAGAAAAAATATCCTGGCTTGAAAGATAATGCATTAGCCTCAAGACTGAAACTGTTGATTTTCTCACTAAGGGGCGGGGTAAGTCTCATAGTAAGGCAAGCTTGGTAGGTATGGGGTGAAGGCAGGGAAGTGGAGATGACTGGAAGAATCGGATCAGCCCGTGATTGAATGATGGAGCAGACTCAATGGGCTGAATGGCATACTTCTGATCTTATGGTCTTAAGTCCTCAAGGAAGACAGAAAGCAAACCCTGAAGATACAGGCAATGATTGAAATGAGAACAAAAAGGCTCACTTGACAGTTAATGGGCAGTCTGGCTGACAACATTAGCACAGAGGTATTTGAAACACATTTTAAATCATTATTTGTGATTTTTAATCATAAACTTAACACAAGGGACTTGCAAGTATGCTTTCTCTATCATAATTAATTGAAAATACAGTTTTAACTCCATAATATCCTATTTTTTATTTATAGTTTTGCTACTATATTTTTATAATTCACTGCCCTTATAATCCACTGCTCTTTCAGTGCTGGTTCTCATTTAGCAGATAACACTCTCACCTAAACCGCAACATTATGAGTTGAAGCCCTACCCTTGAGATTCCACCATGTAAAAGGCATAATAAGGGAATTCTGATCTGTCAGAACTACAGCTTCTAAAATAAATAGTAAACTGACTCCTCTATCTTTGATCTGAAGTAGCAAAAGAGAAGAAAGCTGTTGGAAATGATAGAAGAGATGACGATAAGTCCAAAAGATCATAAAATCTAGGTGGAGAATTGCACCTTTCGGCCCATCAACTTTGCTCTGATATTCGATCTTGGCTGATTTATTATCACTCTCAGCCCCTCTCTCCTGCCCACTCCCTGTAACCTTATAATCCCTGACTATTCAAGACCCTTGCAATCTCTGCTTTAAAAATATCCAATGACTTGGCCTCCATAGCTGTCTATGGCAATGAATTCCTTCTGCATCCTACCTGTTTCCTCAATGTTATCTGCCCCTCCAACAATCTTCATATCATCTGCAAACATGGCAACAAAGCCATCTATTCCATTATCTAAATCATTTATACACAGCATAAAAAGAAGGGATACCAACACAAATCACTGCGGAACACCACTAGTCACTAGCAGCCAACCAAAAAACGATACTTTAATTCCTACTCACCACCTCCTATCAATCAGCCAATGCTCTAACCATGTTAGTAACTATCCTATAATTAATACATGGGCTCTTAACTTGTTAAGCAGCCTCATGTGTGGCACCTTGTCAAAGGCCTTCTGAAAGTCCAAATATGAAACATCTACTGCATCCCCTGTATCTATCCTATCGTAATCTCCTCAAAGAATTCCAACAGGTTTGTCAGGCAGAATTTTCCCTGAAGGAAACCATGCTGACTTTGTACTATCTTGTCCTGTGTCACCAAGTACTCCATCATCTTATTCTTAACAATTGACCTCAACATCTTCCCAACTACTGAGGTCAGGCTAACTGGTCTATAATTTCCTTTCTGCTGCCTTTCTCCTTTCTTAAGAGTGGAGTAACATTTTCAATTTTCCAGTCCTCTGGCACCATGCCAGAGTCCAATGATTTTTTTTGAAAGATCATTTCCAATGCTGCTACAATCTCTAACGCTACCTCTTTCAGAATCGTAGGGTGCAGTTCCTCTGGACTGGGTGACTTATGTACTTCTCGGTCTTTCAGCTTTTTGAGCACCTTCTCTCTTGCACCCACTGCACCCACTTCTCTTCCTTCACACACTACAACATCAGGCTAGTGTCTTCCACCGTGAAGATTGACACAAAATACTCATTTAGTTCATCAGCCATCTCGTTGTCCTCCATTATTATTTCTCCTGCCTCATTTTCTAGCGGTCTTAGATCCACTCTCATTTCTTTTATTTTTAATATACTTGAAAATACTTTTACTATCCACTTCGATATTATATGCTAGCTTGCTTTCATATTCCATCTTTTCTCTTCTAATGGTTTTTTTCATTGCTCTCTGTAGGTTTTTAAGAACTTCCCAATCCTCTATCTTCCCACTGTTTTTTGTTTTGTCGTATGCCCTTCCTTTTGCATTTACAATAGCTTTGACTTCCCTTGTCAGCCATGGTTGTACTATTTTACCATTTGAGTATCTCTTCATTTTTGGAAATCACATGTCCAGCACCTTCCTCATTTTTCCCAGAAACACACGCCACTGCTACTCTGCTGACATGCCTGGCAGCAGCTCCTTCCAACTTACTTCGGCCAACTCCTCTCTCACACCACTCTACTTACCCTTACTGCACTGAAACACTGCTACATCAGACTTTACTTTCTCTCCATCAAATTTCAAGTTAAACACAATCTTATTATACAAACACAAGGAAATCTCCAGGTGCTGGAAGTTCAAGCAACACACACTAAATGCTGGTGGAACGCAGCATCTATAGGAAGAAGTACAGTCGACGTTTCAGGCCGAGACCCTTCATCAGGACTAACTCAGTTGCTGCATTCCATCAATATTTTGTGTGTGTTGCTACAATCTTATTAGTTCAATGACAAACTGCTCTAAAAAGCTATCTCTTAGGCATTCAACAAACTCACTCTCTTGAGATCCATTACCAATGTGATTTCCCAATTGACCTGCATGTTAAGATCTCCCATGACTGCCATAACATTGCCTTTTTGACATGCCTTTTCTATTTCCACCTCCTAGCCACTGTTGGGAGGCCTGTATATAACTGCCATCAACATCCTTTTACCCTTGCAGTTTCTTAACTCTACCCACAAGGATTCAACATCTTCCGACCCAATGTCACATGTTTCTAATGATTTAATGCCATTCTTTACCAGTAGCGCCACACCACCCACTCTGTCTACTTTCCCATCTCTCGGATACAATGTGTAACCTTGGACATTCAGCTCCCAACGACAACCATCCTTCAGCCACGATTCAGTGACGGCCACAACGTCATACCTGGCAAACTGTAATATTGCAACAAAATCATCCACCTTAGTTCTTCTATTATGCACATTTAGATACATCACCTTGAGTACTGTATTTGCTATCCTTTCTGATTTTGCATCCCTAATGTACTGATACTCACCCTGTTGGCTGCAACTATGTCCCATCACCTGCCTGCCCTTCCTGACAGTCTGACTGCACGCTACCTTTACTTTTTTACCTTCCATCCTATCCTGAGTCCCTTCACTCTGGTTTCCATCCCCTTGCCAAATTAGTTTAAACCCTCCCATAAAGCTCTAACAAACCTGCCCCTCAAGTATATTGGATCCCTTGTTTCTTGTACAGGTCATATCTTGTACCTGTCTCAGTCCTCCAGCAGTGGTGGGATCTCCCTGTGGTCACTCACTTCAATTCCACAGACCACTCCCACTCTGACATGTCTGTCCATGGCCTCCTCTACTGTCAAGATGAGGCCACATGCAGGTTGATGGAGCAATACCTGATCTCCTGCCTAGGTAGCCTCCTACCTGCCGGCATGAACGTTCAGCTCACAGACCTCCGTTGATACCCCTGCCCCCCCTTACCCAATCCCTATCTATAATTTTAGTCTGGTTCTCTTTCTCTCTCTTTTTCCCTCCTCACTATAATCTCCCCCTACCTTTATTTCCCATAATTCTCCACCTTCCCCCTAGCCCATTTCCCTTCAGCCTATCACTTCCCAGCTCTATACTTTATCCCTCCCCCTACTTCTTATTCCCCCTCGACCATCCCATGTTACTTCACTCCTGATGAAGGGTTTCGGCCCGAAACTTTGTCACTACCTCCTTCCATAGATGCTGTCTGGTCTGCTGAGTTCTGCCAGCATTTTGTGTTTTTATGATAGATCTGTAGTTCGTGACCTGATGCAGGATGAACACAAAGCAATCACAATTTCAGTATCTAAGTTGTACAATCAACAATATTTATTGACCTGGTGCTTGTCCTCTGGCTCTGATTCCATGACTAGCTGCTCTCCCTCAATCAAATACAATTAAAGACATTTAAGGGCTATGCATCGATGATGATGATGACGTTGACTCAGGCCTGAGAGGCCAGCATCGGGTATTTTCATGCCTTACAAGGCGCGGAATTAAAGACTGTGTGGCGCGCCACTCTTCACACAGATATTTCGTAGTATTTTTCATTATGTTGCGAGGGCGAGTTGCAAGCTCGACACTCAACCGGCACAGATAGAAAGCGTACTCGGGAATGGCCCGACTGGATTTGAACCCGGGAACCTCCATTCCTGAGTCTGATGCTGATGTCACTGCGCCACCAGCTGACCAAAATAAAGCGATATAGACATTGTCTAGGTAAAGGTAATACTTTTGTTACATATTTCATTGGTAGTTTAATTAGAACATTGAACAATACAATGCAATACAGGCCTTTAGGCCTATGATGTAGTGCCTGCCTATTAACCTACTCCAAGATCAATCAAACCCTTCCCTCCCACATAGCTCTCCATTCTTTTTCTTTCATCAGTGTGCCTATCTAAGATTCTCTTAAATGTCCCTTAAGCACCTTCTCTATCACCACCCTCAGTAGTGTGTTCAAATACCACTGTTAAAACCTACATCTGACATCATTCTTAAATTTTTCTTCAATATCCTTAAAAGTATGCCCTCTCTTCATAGCCAATGCCACCCTGGTAAAAGGGCAATGGCTGTCCTTCTATGGCTGTCCTTCATATCATCTTCTACACCTCTATCAAGTCACCTCTTAGTTTGGTACAACATTGCGATACCTGTTCCTAAGCTGTACTCTTATGCTCCATGTCCTTTGCATCACTTTCCTGCTCTATTCTCAGATAGCTTGTTTTGTTTAATATCCAATAATCTATCAATTTCTATTTTGATTGCATTGAGCACGCACATCGCTTTGTATATGTCAATGAGATCACTCCTCTTTCTTTTTAACTCATTACCGAACCATTACTCAGACCATTTCTTCACTTTAACCACATAAGCTGAAATTGACTCTGCTTCCTTTTGATTCTATTTATGACACCTAAAGCATTCTGCAATCAACATTAGTTTCAGTTCTAAATGTTCCTGCATTACTTTCACATCATCAAAACTCATTTTAGCTGGGTTAGTTGAAACAGTTAAGCTTCTAAGCAATCTGTACGCTCTTCCACCAACTGCACGCAGCAAAATTAGCACTCTTTCTCATTGGCTATTCCATTTGCTTTAAAACTGTGCCCCATGCAAGGCTTATTGAGAAAGTAAGGAGGCATGGAATCCAAGGGGACATTGCTTTGTGGATCCAGAACTGGCTTGCCCACAGAGGCAAAGAGTGGCTGAGATGGGTCATATTCTGCATGGAGGTTGGTCACCAGTGGAGTGCCTCAGGGATCTGTTCTGGGACCCTTACTCTTCATGATATTTATGAATGACCTGGATAAGCAAATGGAGGAAAGGGTTAGTAAGTTTGCTGATGACTCAAAAGTTGGGAGTGTTGTGGATAGTGTGGAGGGCTGTCAGAGGTTACAGCAGGACATTGATAGGATGCAAAACTGGGCTGAGAAGTGGCAGATGGAGTTCAATCCAAATAAGTGTGAAGTGGTTCATTTTGGTAGGTCTAGTATGATGGCAGCATATAATATTAATGGTAAGACTCTTGGCAGTGTGGAGGATCAGAGGGATCTTGGGGGCCGAGTTCATAGGACGCACAAAGCAGCTGCGCAGGTTGACTCTGTAGTTAAGAAAGCATACGGTGTATTGGCCTTCATCAATCATGAAATTGAATTTAGGAGCCAAGAGTTAATGCTGCAGCTATATAGGACCCTGGTCAGACCCCACTTGGAGTACTGTGCTCAGTTCTGGTCGCCTCACTACAGGAAGGATGTGGAAACCATAGAAAGGGTGCAGAGGAGATTTACAAGGATGTTGCCTGGATTGAGGAGCATGCCTTATGAAAACAGGTTGAGTGAACTCAGTGTTTTCTCCTTGGAGCGATGGAGGATGAGAGGTGACCTGATAGAGGTGTACAAGATGATGAGAGGCATTGATCGTGTAAGCAGTCAGAGGTTTTTTCCCAGGGCTGAAATGGCTGCCACAAGAGGGCACAGGTTTAAGGTGCTTGGGAGTAGGTACAGAGGAAATGTCAGGGGTAAGCTTTTTATGCAGAGAGTGGTGAGCGCGTGGAATGGGCTCACGGCAACGGTGGTGGAAGCAGATACGATTGGGTATTTTAAGAGACTTTTGGATAAGTACATGGAGCTTAGAAAAATAGAGGGCTATGGGTAGCCCTAGTAATTTCTAAGGTAGGGACATGTTCCGCACAACTTTGTGGGCCGAAGGGCCTGTATTGTGCTGTAGGTTTTGTGTACGGTTGTGGTCACGAATTATAGGAAAGGTGTCAACAAAATAGAGAGAGCACAGAGGAGATTTACTAGAATGTTACCTGGGTTTCAGCTCCTAAGTTACAGAGAAAGTTTGAGCAAGTTACGTCTTTATCCTTTGGAGCGTAGAAGGTTGAGGGGGGACTTGATAGAGGTATTTAAAATTATGAGGGGGATTGATAGAGTTGACATGGATAGGCTTTTTCCATTGAGAGTAGGGGAGGTTCAAACAAGAGGACATGAGTTGAGAGTTAAGGGGCAGAAGTTTAGGGGTAACACGAGAGGGAACTTCTTTATTCGGAGAGTGGTGGCTGTGTGGAACGAGCTTCCAGTAGAAGTGGTAGAGGCAGGTTCGATTTTGTCATTTAAAAAAATTTGGATAGGTATATGGACAGGAAAGGAATGGAGGTTTATGGGCTGAGTGCAGGTCGGTGGGACTAGGTGAGAGTAAGTGTTCGGCACGGACTAGAAGGGCCGAAATGGCCTGTTTCCATGCTGTAATTGTTATATGGTTTTCTATGTTTCTAAAACTGCTCAATTTGTTAAGTATACATCACTCAGTTGCAATCAAATGCATCTATCTTTCCGATGTAGCCACCCATTTCTGCTTTTTTTAAATATTAGTAATGTCACCCCTTACTCATTGCTTATGAGCCCATGAACTTTTTTTGTCTTCTACCATTTTTTTTTTAACTTGGCCATCTCTGTCCCTTCCCGAAGAAGCACTTGATGTGCAATTTTTTAAACATCACGCTGCACTTCAACAGGCAGGTAAACATCTCGGATTAGTTTTAAAACTTGCTTGTCACCACTGTTATGCTTCTTAACTCTGAAACATAAATTTAATTGAAAGAGAAACATGGGGAGCTGGGGATAACTCATATCTGTTCTTCGTTTTACTTTTGTCAAGGTAAGCACATATGACATGGTGGCATAATGACATATGCTACTCACATTTTTATATAAATTATGAATTATGTAAACAACAAAGAATGCTTAAGGAATCAATATATTATTCATATTATTGATATATTAAGCACACTACACTCCCCACATATCTAAACAGAGCACTATCGCTGGAAAGCAGCACCCATCATCAAGGACCCACACCTTCCAGGTCATGCTCTCTTCTCACTGCTGCCACCAAGTTCAGGAACAGTTATTACCCCTCAGCCACCAGGCTCACGAACCAAATGGCATAACTTAACTCAACTTCATGCCCCATCATTGAACTTTTTCCACAAATTATGGACTCAAGGACTGTTCATCTTATGTTCTCAATATCTATATTGCTTATTTATTTATAATTTTATGTATTTGCATTGTTTGTTGTCTTTTGTGCGTTTATTTGTCCGTCCTGTTGGATGTGGTCTTGCATTGATTCTATTGTGTTTCTTGGATTTACTGTGCGGATGCCAGCAAGATAATTCATCTCAGGGTTGTCTATGGTTGTTTGTATGTACTTTGGGAATAAATTTACTTTGAATTTTGAATGACAATAAATAATGGGAGTTCAGCGATGAGCCACATGCAGAGGGAGAGACACAGACAAGGAATAAACGGTTCACTGAGCTGTAATAAGAACTGTACAGAGCAAAGGCATGTAGTGAACGCTAGGCCAACAGGGCCACAAACTAAAATGTTCAAACTAACTAAAAACTAATGCCATCACTGTGATTCAAAAGCAGTAAATTGTAACTAAATTAATACCCACTCCTTTATCAGCAGCTATCTAAATCACTAATCTCTCCAGGAATGTGGATAAGGCAAGCAGGGAGAAAAGGTTTGAAGTT
Organism: Hypanus sabinus; assembly: GCF_030144855.1. Lineage (NCBI taxonomy): Eukaryota > Metazoa > Chordata > Chondrichthyes > Myliobatiformes > Dasyatidae > Hypanus > Hypanus sabinus. The sequence continues at coordinate 134,949,434 of NC_082713.1, forward strand.
CAAAGTTCAAAGTAAAATGTACTATCAGAGTACATACATATCACCACATACAACCCTGAGATTCTTTTTTTTTGAGGGCATACTTTGCAAATCTATAGAACAGTAACTGTAAACAGGATCAATGAACAGCAAACTGTGCAAATGCAAATATATAAAACAGCAATAAATAAGAAGCCTGAAATAACAAGATAAAGAGTTCTTAAACTGAGACCATCAGTTGTGTGAATTCAAGAGGGATAGTAACTGTTCTTGAACATGGTGGTGCAAGTCCTGAGGCTCCTACATCTTCTACCTGATGGCAGCATGGTCTGGGTGGTGAGGACCTTTGATAATGGGTGCTGCTTTTCTACGGCAGTGTTTCATGTAGGTGTGAGTGGGGGGAGGGGAGGGTTCTACCCATGATGTACTAGGCCAAATCCACTTCCTTTTGTAGGATTTTCTATTCAAAGACATTGTTGTTCCCATACCAGGCCATAATGCAGCCAGTCAGCACACTTTCCACCATACATCTTCAGAAGTTTGCCAAGCTTTTGTCGTCACTGTGCTTCAATCAAGAATTTACAGGACTAAAACAATAGGAAGAGAGTTAAATACAATTACAAAGAAACCCTAATTGGCTGGAATGCGTGCGTTCTCACGGCATGATTGCAGTTGAATTTCAGGTTCCCACCTGCAAGAGCGCCCAGAATCTGTGGCAGTGTCCGCAGCTGTGACAGAACTTGAACTTGAATTTGAACTTACACACCATTGTCTTCCTGTAAAAGTAAGACAATATTCACATTCTGTCATTGATTTTCCTTTTGTACTGTGAGGCCCTGAATCCTCAGCAGCTTGGCGGCTGCTGCCGGGGTCGAAGCGCTCGGCAGAGATGGTGCTCGGTGCTTGGTGTCGGAGGGCTGGTCGGAGGCTCGAAGTTTTCGGATGGACTCGGAGTTGGCTGTGGTCGGAGCCCCCAAAGTGCCATATCGGCAAGCTGCAGCGCTGGAGGTTCATGGCAGGAAGAGTTTTTCTTGCTTTTACTGTCTGCGTGAGATGATGGGCTGTCGGGACTTTGAGACTTTCTTTTAAACTGTGCCATGGACTGTTCTTTATCAGATTACAGTATTGCTTTGCACTGTTGAAACTATGAGTTATAATTATGTGGTCTTTGTCAATTAGTCTTTTATCAATTATGGTATTGTCTGCACTGTTGAAACTATATGTTAACTATAACTATATGTAATTACGTGGTTGTGTGTAGGTCTTGTAGCTTTAGCTTTAGGTTTGTCTGATGGGTTTGTAGTTCCTTTCCGAGGAACGTACCTTTCCAAGACGGTAGCATGATATCGATAAGCAGCAGCCTCTCCGGACTCTGGATTGGGGATTACCAAACGTTATGTGGTTTTTCTTGTGTGGTCTGTTTTGTGCTTTTTCGTGATATCATTCCGGAGAACGTTGTCTCATTTTTAACTGCATTGTATTTGTGGTTTATAAATGACAATAAACAATCTGAATCTGAATCTTATGTTTGGAATGATCAATTTGGACGGCATGCAAAAACGAAGCTTTTAACTGTATCTCAGTACATGTGACAATAGTAAACCAAATACTGTTGTATTGTCATTTAACTTTATAAGTATCCGCTCACCAGAACATTCCACCCAACTACAGTGCATATTTTAATTGCTTATCTATAACCTTTGTTGAATGATTGATAAGGCACAGGTCCCTGCTCAATTCAAGTAAAGCTTGTTCCATTTGAATAGTTCCTCCTTTCCCCAGACTGATGAAAATTGTCTGTGAATTGAAAACAACACACACACAGTGCTGGAGGAACTCAGCAGTTCAGGCAGGATCTGTAGAGGGAATCAGGGTTGTGTGTGTGTGTGTGTGTGTGTGTGTGTGTGTGTGTGTGTGTGTGTGTGTGTGTGTGTGTGTGTGTGTGTGTTTGCTCTGGGTTTCCAGCATCTGCAGAATCTCTGAATGACTGTTTGTATGAGTTGCTGCTCCTCTGAGAAATCTCTTCAATGTAGAACATTAAATCTTCGCTTCAACAGAGGTTCAGTGAGACCCTCTCCCACTGCTCTTCCTCCGTGTTCTCTGCCACTCTCCATCTCTACAGCTTGTACTCCTTCGCCTTCCCCCACCTTCTTATTCTGCCTTCTTTTCCAGAGCTGTTGAAGGGGCTTGGCCTAAAATGTTGACTCCTTATCCCCCTCCATAGATGCTGCCTGACCAGTTGATTTCCTCCATCATTTTATGTGTGTTGCTCTGGATTTCCAGAATCTGCAGAATTTCTTGTGCCTATGAATTGAACCCTTTTCCCCCACAACAATATTTGAGCCAAACATTTAACTCTGATTATGAGGGAATTTCCACCAATTTTCACAATGGTCACAAATAATCTAGGGTTATTATCCTTGCAGCTCTACTTTTTAGTTTAACCACTCATATCTCCTGTTACTTTTGCTCACACTTGCACAAAACAGTATCTATCTCCCTACCTGTACCCCAACCATTACTTATACTTTACATACAGTTATGAGTCATGTAGAGTGAAAACTGTACTCTGTTAAAAATTGAGAAATAGATTTTCATTTTTGTCTGGGAAATAAATCTGAAAAAATTCAGCTGCACTTTGCACAATACACACAAGATGGTGCCAGTGAGCTCAGATTTTAATATTTAATATTGTCTAGCCAACTTTTATTCCTGCCTTCCCTATCAATTCTGTTTTGTAGTGTAGTTTAAGATACTTAAACTGCATTAGAGCTAGATAGTCTTAGCTGATATCAACCGTGAAATCTGTAACAAACTTGCACAAGACTGTTAAAGGCAGGTGCCAGTTTGCAATGAGGGACCTGAGATGGAAATGCCAACTGGACAAGGGACCGGGTCATTTCCGGTCAAGCTCGAGAAGTTCCAAGTCTCTATCTTTCTCTGCTGAATACAGCAGACTCAACAGCTGCTTTATTATTCTGCCTGGCCAACTCTCACAGTATGGTGTCAGTCCAGAGGACCAGCAAAGTACAAGATCTTCTGCTGTCTGTGGCCTTGACACAATAAGTGTCACAACCTTTAACTCTGCCGTGTAGTCTGGGCACCTTCACAGGTGGGAAGCTGAACGGGGTCGACAATCGTGATTGTGAGTATGCACGTTTCAGCCAATTGGCCTTTCATTGTGATTGTCCTTAACGCTCTTCCTTTCATTTTAGTCATGTTGATTCTTGTCCAAAAGACAGCAAAGTCCTAGTTCCAGGAAAGAAGATTAGAATTTAGATTGACACTGTAAAGGTGCAGGGTTTGCTCAGAAGTTAGTTACTGCTTCCAAGCAGCAGTGTCAGCACTATCTTTTAGTCTGAGCATTTTGGATAATAGCCCAATTCGCCTAGCATTTATTATTTTTCCTTTTGCTCTGCAAAGTTTGTATTAAAATCCAATGAACTGCTCAATCCACTTCAGTGTCTCTCCCTCTGCATTCGGGCCACCATCGCACATCCGTGTCAGGGAGGCTTGACCTCCAAAATGGACCCAGTGCAGTGCACAGCTGACTGTGGCCCTGACATTTGTTGGTCAGGTAGAGGATGGAGGTAGCTCACACAGTGTGACAGCTACATCAAGTCCAGTCCAAACTGAAGTTTATGGAGGAAATTAGAGTCAGTAGAGAGGTGCAGCAACTACATTCAGAGCGGCAAGCCCGGTCCAAGCTTGAAGTAAAGCTGTCAACACTCACAGCAACAGTTCAGAAATTCTCCACAGACAGCCAGAATCAGGTGGCAGCCATTACTGCTTTCATTGCCACAGTTCAGCCAGGAGAGACACACTCCCAGCATCAGCTACATCCTCAAACAAGAGAAAATCTCCCGTTGCTGGAATTCCAAGCAACCCACACAAGTTGCTGGAGGAACTCAGCAGACCAGGCAGCATCTACGGAAACAAGTAAACAGTTGACGTTTCTGGCCAAGACCCTTCATCAGAACCTACTGAAGTGTCTCAGCCCGAAACATCGACTGTTTTGTCTACCATAGATGTTGCTTGGCCTGCTGAGGTCCTTCCTCCGACATTTTGTCTGAGTTGATCAGCTGCATCCTCCTCTTTGACAGACTCATCAGACTCAGCCTTGATTCCCTCAGCAGTTTCCAGATCAGAAACGAGTATTCCTCCACCAGGCAGATACTCTGGTGAACTGGATGGTTCCAGGAATTTTATTACCCAGTGTGAGCTCAGTTTTCAAGTCCAGCCAGGGTAGTTCAGTGATGATGCACGTAAGCTGCTTTACATGCTGAGCCACTAGATGGACACCCCCACCACCAGCCTGTTCAACGCTCTGCGAGAACAAGGTTCCCCTGCAGCCCAGTCCTTCCAATAATTCATGGCTGAGTTCAAGAGGGTGTTTGATCTTCCAGTATGGGGTCAGGAGGAAGCGCACTGACTCCTGGAATCTGTGTCAAAAGAAAGGGACAGTGAGGGACTCCGCAGGAAAGTTCCACGCTTGCAGTTGAGATGGGGTGGAATGAGATATCCCTCATCACTGCTGTCTAACTTGGGCTGAGCGCAGGGATTTGGCATAAGTTTGCAGTTTGTGACAAACAGGACAGCCTGGATGACCCAATAGATCTGGCCATTCGAATCAGCAGTCGGGCAGCTGAGTGGCGCAGAGAGAGAGTGCCCTGAGCCTCCTACACCTCAGATAACCATCTGTCTTTAACCTCTCTCCTCAGCTAGTACGCCGTTCACAGAGGAGCCCATGCAGCTGGAGGGTGGGGCATGCACCCCTCTCCGAAAGAACGAGATAGGTGCCGGAGAACAAGTTGCTACCTCTACTGTGACATTCCGGAACACTTCCAGGCATCATGTCCCAAGCATTCAGAAAAAGAGGATACTGGTTAGCAAGAAGGGGAATTCTGACTGGTCAATTCTCCCTGCAATTAGGGGAAGATGCTTGCATAATGCTCCCATCTTCCTTGTCATGGAAGGCAGCCAGGAACCTCATGGATATCTCTCTGGCTCAAAGATAGGGAGTTCCAACTCAACGATTGTGAGAGAATATTGATATCAAGGCTCTGGATGGTTGGTGCCTGGGCACTGGAAAGATCCACCTCTCCACAGTACACCTCCAGCTTGTGCTAGAAGGTAACTATAGGGAAAAGCTCTCTACTTATCTTGTTGATTCGCCCGAACTGCCGCTTGAGCTTGGCCTTTCCTGGCGATCTCAACACAACCCACAGATTGATTGCTCCAAGAGTGGAGACCAGAATGCCTGTGTACCTGTCTGGGTCTCACTCAAGACCCTATCAGCGTATCCCCTCCTGGGGTGGACCTGTCTGGGGCTCCAGTTGAATGTGCTGTCCTCAGCAAGAGGAGGTCACCTCCATGGCTCCACGGTGGCCATACCGCTGTGCTATTGACCTCTGACCTGGTGCCAGCCCTCCCAAAGGCTGACTCTTTTCCCTCTCTTGTCCTGAAACACTGGCCATGGAAGAATACGTCAAGGAAGCATTGGCCTTCGGATTTACCTGCCTGTCCACCCCGCCAGCAGGGACAGGCTTCATGTTTGTGAGCAAAAAGGATGGGAAGCTCCATTCCTGCGTTGATTATTGGGCCTGCAAACAACATCACAGTGAAGGACTGCAACCATCTTCACTTGCCTGTACGTTTGAACAGCTCTTGGGAGCAACTGTATTTTCCAAGGTAGATCTGTGCAATGCTTACAAGCTGGTTCACTTCTGAGAAGGGGACGAATGGAAGACAGCATTCAACACCTTCACTGGCCACTATGGAGTACCTCATGATGCCATTTGGTCTGGCCAATGCCCCTGCTGTTTTCCAGGTACTGATCAATGATCTGCTCCAGGACATTAAATCAGTTCATCTTTGTGTATTTGGATGTAATTCTTATTTATTCCTGCTCTTGCCAGGAGCATGTCCATCATTTCTGGAGGGTTCTCACACAGCTCTTTGAAAACAACCTTTATGCCAAGCCAGAGAAGTGTGAGTCACACAAATAGCTAGTGTTGTTCTTGAGCTGTATCCTCGCCCCTTCCACTGTTCAAATAGGCCCATATAAAGTTCAGGTAGTCACAGAGTGTCTCGAGTCATTTACGGTCAAAACAGGTGAGATGCCTCATGGGGTTTGCAAACTTTTATTGCTGCTTTATCAGAAGCTTCCGTTCCATCCTGGCCCCCTCACCAAGATCTCTGTGGGAATCCTTTGGACAAGAGAAACAGATGAAACTTTCTCGAAACTAAAGCAAAGCTTCACCACTGCCCCAGTGCTGCGACATCCAGACTTATCCTGTCCATTCATTATCGGGGTTGATTCATCAGATGTCAGCAATGGAACTGCACTCTCCCAAAACTCCTCTGTAGATAATTGGCTGCACCCTTGTACTTTTCGATCCAGTCGCTTGACTCCTGTAGAGTGTAACTAGTATTTTGGGAACCGAGAATATCTGGCATGGTGACACCAGCTGGAGGGGACAGAGCACCCCTTTCTGGTGTGGACAGGTCATAAGATCCTCTCCTACATTGGGCAAGCCCGGTTCAATTTCATCTTCACCTACTATCCTGGCTGTAAGAAGACCAGGGCCAATGCTCTCTCCTGCCAATTTGACATTGCTCAGGCAATGCCACTCCAGGGTCCATTATTCCTCACTTGTGCAGAGCTGCCCCAGTGATTTGGGGAATAGAAGCAGAGATGAGGACTGCACCACAGTCGGATCCAGGACGAGGTGGGGGGTCCTGCCAACTGACTACTGGTCGCTACCACTGTGTACTCCAGAATGTTGGAGTATGGTCCGTCTTCCCATCTCTTGAGCCATCTGAGAATTCAACAGACTCTGGACAATGGACTTTGGTAGCCATCTATGTCCCAAAATGTCCACTACTTTGTACCTGCCTTTCCCACTTATGCTCAGAACAAGACATCACATCAGTGTCTTGCAGGTCTACTCTGCTGCCTGTGCCCACTGCCCTGCTCCAACCTCTCAGTGGATTTCATCACTAGACTGCCCCTATCAGAGGGAAACACTGCCATTCTGGGAGTTGTGGACTGATTCTGTAATGCTTCGCTTTTCATTGCTCTCCCCAAGCTCCTGTCAGCTCGTCAAACTGCCTACCACAGGGTCCAGCATGAGTTTAGGCTGCACAGCTTCTCTCGGGACATAGTGTCTGTTCAAGGACCACAGTTTATGTCCTATTTTTGGAAGGCTTTCTGTTCTTGTTTGGGAACCTCATCAAGTTTTCACCCCCAATCCAACAGCCAAATCAAGAGAGTGATTCAGGAGCTGAAGAATCAGATTCAGAATCAGGTTTATTATCTCCAGCATGTGTGGTGAACTTTGTGAACTTAGCAGCAGCAGTTCATGCAATACATAATATAGAAAGAAAACCATAATTAATGTATATGTAGATTGAATAGATTAAAAATTGTGCAAAAACAGAAATAAGATGTATTAAAAAAGTGAGAGTGTTCAAGGTTTCATTGTCCATTTAGGAATCGGATGGCAGAGGGGAAGAAGCTGTTTCTGAATCGCTGAGTGTGTGCTTTCAGGTGTGACAACCCTCTGTTGCCTTATCTCTTCCAACCCCACGACCTAGAGCTCCCAACTGGTTTGGGCAGAGATTGCCAACATAACCCCCAATTGTCCTCCACTGGCATGTCTCCCAGAAGGCTATTCCGGTCACCACTCTTCACTGACCAAGAGATTAACAAGGCAGTTCCTGTGCCAAACAGTTGGTCAAACACGGCCAGGCCTTCTGAGCTGCGTACCCGGAAACAATATGCCTGGCAGACTGCTGACAGCTGAGGCCTCTCAAGCCAGGGGAGAAAGTTTCGTCTAGAGATCTTTGGAAGTTGAGAGCTGCAAGTTGGCCCCATGCTATGTGGGACCATTCGTAGTGGAGAAGGCTATCAACAGGGTCTCATATAGACCGTGCTGACCATGATCGATGAAGATTTACCCAGGGTTCTGTCTTTCCCAGCTCAAGCCCTTGATCTCCTCGCCCATTGCTCTATTCTCCTCATCCTCCCCTCCTCTTCCCTGCTTGGTGAATGGGTTCCTGGACTGTTCTGTGTGGTGTCTCTGGGCATATTGCCAGAGATGGGGCAGGGTCCAGTATCTCATGGACTGGGAAGGGTATGGACCTGAGGAACACCCTTGACAAATCTCTCATCTGGAACATCCAGCAGGTACAGGTCTCTGGCACCTCAGGAGTCCATGGAGAGGTGTTCTGTGTAATCAACGCACTCTGCCATGGAGTCTGAGTGCCCTCGCAGGTGGGCTGCGAAATAAGACCAACAATCAGGTTCGTGAGAATGCATGTTGTGGTCAATTAGTATTTCATTATGATTGTATTTAACTCCCTTCCTCGTGTTTCAATCTTGTCAGATCTTGACCAAAAGCACAGCGATGGCAATGCACCTTTGACCTTGTTCTAGGAAAGAAGTCTACTGTTCAGATTGACACTGTAGGGGAGCGGTATTTATTTAGTGTAAAGTTATGGCTTCCGAGCTGCAGTGTCAGCATTATCTTTCAGTTTGAGAGTTTTAGTTAGTGCCCCTGTTGCCCTAGCATTTATTATTTTCCTTTTGCTCTGCACAATTCTATTTGAAATTCAGCGAGCTGTTCATTCAGAGTCTTTCCCTCTGCACTTGGGCCATCACCACACATCTGTGTCAGCAGGAGCCATGCTTCAAAAGTACAGTATTACTCAGAGCATACACACAAAACGTTGGTCTTCCGCTGCGTGGAGAATGAACATGTAAAGCCAGAAAGCTATTGCATGTACACACACACATACATAGATCAGCTTTGAAAATAATTTTCCCAATCCCAAGAGCAGTGAATGGAAAAGGACATCAGCCACATCATTGCAAGACAAAGATCAAATATAAAACCAAAGTCAAAGGCTGTTTATTCCATTTCATTCACCTCCAGCTGAGGAATGGGAGCTTGCAAATAACTGTAAATTATAACTTTTCAAGTGCCTGTTCCATTTTGTTTCAAAAATTCTAATTTTCTCCAATTCCATCTTTTCATTGGATCTCAGTCATCCTCTGAATGAAGCACAATCTTCATTTCACCAACAATCTTTCTGCCTATCATTTTAAATTGAACTTCTTTGATGTGCTGATAGATGTAATTTTCACTATTTGCCCTATTAAAACTTCATTAGCCCTCTGCTTAATCTTTTATGTTCTAAGTAAAACTGTGTCAATTTCTCCATAATCTCATCCTACCGAGCTCCCTCATCTCTGGTACCTTCCTGATATTCTTCCTAAAGAGCAGTGGGCAGAATTGTGCTCAGTGCCTCAGCCACGGTCTTATCAGATTCTTGTACACGTTTGGCACAAATTTGTTTGCACTGTACCCCATACACTTCCTTTACAAAGTTTTTCAACTTTCACTTTTGTATTCAATGATTGCAGTATGTGCATTGGAAGACTCTGACCTTACTTAGAACAACGTCCACTTATATTCACCCACCTGAAAAACAGAAACATTTAGGATCCTCTTTTTATTTCTTCCAAAATACATTCCTCCTCACAGGTGCACCCTAAATTACCCATGACCTGTATGAGCCCTAGTTCTCCTGAAGTCTATCACTATCAAATGTGCTATTAAACACATTATTAAGATTTTTATCGCCAACCAACTTCAAATAATGTTCTACCCAAGTGTAACCTGTTGTTGTTTTTAACCTACATACACAAAGTTATTAAATTTTAAACAAAATCACTGTGAGGTGCCTTATTGAACATTGCTGCGCACCATTAATCTGACAGGATCTCAATGTTCTTTGCAATGTCCCCAAGCAATTTTGTAGCTAGAGGAGCCAGAACTCCTGCAGGCCACCTGCTGTCTTCCTGTCACCACACCCCAAATTAAACGCAAAAGGATTGAAATTACAATTTAGGAAACGTCATAGTCTTAAACTCTGCTAGATTTTCAGTCAAGCATTACTTCAGTGCTAACCTACGAATCAATAAATTTTGATCCTTTCTGTCTCTCTTTTGGGAAATTAAAATGTAGTATTATGTGGCATTTCTAACACACAAGCAGGCCACTCATCTCAACAAATCTATGCTTGCTCTTCTCTCATCTTCCTCTCACATTTCTTCATATAACTACCAGAGTTTTGTTCATTGGTGCATAGTCTCCAGCTTCCGCAAAAGACGTGTTTGTTCAGGTGAGAGGGCATTTCATAGGAATTCACCGTCACATAAATAGTCCTTGTAAACTGGCTCTGCAAAGGGAATTGACACTTATTCATCTAGAACAAGTAAGGTACTGAATTCAAGTATGGTACATAAAAACAGAAATTGTTGGAAATACTCAGTACGTTAGGTTGCATCTGTGGGAATAGAAACAGTTAACGTTCAGGTTGAAACCTTTTGTCAGGTTTCCTAAACTGAAACAGTAACTGTCCTTCCCACAGATGTGTCCTGAGCTGCAATTTATGTTTTTATTTTAAATTTCCATCACTTGCAATTTTTTTGATATTCATAATCCAAGTATAAATGCGTACAAGATCCATAAGCCAAAACAGCTGATTAACATATTCCAAGCTGCAGAAATCTGTGCTGAAGCTCAGTCAGAGAATTTTGTAGAAGAATCACTTTCTAGGTGTGGTGAACTACACATACCTGTCTGGACATGCCCCCCCCCACCACCTGCTGACTGCTCCTGTGGCTCCTCCCATTGACTGTGGCTCCTCCCACAGACCCCGTTATAAAGGCGATTGGAGACACAGACCCGGTCTCAGTCTCCAGGATGCAGTGTGGTGGTCAATTGCTGCTTGTTCTTTCTTCCTGCCAATTAAAGCCTATATCTCACCTCACGTCTCTGAGAGTTATTGATGGTGCATCACTAGGGCTCTGCTGCTGCTCAACACTGAAGGGTTGAATTCTGAGTAATAGCTTCTCAAATACTCCACTAGTGTGTTTCTGAAAGAAAAACCCAAGTGGCATTGGGTTATACATATTATTTTAACAGCACGATAAATCTAGAAAAAGATGTGAACAGATTGTATTTGTTTTTTTTAATCTACTTTTATGAATAAAGTATATTTCATAAATAATGAAAAGTACAATTGCACAAATTTACATTTATTTTCTTCCCGCGGACTTAGCATCTATTGGTACTACAATACTACGCGCCTGAATGAATTCATTCATTTAAAATTTGATGTCCGGCCTACATCCTTGAAGGAGTTCCTGGCCGCTAAACTGGAGTGCTGCTGGAAGTGGCTCTGGAGTACTAGCACTGAGAGCAAATGGTTGTACAGGATGATTTGCTGGGGCGATGGAGGTCACCTTGCCCTTTTCTCATTGAGACAGACCAATCTGAAGATGCAAATAGCAAGGGGGGTGTGGAATGTGCTCTGCATCAGGGACACTCCAAGCAGCACCAGGAACAAAGGTTCACCAGCTGGAAATCAGAGCTGGGGACAGCTCTGCAGACCTTCGAAGGAGTGCGCGAAACTATACATTATAAAATCGCTGGGCCTGGCAAAAATACTGCAGATGGCCAAAACCTGAACTAGACGCAGATAATACCCGAAACACACAACGGGTCAGGAAGCATGTGTGGAAAGAGCAGCAAAATTATGGTTTCTTCCTGCACAGATCAAGTTTCAAGTTTAATCTAATTGTTAAAGAGAGAAAAGTTAGTTTTAAGTTACAAAGAATCTACAGAGGGAGAGACATTTCTAACTTGAGGGCTGAAAGCAACCATGTGCTCTGTGTGCCAGCGATGCTGTTCCAAGTAAGCTTTTCATTGCACCTGTGCATACGTGTACCTATGGATATGACAATAAACTTAACTTGGACTTTAAAAGCAAAAATCATGCAGATTACTGTTTATAGTGTGCACACACATGGACACTCCCAAAGTGCCCACACACATATGCTCATAAATTTTTATCATGCAATAACAACTCCTGCACATGAACTTTCTTTCACCTGTATGGTGCAGGTTGAAACTGGCCTCTTCTCCTAGAAGAGAGAAGAGAGGCTTTTCCTGCCCCAGAGGCTCACCAGAGCAGGCCCTTTTTCCAAGAGAATAAGAGGGCTGGTGAGGGCCCCCATCGTTAAGGGCCCGTACCACACAGAACCTGCTCGCTTCTCATTTCTACCATCAGAGAGGAGGTACATGTGCCTAAAGACACATGCTCAATATTTTAGGAACAACTTCTGAATGGACACTGAATCCATGAACATTACCTCACTATTCTTGCCCTCTTTTTGCCCTGCTTATTTAATTTAAAATACTGCATTTTATTGTAATTTATAGCAATTTTATGTGTTGCACTGCACTGCCAATGTAAAACAACAAAGTTCATGACATATGTCAGTGATAATGAGGCTGATTCTGACTCTCAACTCAGTGGCCTGTCAGACTGAGGATTAGGTCATTGCAGAGACCCCCCCCCCCACCCCCGTCCAATCCCAGCAACACTGAAGCAATGCATTTGTTTCCAACATCACCAAGCATCACTGCAAATACTGGTACCGCAAGGGTTGAAGAAGTTAGAATATGTTACGCCAGCAGGAGACGGAGGTTCCCCTGAAGGCAAAGTTGTACATCATTACTGCTCTGGTGGACTCAGATAAAGAGTTTTCCAGGGGACTATAGAAGGAGAGTTGCTCTGTCTGCAATCAATATGTTTGATACACTAATCCAACTACATGATTGGCTGTGGGAAATGTTAATGGGTGGTGGTGTGGCGGGGGGGGGGGGGGGGTTGGAGGTGGAGTCCATCTCCAACATCTCACAGGACTATGTGGAGCTGGAAAAATGTCATTTCTGATCAGGAAAGAATGGACGCTTTAGTACCTGCCTTCCCTTGAGTTGACTCTCCCTTTGTTCAACAGCTGAAGGAAGCTTCTATTGCCATGGAAACACAGAGGGAGGGAGTTGTCATGTTCAGCCACAGAACATCCCAATCATGTTCTGCTGGCTGCCACCAGGAGCAGACAGATGCATCTCCGGTGGATACCTCTGCTTTCGGAGACAAAACAAATGCCATCAGATAACATGCACTTTGACAACATGGAGTTCCCCTCTTTTGTGTGACTTTCATAAACTGCCATATGTTGGGAGTTGAGCATGAAAATAAATATTAAGAACTGCAGCAGACCAGATGACCGCATGAACTGGTTGCACTATTTAAGCTGGATCTTGCTGATTGGCAGCCAGCAGTTCCACAGGGAACACAGAACTATCAGCCTTTGGTATAAGGGAACCAGTTCACAGCAATGTTTTGTTAACTTAGTGCGAGTGCTAGTCTATAGCTCTGAGACCAGATAACGGTGGAAAACCATTCTGCAAGGTGCAGGTACTGCCTGATACTGTCTCATGGCAAACTATTGAAGGGTATAAAAGGGACAATTTTTTGTGTAAGGCGGGGTCTTATCTTATGATGGGTTGCATCTAGTGATAGTGTGCTACGTGCATGATGTGGGAGGTCAGGGACACTGATGGTGCCCCCGGCTGCTACAGCTGTGGAAAGTGTGTCCAGATTCAGCTTCTGAAGGAGCATGTTGCAGCACTGAAGAAAGAACTGGATGACCTCAGATTTATCTGCGAAAATTAGTGTTTTCTGGACAGGACCTACAGTGAGGTCATTACACCGAGGATACCGGAAGAGAGAAAGGGGGTGACGATGAGGAAGGAAAGGATGCTTGAAGTACAGGAGACCCCAGGGGATGTACCTCTCGTAAACAGGTTCACCTTCTTGGAAGCTGTCAGGACAGAAGATGTTGCCAGTCTGAGAGGCAGACAGGTTTGCAAGCCGAAAATTGGTGCAGAAACAGAGCTGAGGAGTCAGACATCAGGAAGAGCCATGGTAGTAGGGGACTCCATAGTAAGAGGTACGGAAAGGGGTTTCTGCTGCAACAGGTGAGATTTAAGGATGGTGTGTTGCCTCCCTGGTGCTAGGATCCAGGACATCACGGACCGATTGCAGGGAATCCTCAAGGGTGAAGGTGAACAGCTGGAAGTGGTAGTGCATGTCGGCACAAATGACATCGGGAAGAAGAGGAAGGACATTCTGCAACGGGACTTCAGAGAACTTGGAAGAAGGCTGAAAAGCAGGACTTCCAGGGTGGTTATCTCTGGTTTGCTTCCAGTTCCTCGCGCTGGAGAGGACAGGAACAGGGAGATAATGGATCTGAATGTGCGGCTGAGGAACTGGTGCAGGAAGCAAGGATTTACATTCTTGGACCACTGGGATCTGTTTTGGGGTAGCAATGAATTGTACAAAAGGGACGGGTTGCACCTTAATAGACGGGGGACCAGCATTCTGGCAGACAGGTTTGCCACTGCAACATGGATGTGTTTAAACTAAGTAGTGGGGGGAGGGATGAACTGGAAATATAAGGATGGAGTTAAAGGGAAAGTGAAAATAAGAAAAGTTAAAAAGGACAACAGAATCAAGTGAAATAGGAATTGATATGAAAGGAGAGGGGAGTACCAAATTAAAAGTATTACATATGAATGCACCAAGTATAAGGAATAAAGTAAATGAACTTGAGGCTCAGTTGGAAATTGGCAAGTATGGTGTTCTGGGAATAACTGAGACATGGCTTCAAGCAGACAGGGCCTGGGAAATGAATATTCAAGGATATACATCTTATCGAAAGGACAGACTGACTGGCAGAGGGGGTGGGGTGGCTCTGTTGGTGAGGAATGATATTCAGTCCCTTGCAAGAGGGGACATAGAATCTGGGGATGTAGAGACAGTATGGATAGAACTGAGAAATTCTAAGGGTAGAAAGACCCTAATGGGAGTTATCTACAGGCCCCCAAACAGCAGTCTGGATGCAGGGTGTAAGTTGAATGAAGAGTTAAAATTGGCATGTCGCAAAGGTAATGATACAGTTGTCATGGGGGATTTCAACATGCAGGTAGACTGGGAGAATCAGAATGGTACTGGACCCCAAGAAAGGGAGTTTGTGGAGTGCCTCCGAGATGGATACTTAGAACAGCTCGTACTGGAGCCTACCAGGAAGAAGGCAATTCTAGATTTAGTGTTGTGCAATGAACCGGATTTGATCAGGGACCTCGAGGTAAAGGAACCATTAGGAGGTAGTGACCATAATATGATATGTTTTAACCTATAATTTGAGAAGGAGAAGGGAAAATCGGATGTGTTAGTATTACAGTTGAACAAAGGGAACTATGGAGCTATGAGGGAGGAGCTGGCCAAAGTTCAATGGAACAATAACCCAGCAGGGAAGACAGTGGATCAAAAATGGCAGGTATTTCTGGGAATAATGCAGAAGGTGCAGGATCGGTTCATTCCAAAGAGGAAGAAAGATCCTAAGGGGAGTAAGGGGCGGCCGTGGCTGACGAGGGAAGTAAAGGGCAGTATAAAAATAAAAGAGAAGTATAACATAGCAAAAATGAGCGGGAAACAAAAGGACTGGGAAGCTTTTAAAGAGCAACAGAAGATAACAAAAAAGGTAATACGCCAAGAAAAAATGAGGTACGAAGGTAAACTAGCCAAGAATATAAAGGAGGACAGTAAAAGCTTCTTTCGGTATGTGAATAGCAAAAAAATAGTTAAGACCAAAATTGGGCCGTTGAAGACAGAAACGGGTGAATTTATTATGGGGAACAAGGAAATGGCAGATGAGTTGAACAGCTACTTTGGATCAGTCTTCACTAGGGAAGACACAAACAACCTCCCAGATGTAATAGTGGCCAAAGGATCTAGGGTAAAGAATGAACTGAAGGAAATTTATATTAGGCAAGAAACAGTGTTGGATAGACTGTTGAGTCTGAAGGCTGATAAGTCCCCGGGACCTGATGGTCTGCATCCCAGGGTACTTAAGGAGGTGGCTCTAGAAATCATGGATGCATTGGTAATTATTTTCCAATGTTCTATAGATTCAGGAACAGTTCCTGCTGATTGGAGGGTGGCTAATGTTGTCCCACTTTTCAAGAAAGGAGGGAGAGAGAAAACAGGGAATTATAGACCAGTTAGCCTGACATCAGTGGTGGGAAAGATGTCAAATATAAAATTATAAAAGAGGAAATTATGACACATTTGGATAGCAGTAGAAAGATGAGAGGGGATCTGATTAAAACATATAAGATTATTAAGGGATTGGACACACTGGAGGCAGGAAGCATGTTCCTGCTGATGGGTGAGTCCAGAACTAGAGGCCACAGTTTAAGAATAAGGGGTAGGCCATTTAGAACAGAGATGCAGAAAAACTTTTTCACCCAGAGAGTGGTGGATATGTGGAATGCTCTGTCCCAGAAGGCAGTGGAGGCCAAGTCTCTAGATGCATTCAAGAGAGAGTTAGATAGAGCTCTTATAGATAGCGGGGTCAAGGGATATGGGGAGAGGGCAGGAACGGGGTACTGATTGTGTATGAACAGCCATGATCACAGTGGTGCTGGCTAGAAGGGCCGAATGGCCTACTCCTGCACATACTGTCTATTGTCTATTGGTTGTCAAGTATTATTTTGTCTCTTTCACTACATTATTAACCACTTTCTGTATTTTTATAATACTCAAAGTATTTTTAATAACCTTGAATACATGCACAATGCCACCTTTGTTTTCAGACACTACTTGCTGCTGAATCATAAAAGAACAATTGAGGAATTCTTTTAAAAATTTTGTTACAGACTCACACCCACTTGTGACAGACCTTAAGACAGAATTGGTTTGCTAATTGTAATCCTTGAAACTACACATTTACAGTACGCAATAAGCAGATATACAGATGTATAGATCTATTAGGGAAAACAATTGGCATGTTGGCCTTCACTGTAAGAAATTGGAGTATGCGATGCTTGATGAGGTTTTTGATGATGGCTCATATGGAATTTTTTTTGTAATTTTGATGTCTGCATATAAGGTAAGATAAACTTACCTTGGAGTTGGCATTGACCCATTAAATCAACTTCAAAATTGATTGATTAGTCCTGTCAAATTGCCAAATATCTACTGAATTCAGAATTAAAATCACACTGGGAATTTAAAAATCTAAGGAACTCCCAGTTAGATGCCCAAGAGGTTGTTTTCTTTGGCTGGAGGCAATTGTCTCAAGATAAAGGGGCATTTAAGATTTAGGTGAGAGGAGATTTCTTAGAGGGCTGTAAATACTTGGCTTCTTTACAAGGGATATTCTGGCTGAGACTGATGGAAATTTCAGCATTCAGGGGTCAAACAACAAAGAGCAGTCAAGGTATACAAACTGTTGTAAACTTACTAAATGGCAGACCACTCCTTTTTCTTACATTCTTATGTCGTATTAGGTACATCAAGGGACATGAAACAGTGACAATAAAATTCTTTTGTATCTACAAAATTGAAATATCAAATACATCAGGATCCAAGTTTCTGCACTTCCTCACAAGCTCCAACACTTTACATCTCTGATGAGGAATGATCGTGTTTACCTTGTGGCTTTTGTACATTATTTAGTATTACCAGAACTTTTTTTATTACTTTTATTTTAGGTGTACAATGTTATTTATACTTCTTAAAGAGTCATCATTCAGAGTGTAGACCCAGATGACATACTGAACTTGTTTCAGAAATTACATGTCTGAACAAATGTTAATTATATTCAGGTCTGTGGTGCCAAACTGACAAGCCAAATTATATAAGACCTGTAGATCCAACACATGACTTTAGGGGAGGATTGAGGTTATTTGCAGGTGTTAGGTTTAAGAGAAATACTATAAAAACGGAACAATTAAGATAGAAGGATGGAAAATAGTATGAATCACACCAGAATAATTTTTTTTCCGATGACATATTTAACCACAAACCTTTTATTTCCTAGCTCCTTGCAACAGAGTGGAAGACTTTTAGTGAATTATTGTCACTAAATTGTCCAGAAAAAGGAAGTACTGTTTTGTAAAATAAAGACCTATAAAAATGAGCAGTGAATGATTTTTTCAAAATATTCTTTATTTTCTACCATATGGTTTATTGTGTATAGGATCATAGGTGTCCAATAAGTGACTAAGACTGACATCATTTTCATTTGAGTCTGACCCCACAGAAGCCAGATTCACCAACATTTAATAATCCCATTGTTCACCAGACCTAACAGAAATCTGAACGAGCCCGATAAAATTTTGCAATTTAGCTCATTGATAATCAGCAGCATCTATGGAGAAAATTGAACAGTCAACCTATTGGGCCAAGATCCTTCATCAAGACTGGGAAAAAAGGGGTCCCTATTTCTGGGCCCCACAAGATGAGGGTTTTAATGAGTGAATTGGCGTCAACAATTTCAACCATTCTATTGTGATCAACCTAATGCCACCTTGATTTCAACTACAACAAGGGGCTTCCTTGGCCTGTATTTTAAATCAGCTGGTCGTGGGTTCAGATTTTGAATTTTCACTGAGGTGACAATTAAGTTCCCCTATACCATTCAAAAGGCTGGATATTGCTTAATGTTCTGGGCAGCATTTAACCCAGAATCAATACCAATGGTGCACCATCTGGTCATTTATTGCATTATTGGTTGTGAGGGTTTAAAATGGACTGTTACAAAAACATACAGTACTTGTTTCCTTGGAGTCTTCCAGAAAAGGAAATCTACCAATTTAACTAATAATCCTGGATCACTGGGGTCTCTTCCCGGATCATTTGGGGCTTCTCCTGGGGTAGGTACAACCTGTACTAAAAGGATGGGTTACACCTGAACCCAAAGGGGTCCAATATCCTAGCAGGCACATTAAATAGAGCTGTTAGGGAGGGTTTAAACTAATTTGGCAGGGGGGTAGGATTAAGGAAGGGGGAAAAAAGAATTAAATCCAAGATAGCGTGCAGCAGAGGTTATAGTAAGAACAGGCAGGAGATGAGGCTTAATCAAAGCCAGTGGCATGTGTTACAGGGCAATAGAGACATGGTGCAGTTAAAACAGATAGCAAGAAATACTGGGCCGAGAGTGTTGTATTTGAATGCACGTAGCATAGGAAATAAAATGGATGATCTTGAAATTCAGTTACAAGTTGGAAAGTATGACATTGTGGCCATCTCTGAAGCTTGGCTAAAAGATGGCTGTCATTGAGAGCTGTATGTCCAAGGATATACATTGTATCGGAAAGATATGTTAGTTGGCAGAGGGGGTGATGTGGCTCTGTGTATAAGAAATAATATTAAACCATTAGAAAGAGGTGACATAGGATTAGAAGGTGTAGAGTCTCTACGGGTTGAGTTAAGAAATGGCAAGGGTAAAAGGACCCTAATGGCAGTTGTATACAGGCCTCCAAACAGCAGCTGGGATGTGGACTACAAATTACAGCAGCAGATAGAAAAGGCGTGTTTGAAAGGCAATGTCACGATAATCGTTGTGGATTTTAACATGAAAGTGGATTGAGAAAACCAGACCAGTACTGGACCTCAGGCGAGAAAATGTGTAGAGGGAATCAGCTGTGCTGGATTGGTTGTTGTGCAATGATCTAGTGATAAGAGAGCTTAAGGTTAAGGAACCCTTAGGGTACAGTGACCACAATATGATCGAGTTCACTTTGAGAGGGAAAAAATAAAATCTAATGTGATGGTATTTCAGTGGAAGAAAGGAAATTACAATGGCATGAGAGGGGAACTGGCTGAAGTCGACTGGAAAGGGATATTTGTAGGAAGGACAGAAGAGCAGCAATGGCTGGAGTTTCTGTGAAAAAATGAGGGAAGTACAAGACAGATATATTCCAAATAAGCAGTAATTTTCAAAGGGAAGAAGGACACTACTGTGGCTGACAAGTGAAGTCAGAGCCAAAGTAAAAACAAAAGAGAGGACATACAAGGGAGCCAGGGCTAGTGGGAAGATAGATGATTGGGGAGCTTTTAAAAACTTGTCAAAGGAAACTAAGAATATCATTAGGAAGGAAAAGATGAATTATGAGAGGAAGCTGGCGACTAATATAAAAGAAAATACTAAAAACTTTTTTAAGCATATAAAGGATAAAAGAGAGTTGAGCGTAGATATAAGACCAATACAAAATGATGCTGGAGATATTGTAATGAGAGATGCAGAGATGGCAGGGGAACTGAATGCATATTTTGCATCAGTCGTCACATTGGATGAAGTCTGTAATACCAGATTTTCAAGAGTGTCAGGGAAGTGAGGTTTGTGCAGTGAAAATTATGCCTGAGAAGGTGCTCAGGAAGCTTAATGGTCTGAGGGTGGATAAATCTCCTGGACCTGATGGAATGCATCCTTGCATTCTGAAGGAAGTAGCGGGAGAGATTGTGGAGGATTGTGAATGATGATCTTTCAAGAATTGATAGATTCTGGCATTGTACCGGATGACTGGAAAATTGCAAATGTTACTCCACTATTTAAGAAGGGTGGGAGGCAGCAGAAAGGAAACTATAGACCTGTTAGCCTGACATCAGTGGTTGGGAAGTTGTCGGAATCAATTGTTAGGGATGAGATTACGGCGTACCAGGAGGCACGCGACAAGTTCCAGTGAAAAGTCATGAAAAGGTGCCACTAATATTACCCTCTTTATGACCCTGCCATTGACTGAATAAACATTAAAAAATAAAAACACCTGTAGTGTACCTTGGCAAATTGTAGAAGATATTTTCTATTATGGAATTCAATTAAATGATATACTTTGTAAAATATTAGTGAATGTTCTGTTCCAGTCAACAATATCTCTTGAGTATGGAATGTCTTTTACAATGCTATGAAAAGAATGCCCAGCTTTCAATAAGCTGCATGCTTCTGTGCAGTTCCTCACTTCAATAGCTTCAAGAACAACTACAAACTCTTTCAGGATTCAGCAGGCATTCTGACTTCATTTTTGGGAATAAGACGGATCAGCCACTCAGTGCAACCCTGACCATTAGTAATCCTGGTGTTACTTTCAACTAAGTTAATTGAAATAAAAAATAAATTCAGCGGTTTCCAGTTAATTAGGACACATCAGAGGTCAGTACATTTTCATCCAATTAAGCAACTGTCCCAATTAACTGAAGTTTCATGAAAATAGCTAAAAAGGTATAAAAAAGTCCAACTGAGTACAAATTATGTATTTAAGTGAAATACGGAACAAATTAGAGTATATCAACATTACTAATGTACTATAAAACTGTGTATTGGTTTCTAATTGTTATCAATGTAGGAATTCGTCAAGTATACGCAATGGACAAAATCAGCGCAGCCATCTAGTGTAGTGAACTGCCTTCATACAATGCTATCGATGATAGCATCCTCCAAATCTTCATTTTCATTCTAACATTCAAGATAATTGTTATTACCTTCAATTTTTTCATAATTCCTAACCTGTTGAAGTAGTGAAATGGTTTCATTTTCTGGTACCAGGAACCCAGCCATTCCTGGTATCTCCAAGCCTGAATGCTTGAAACCACAGTGGGCAAAGCAATTCGGAATTGGCTTACTGCTTATTCCTTGCCAGCTATTAGTGACAAAAAAATCACTGCTTTTTGAACACAAACACATGTAAATGATGCAATTTAGAAATTGTTCACTTGAAACACAGTGTACAATTTAATAGCCAGACAAATGTGTGCGACTGATGCTAGTTAGAACCTGCTTGGCAACAATCTCCTGCCCAAATTAAGTTGGACAGTGACCCAAACAAATGAATAGAATCCCAAAATTTTTCTCAATTAGTTTTTGTTCATTAAGAGTTGTCCCAAATAAGCAGCTGCCCTGATAAGGATCAATTAACCGGAATTCACTGGATAGTAATTTTGAGAGCAAGTAAGTTATTTTTGGTGAGAGAGATCTTCTCTAACAATTCCATGGAATATAATTGGAGCATCATCACAGCTTGACTTTTCAATAATATTTAGCTTTTGATTGGTCCATACAATGTTCATGTTGAATTATCTGCAGAAACAAAGATACCAGAGAAGAAATGTTGTGGCTTACCATTCCACTCCAAAAACTTATTCGTAAAAACGTATGAGCTGATATTCTAGTCCAGTATTGAGGAAACGTTCCTTCTTCCTAGGCGGTCCTTCTGGGACAAGGATAACTTCTGTTCTCATCAGTCTGAGGTGCCAGATGAGGACAATATAGGATCCACAATATTTAAAGCAAACATATTGTAGTGAGAAAGATTGTGTTTAGTGTTAAAGAGTAATAACATTAGTCTTGATACTGGTCTACACTGAAATTGGTTAAAATCTTGGCTTTGCCTTTCTCCATCCAGCAGGTGATCATGCAGCTGAAGTTCTGCCATCCAAAATTCAGGAGTATTCTCCAGTATCTCCTTAAATCATTGAAGACTATTTTGAGATCAAGCAAATCACGTACAGTGAAGATCACATACATTGTGCCTCCAAATGGACAGGACCAAGGCTTCAAGCACAAAGAGGAGGCAACTGGTGATAACTTTGTCTGTGGCCTAGAGTAATGAGACCACTTCATAGTTTCCTGAAGAGGATTTGTATACTTTCTTGAAAATGTTTACAATTTTGATGTTTCTGAAGTTCCTCCCTAAACTTTTGTTCACATCTTCCCACATGTGGGAGACAAGGTTAAAAGTTTGTTAGTGAAGTTCCTCCACCAAATGTTAGAACTTCAATCATTCATTCTTGAGGCTTTGTTGTTTCTCTGTTGACATATGGGATTATTGGTAGGATAGTGAAATTAAGGACACTCACTTCAAGGATAGAGTTACATTTGAGGAGTTTTTAAAAAATGTTCCTTCCAACAAAGTTTATTTTTGAAAAGCTCTCTTCCATTCTTAGCTGTCAGTGGTATGTATCACTTAACATTTGGGCCATAGATCATTCTGATGAGAAGTATTGCAGATAAGATAAATTGCTGGGTCACCTATGGTCTTTCCACTCACTACTTTGCTCATAGACTTTAGTTCGTGATTAGCTTGATGTGCCTGTAAAGCTGCTTCTGTTCTCTTCAGGTACAATAGAGATTCCAATCCATGAACACGGGCTTTCGTGGTTAATTATTCCTGCATCTCCTGGTCATTGTCATTAAACAAGTCCCACTGGTGTCTTTGGAGAAGTCAAGAGATTCTCTACAGGTGGTAATAATGCAAAGCTCAGGATAGTCCAGGGACAATGTGACTCCGGCTACCTGGGAGTCATCTCACTAGCTGTGAGGGAAGGGCTGAGAAAGGTTTTCTTTGTTACATCCTGAAACTTGGAGTGATGATTCAATTATGGCTGTATGTCAGTCTTGCCATTGCATTGGGACCAGAATGATAAACATCAGTCGCGGTGGCATTGTGATCAGCACCAGAGGTCACTGACTGAGATTCGGTCCCCAATGCTGTCCAGAAGGAGTTTGCACAATCTCCCTATTCATTCCCCTCAGTTCTCCAGTTTCCTCCCACAGTCCAAAAACAAATAGTTAAGTTAGGGTTAGTAAGTTGTGGGCACGCTATGTTGGCACCAAAAGGTTAGCAACAGTTGTGGCTGCCCCAGCACAATTCATAAGACCATAAGATGTAAGAGCAGCATTAGGCCATCTGGCCCATCAAGTCTGCTCCACCATTTGTTACGTACCCCGTAACTGGGTCACTTACCAGCAAAGATAGAGAGGTCCGTTGAAGTCTGATGGTACTATTTTTAACAGTATTTATTAATAAAAATACACAAAAATAATATCAATGCAAACATATAGATAATATACGTCGTCAATACTAAATCTAAAAACGCGGGTATGATAATAATCAATAAGAAATATCGTTGTCTAGGGGATAATGTATTGTCCAATGGAAATATAAAAATCACTCAAGTTCATTCAAGCTGCAGCTTTTGGTTGGAGAGAGAGACAGATTAAAACTTGCCCATTCCTTTTATGATGTCGATCCTTCGAGAGTCGTTGGGGCTGATTTCCCCTTTGTTGTTAGCTAAAGCCGTTCTTCTGTGGCAAGGCCCACCAATTCCGAGGCAAATGGAAAAGGACGCATGTGGCTTTCCACTGGCTTTCGCTATTACGCTGTTACAGGATTTCTAGCGTTTCTTCTGGTGCGTCTAAAGGGGCTGTCCCCCAGACCCTCTTTTATCCCCACTCACAGGGTCTCAGATGTCACTCAGGGTGGAATGATGCCATCCCCCAACCAGCCCACGTTGCCTGAGGGCTTCCATAAAGTACAGTGCTCAATACACAATTCCGTCTCCAAGAGACAATGGCCTTTTCCATGGCTTTGTATCGCTGAGGGCCAGGACATTCCAAACGTCTCTCTCTCATTTCCTGGGTCTCCTGCCCTGACTTAATAGTGATCTTGCGATTCTCAAAAAGGAGGGGGGCCACAGGCGTAACACATTCATAATCCTTGCCGATTTGAGGCTAATGCTATGCATTTCATTGTATGTTTTAACGTTTTGATGTACATGTGACAAATAAAGCTGATCTTTATAGAGAAAAGTGGGAAGTGGCTGGTCCAACAGCTGTCAGTAGCTGTCATGGTGCTTATGACTTGATGATGTAGCCATCCTGGAGTCTCTCACTCATTATATGACATAATCCAGCTGCCAGTCTCCACATAGGTATTGCCATATAGTCTTGTACTCTTCCTGTACTGCAATGTCAGAGTTACCGTCTTCCAGGTGAGACCCTAGCCTAAAAACTTGTAACATACATAAAATGCTGGAGGAACTCAGCAGGTCAGGCAGTATCTATGGAAAGGAATAAAGGGCCAACATTTCAGGCCGAGACCCTTCAACAGGTCTAGAAAGAAGCCAGAATGAGGTGGAAATTTGTCTTCCATTTCAGAGGATATACAGCATCCTTTGGCAGTACATTGAAAGAAAGGAAAAGGATTATCCCATGTGTTCTGGTTGACTTGAATCTCTCACACAAGATTTCTAAAACAGATATATTGTGAACAAATTGCGGAATATTGCTGTGCATAAATTGACCACTATATTTGCTACAATGAAGTACCTCATGGTGCTGCAGATTCCTTTGGAACATACTAAAAACTTTGTAAAAGCTATGAAATAAATTAAAGTCTGTTAGTCTTAAGTGCTAGCTAAACTACTTCCACAGTCGCGAAACAGTGTCCTGGCTAATACTCCTACAGAGGCCAATTAACCCATCAACCTGCAGTTTTGGTATTTGACAGGAAAGTAGTGCACCCAGAGGAATCCTGGGAGACAGGCAGGAGAGATTTGGCGAGCTAACTACATGAACGATGCAAGGGAGCAAGATAAATAAATTGCAATTATGAATGAAATCTCAAAAAATGAACCCAGACAGGCTCTCTATCAAAACCTGTACTGGGTATTTTTTTTCAGGTTTTGTTTATATCTGCAAATATTTTTATATATTTTCTTATATTTTATTGAAGATATGAACGAAAACTGAAAAAAATGCTCAGGTAAATGTTAGTGGCATTCTCTTCAGAATACCATGTTACCAGCTGCAGACTCCAAATAATCTGCCTCTGGAGTGTCTATAGACAGTGCAAATTGTGAGTAAGGATTTCTACTACCATAGCACCCAACCCATTTTTAAAGTCAGAAGAGCTCAGAGCATTTGTTCAGATTATAAAATCTCACCCTTTCTGCCAAACATGCAGAATGCTTTTGCTTGTTTTAGACGTAAAATTATCAAGAATATGTTGGATCTGTTGGTTGCCTAAATCTTGTGGAAACTCAAGCAATAATAAAAACATTAATAATATATTTTAAACAGACTGCATTCCCTGTTTCCATTAATTAAACATTAAGAAAGCACTCTAAAAACCAATTTCGCCTATTTTAAATGCTTCTATTGTGAATTAGTTTTGAACATATTGTATTCTTTAATACTGCCCTTATCTTGAGAAGAGTGGAAATTAAATACCCTCATTCATAATCTTTTGGCTTGTTAATAGACCACTTTTTATTGCAGGGAAACAAAGGGTCCTTTCCCGAATGGAGGGGAAACAGTCAGGCTCTATAATCACCTGTTTTTTCCCTTCAGGACTCTTTCCCACTCTCACCTCGCCACCCTCTTCCGCATCGTTGTGTATAAGATGTAACAAGGCTTGTTTAATGCTATCGATTCGTCTCCTGCCGGCCAGAACGACATGAAGGCACAGGACAAGGAATCCTTTCCAAGTTAAGATCGGTCATTTGAAGTTTTAAAAAAAACACTGATTTTTAGATTCATTTGGGAGATGTTTCCTAACTTGGAATGATTTTACGGCTACGGGGAGAAGCGCCATTAAAGGGTCACAATTTGATACTTTAAATAATCTTCAGGATAGTTCCGGTTTACCGAAGCTTGTAAAGTACGTCGAATTACGTTTGCAGCGCACACCTTTCTTTAACTTTACAACAGCGTTTCTACGGCTGTGCCACAACGGCAATCACTGTCTACCTACTAGTTAACTTCTGGTGATCAATTAAACCTCGCCAAGTGAGCAGAGTGAATTCAAAGCACGAGATCGTAAAAGAAAACAGGAAGCACTCTGAGAGATTTTCATCCAAGTGGCTATTGCCGACTGAAGGTAAGTGCCGAGTTTGCAAACAAATTGAAAGGCGCGGCATTTGTATCAGAAATAAAAGCTTTTAAAAGTCTGTAACAATTCTGATGGACGGATGATTCCTTTTCTGACCTAAATCCAGCAATGAAGCGACATTTAACGTGAGCTTCAATTTTGTGTAGGTGAGATTCTGAAAGACCTCGCTGAGCTAAATGATTAACTTCCAAACGTGTTTGTAGAGATTATCATTCGTGGTCCTTACTTGATTTTGTTGTCGAATGGTTTTGACCTATTGTGCCTTCGCCTCTCATGGGCTGATATTCGAACTGCTTCACATTATATGTCAACATTTCGGATGGTGGAATTGATGGTTTTGTGCAGATGATACAAAGATAGGTGGAAGAGCAGGTAGTGCTGAGGAAGCAGGGAGTGCAGAAGATCTTAGACAGATTAGGAGAATGGGTAAATAAGTGGCAGGTGGAATATAGTGCTGGAAAGTGTATGGTCAAAGGAATGCTGGCACAGACGATTCTCTAAATAGGGAGAAAATCCAAAGATCAGAGGTGCAAAGGGATTTGGCAGTCCTTATGCACGATTCCCTAACGGTTATCTTGCAAGATCAGTTGTTGGTAATGTAAATACAATGTTAGCATTTGTTTCCAGAGGACTGGAATACAAGAGCAAGGATGTAATGCCGAGGCTTTCTAGGACACTGGTCAGACTGCGCTACAGTATCGTGAGCAGTGTTAGGCCTATTATCTAAGAAAAGATGAGCTGCCATTGAAAAGGATCCAGAGGAGGTTTACGAGAATAATTCTGGGAAGAAAGGGTTAACGTATGGGGTGCGATGATGGCTCGGGGTCTGTACTCGCTGGAGTTTAGAAGAATGATGGTGGATCTCATTGAAACCTTTCGAATAGTGAAGGCCCTGGATACAGTAGAGTTGGAGAGGATTTTTGTCTAGTGGTAGAGGGGCATAACCTCAGAATAGAGGGGCGTCCATCTAGAACGGAGATAAGAAATTTCTTTGGCTAGTGGGTGGTGAATCTGGAATTCATTGCTGTGGTTGGCTGTGGAGGCAAGTCACTGGGCACATTTAATGCAGCAGTTGATAGGTTCTTGATTGGTCAGGGTGTCAAGGTTACGGGAAGAAGGCAGGAGAATGGACTTGAAAGGGGTAAATGAATCATCCATGATGGAATAGCGGAGCAGACTCGAAGGGCCAAATGGCCTAATTTTGCTCCTATGTGTTTATGGTCTTGTGATCCCACTTCTTTTGCCAAGGCAATGACAGTAGCTGGTGTACCCCCGATGCAAACAACAGCTTAGCACGGAGGAGGGATGAGGTGTGGGTTCCCATGTGTGCAAGGTTTTTGAACCACAGCTTAAATCGCTTGTATCAGTTTCACCAGCCTAGCATTTATATTTCCTGACGGTTCCAATATGTTAAAAATGATACAACCATGTCAGTAACCTGTAAGTATTAAAACTGGCATCGATTAAAATCCAGTAAGTAGTCTGAATGAATTTAACATATTCAGTGAGGGAATTTCAATATTGTTTGGTGGTTGCAGTTTTAAATCACGCTGGTTTGAGAACCGCTGCAAATGTTTTGTTTCGGGCTTCTACTTACTTCACAAGTATGGGAGATCCAACAAAATGCAGAGAAGAGCATATTTTAAATATTATGTTTGCATATATCATAGAGAAGCACAGCACGGAAACAGGCCCTTCGGCCCATCTAGTCTGTGCCGAACAATTTAAGTTGCATACTCCCATCGACCTACACCGGGACTATAGGGCTCCATACCATAGCTTTGATATTGAACTCCAATGCACCACTTGCACTGTCAGCTTGTTCTATACTCTCACAACTCTGAGTGAAGAAGTTTCCCCTCATGTTTCCCTAAACTTTAACCTTTCACCCTTAACACATGATCTCTAGCTGTAGTCCCACTCAACCCCAGTGGAAAAAGCTTGCTGGTATTTACCCTATCTATACCCATCGTAATTTTGAATACCTCTGTCAAATCTCCCCTAAGTCTTCCATGTTCCAAGGAATAAAGCCCTAACCTTTTCAATCTTTCCATATTACTTGCATCTTCCAGACCTGTCAACATCCTTGTAAATTTTATCTGTACTCTTTCAATGTATTTACATCTTTCCTGTAAGTAGGTGACTAAAACTGCACACAGTGCTCCAGATTAGGCCTCACCAATGTCTTAACAATTTCAACATAACATCCCATCTCCTGGACTCAATACTTTGATTTATAAAGGCCAATGTGCCAAAAGCTTTCTTTACGATCCTATCCACCTGTGAAATGGCTTTCAATGGATTATGGACCTGTGTTCCTAAATCCCTTTGTTCTACTGCACTCTTTAGGGTATCACTGTGTAATATATACCCTGGCTGGTCCTGCCAAAGTGCAACACCTTGCACTTCTCTGCAATAAATTCCGTCAGCCCTTTTTTTTCCAGTTGGTCCAGAACCTGCTGCATGCCACGATAGTCTTCCTTGCTGTTGACTACACCCCCAAACTTGGTGTTGTAATGTATGGATCTATTTCTGTTAAAGTAATGTTCCTCCCTTTAGCACTGTGTTTTCTTCTGTTGTCTGCACCTGCATTGTTTTTCTCTCTCGCACACTCTCTCATACTAGTTAAAGCCACCTCCTGCGTGCATGCTTTTATTTAATCGATAATGTTGTTTTGCACAGACACGACAGATGTCATCCACAGATTTGCCACATTAACATCCAGATCATTGATACAGATGACAAACAACACCAGACCCAGTACTGATTCCTACAGGACTCCATTCAGAGAGGCAATCATCTACTACCACTCTCTGGCTTTCCCCACAAAGCCGATGTCTAATACAGTTTGCTATCTTCAATGCTGAGTGAATGAAACTTCTTGACCAACCTCCCCTGTGGGACCTTGTCAAGTGCCTTACTAGAGCCCATGTTGACAATACCCACTGCCTTGCCTTCATCCACTTTCCTGGTCCTCGAAAAACTCTCTAAGATTGGTTGGACACCATCTACCATGCATGAAGCCTTGTGGACTTTCCTTGATGCCAATCTAAACACATGTATATCCAGTCCCACTACTGATGTCAGACTTACCAGCCATTATTTTACAGCCCTTCTTAAATAGCAGAACAGCATTCGCTATCCTCCAATCTTCTGGTACCTCACTTGTCACAAAGAATGTTTTAAATATCTTTGCTAAGGCCCCAGCAATTTCTGCACTTGCCTCTCACAGGGTCTGAGGGAATACATGGTCAGGCACTGGGGGTACATCCACCTTAACTTGCTTCTAGACAGCAAACTCTCCCTCCTCTGTAATCTGTATAGTCCATGGAGTTGATGCCATTTTGCCTCCCTTCTATAGACTCTGTCTATTTCCTGAGTAAATACAGATGCAAAAAATGCATTTAAGATCTTTCCCATCTCTTTTCACTCAACGCATGGTTACCATTCTGAACTGCCAGAGGATGAATTTTGTCCATGCGATCATTTTGCTCTTAATGTATCTGTAGAATCCCTTGGGATTCTCCTTTGCCTTGTCTGCTAGAGCAACCTCGTGCCTTCTTTTAGCCTCCTGATTTCTTTCTTAAGTGTTCTCTTGCATTTCTTATACTCCACAAGCATCTCATTTGTTCTTACCTGCCTGTACCTGCTATGCACCTGTTTTTTTTCTTTAACCATGGCCTCAATATCTTTTGAAAACCAAGTTGCCCTACAGCTGTTACATTTACCTTTTATTCTGGCAGGTACATACAGGCTTCGTTCTCTCAATTATTTCACTTAGAAGACCTTTCACTCACCAAGTACACCTTTGCCAGAAAAACAGCCTGTCCTAATCCACACTTGCCAGATCCTTTGTGATACTATCAAACATTGGCCTTTCTTCAATTTAGAATTTTAACCCGAGGACCAGACCTACCTTTTTGCATATTTACTTG
Source organism: Hypanus sabinus (assembly GCF_030144855.1). Taxonomy (NCBI): domain Eukaryota; kingdom Metazoa; phylum Chordata; class Chondrichthyes; order Myliobatiformes; family Dasyatidae; genus Hypanus; species Hypanus sabinus. Next base: position 134,979,789 of record NC_082713.1, read on the forward strand.
GAAACTAATGGCATTGAGATCGCTGGAGGTGAAGTGTTCACCTACACAAACTTCTGACACTTGCCCTGTCTCATTCCCTAATAGCAGTTAAATTATCACTCACTCTCTTGTTGGGACTTCCATGCACTGATTAAGTAAACTTTTCTGAACACATTTGACAAATTTTATCCTATCTAGTAATTTTACAGTATGGGAGTCTGTTCAAAATGTGGAAAGTTAAAATCACCTACTATAACAACGTTGTGTTTCTTGCAACAGTGTGCAATCTCTACAAATCTGTTTCTCTAATTCCTTCGGACTGTTAGGTGGTCTGAATACACTGTAGCCCCATTAACATCATCATACCTTTCTTATATTCAGGGCCACTCATAATGCCTCACTAGACAAGTTCTCCAGTCTGTCCTGATTGACCACTGCCATGACATTTTCCTTGACCAGTAATGCCACCCCTCCTCTTTCAATCCTTCCCACTCTGTTGTGTCTAAAACAACAGAACCCTGGAATACTGAGCTGTCAGTCCAGCCCCTTCTTCAACTATGTCTCACTAATAGCTACAATATCATAATTCTGGGTGTTGATCCATGTTCTGAGCTTATCTGCCTTTGCTGCAATACTTCTTGCTCAGGACTTAAGTTGCACCATACTCAACTTTTTGACTGCTGACCTTGAAGTCTTAACAACATCTGTCTCCACAATATCTCCACTAGATGCTAATAAATGAATTTGGAGGAGGGGATGCCTCTCGGCCCATCTAAGATACCTTTCTTTCAATAGACCTGATTATAATCTCAATTTTGTATTTTGGTACTCCTGAAATATTTCCACTCCCAGTTGTTTTTTAAAGACTCTACCTCCCCGTAAACATGTGCTTCCATTAATCAGAAGCTCTAAAGATACAGGACTTCTTAACAGAGGAAGAAATTACTTCAGTCTTAAATGAGCAACCTCTTAGCTTTTTAGTTCAAGCTTTTTCAGTAAGAATAAGTTTCCTGGCAATATTCACTCTATACAGACTCCTCAGAACCTTCCAGCTCTTTGTCTTCTGTTTGTGGCAGCCTCTTTGAAGTTAGTTAGCCAGTTAGTCTATTCAAAACAGTCCTGAAATATAGAATTTACCTCATTATGCCATACAGCGATGGTCTCTTTAACTGGCTTCATCATTTTCAATAGTGGTCAGTACACTGGTATTAAGATACTCACATCTTACCTTTTACAAAGTAGATTGAAATGGCAAAGGTAAGATAAATCAATCAGCTGATGCATGGACTTGCAAAAAGGTATGGTGAATCTAGAATGAAAATAGATCATTCTGGAAATGCTCAGCAGGTCAGGCAGCATCTGTGGGGGGAGAAGTAGTTAATGGTTCAAGTCATCACGAATCTAGAGTTCCATCAAAGGCTATCTATTTTATTTTATATGTCCTCCCCTTAGAATAACAGGATTTCAATGTGCTTTTAGAGTTGATATCTAAGGAAGAACAGTTTGCTGCTAGAATTACTTAACAATGAAAATCTTTTTTTTTGTTTTCTTTGATACAGTACCTTGGTGCAATAATGAGGTGCCATAACTTTAAATGCAGCCACAACAATCGTCTCTCTATAGCAATTATACAGTTTACTCTACTGGCTTCCAGCTACCTCAGCCAACCGTTACCTCAAACTGTGCATCCCTTGAACAAGAGATCCCCCTTCACTGCTTTGTGGAATGCACCCACTGAACTATGTGACAGTAGATTTGGTATAACAATAGATTTGAGCCTGTTTGAAGTTGTTGGCAGCCCCTTAGAATCTGCTAAAGGACAACCAATCTCAATATTCTACCACAACAGACTTGGTTATTATCCATATTATGATGAGTTGACTAACGAAGCATTTAATGGTGGCTTACCTCAGCTGGTGTCTTTACACCATCACCTATTAAAGACAAAGGAAGATTTTCAGCATTATATCCCTTCAGATGCAAATCCTGGACTAGCAGTGATAAACTGGGAAAACTGGAGACCACAGTGGATAAGAAATTGGGACCAGAAAGATATTTACAGAATAAAATCTATCGAGCTGGTTATGGAACAAAATCAGTTAATGAACATGAAAGATGCAACTGAGATTGCCAAGAATGAATTTGAAGAACATGCAAGAAAATTAATGTTAGCAACTTTAAAGTTGGGTAAATCATTAAGACCAAATCACCTATGGGGATATTATTTGTACCCAGAGTGTTATAATTACAACTACAAGGATTCATTTGTTAACTACACAGGGAGATGCCCTGATATTGAAATAGCAAGAAATAATGAACTTCTCTGGCTTTGGAATGAAAGCACAGCACTTTTTCCATCCATCTATCTGCAGACAACTCTACGAGATTCAGTGGCTGCTGCTAAGTTTGTACGTCACCGTATCGAGGAAGCAAAGCGTGTGGCAGAACTTTCTGCCCAGGACTACTCTCCTCCTGTGTATGTTTACACCCGGCCTGTGTTCACTGATTCACCCATGGAATATCTATCTGAGGTAAGATGAAACAGGCTTTTGAGAAGAGACAAATCTTTAGTTACCTACCAAAGTAAATCCAAGATTCCCAATTTGAAAGCATTAACTGCTAAAATACATTATGTACTGAGTGAACAGACATTGGGAAGATAAAAATATAGTCCTTCAGTCGTAAGTGAGTGATTCCTTCCCTCTTGCTGCCCACTGTCCAATAATGGAAAAAGACCTCTCACAACTTGATGTCACATGTGACCCTGGTTGAGTTTAAACTTTGCATCCATTGTATGACTATCATGTGGGTTAGTCATAGAATCATAGAAAAGTATAGCACAGAAATGGGCCCTTTGGCCCATCTAGTCTGTGCTGAACGTGTGTGGCATGTCAGTAAGAAAGTGGCTGATGTAGTCAGTACATACAGGTTAAACATCGATGTTGGTGATGCACCCATACCAATAACAAATTAACTTCCTTTCCTTCCTGGTTACTTCCTCCTCCCTAACAGTCCAGCCTGTCTCAGATCACCTGCTGCTGAAACATTCTGCCACACCCGTGTTACCTGTGGAAGAAGTTATTCCACTGCAATTTGTTCGATTCTCTGTAAATGAGATCATCTGGTATTTTCTGTGCTATCCTGCCCACAGCATTTCAGTCATCCCTCATCGCCTACACTAGCTCCTGATTTTAAAATTGCCTTCCTTGTTTTCACCTCTCAAAGATGACTCACATGTTTCTATAAAATCCTTTCAAACCTTTCAAAACAGCCACCTGTTCTTATTCATCCCCAGAATTAGTCACTGGTGTTGGTACCTTTAGCTGCTGAATCCCTAAACTCTGGAATACTATGGAATCCTAACCTCTACCTTTCCTTCCTCTCGAACAACTTTTGGAAATCCATTTGATCAAATGTTTGGTCATCTGTCTGCTTGTTTTCTTTGTGAAACCCCTGTTTTCTTGGGCTGCGTAAATCTGGGGAATACACACTCAGTCCTGCCAAATCCACGAGATCGGGATGTCTCTCCCTGGTTTGTGTGAGGGATATGTGATTTGCTACCCTGTTACAAGTTGTTGCCAGCAAATAACAGACAGCACACTGCATACGATTAAAGGAAATATGAATATTAACTAAAAAGTAAGTAAAGAAAGGGAAGAAACAGAAGGGGCCCATTATAATTAAACAGTCAAATGTGCACAGTAATCCTCAATAAACTCCCGAACCTTGCTCCATCTTCCATCCTTCCGGATAGGGCAAGGTGTGGGAGTCTACTGAGGAGCCAACAAACCCAGAGCCGGTTCTCTCCAGCGTTTTCACTCTTCATTCCCCACTGAACAAAGACCAAAAGTCACACCACTATCAGGTGCACAAAAAAACCCCACTGCCCTGATTGGACGGCTCACATTCCAAAGCACTCGTTATCTCTAACCATAACCCACACACTGCTTCTACAGAAAGACCATTACCTGAAATACCTACAATGTTAGCAGTGGAACCTTTTCCAGGGTGTTACATTTGTTAATGTACCTTGTAAATTGCCTTGAGTTGCTTTGTAAATGGAAGAATTTGCCCTGAGTTACAAAATGCAGAAAGATTAAAACAAAGAAATGTTCTGGGTGATGTATATGGAATTATTTTTTGATAGAATTTAAAGCATAACTTTTTCTTTTTGAACTTTCTCTTTACAGATTGATCTTCTCCACACTATTGGGGAAAGTGCTGCTCTGGGAACAGCTGGGTTTGTTGTATGGGGCAGTTTGAATATGACAGAAACAAGGGTAAATATATTTGAAGTCTGATCATTTTTGAGATGACGGTGCGTTATTTGTACTGCAGTTATTTGAGATTAGGCCTCTTCCCAATTTCGGCAGTGGGTTAATGTGGTAATATGCTTACACAGGACTTGTATCAAGCTGACCTCTGCTAGACCAGCAGAAGATATATTGCATTTGGCTTAAATGCTCCAAAGCAAGAACCAAGTGCTAAACCAAGGCCAATATGTTTTAAGAGCTGGGTATCCTACGCAATCTTCAGTTGTTCAGGAGTTATAGGTTTCATATAGAACAGAATCAGCCTCTTGCCCACAAAGGTCTTGCCCCTTTCAACCCGTTCTTCCCTTGTGAAGGGAAAAGAAGAAATGCAAGTGGGATCCTGATGGAAGGGACCAGACCAGATATTCAGTTGTGATGGCATAGACCTTGACCATGGAGTAACAAGGCCTTGAGGGTTGGTTTGTGTTAAAAGAATCACTGCCAGTTTCTGATAAGGGACTGGATTGTGAAAGGGTAGTGGACAGGTGATTAGGCTGAGGTTTGGTAGTGGAAAGCCTAAACTTGTAGCAAAGCTGAGTAGAGATCTTGACGGAGACCTGCTTGTAGGTAGCTCCATGTTCCAGACTCCATTGCCTTGAACTAGGCCAAACAGATGTCTGCTCAGTCCCATTGTAAAATGTCTTGTGTTCATTACAATATGCTGTTTCTATATGAGTGCTCTGTATCATTCATACCATCAGTACAAGTTCCCAGAAGTAACGTGATTTGAATATTATTGTGGAAAAAAATGAAGTCACGCATTTTAGCACATGAGGAAACTTAACCAATATAACAACAAAATTAATAGCTAACTTAAATAACACACACACACACACACAATGCTGGAGGAACTCAGCAGGCCAGGCAGCATCTATGGAAAAAAAGTTCAGCTGACGTTTCAGGCCAAGACCCTTTGGCAGGCCTCAAGTAGATAGTTTGTTCAGTCTGATTAAATTATTGTATAACAAGGAGACAACTTTTCTCTGAATAATGATGAATAAATAGATGCTTCTGCTTATTTTGTTACCCATATGCGAATAGTCTGTCATGATTAAACATGGAAGAAATCTTTTGTAATTGTATCTTACAGCTGGTGTGTTTGACCGTTGATAACTACGTTAAAGAAGTCCTGAATCCTTACATTGTTAATGTGACATCTGCAGCCAAGCTCTGCAGTAAAATACTGTGCCACAACAAAGGGCGGTGTGTGCGGAAGGCGTGGGACTCTGCTCATTACCTGCATTTGAACCCGGCAAGCTTCAGAATAAGGAGAACCAACAAAGGATATATAGTTATCGGACAAGCTTCCTTTGAAGATATAATCTTCTTCACTGAAAATTTTATTTGCCAGTGCTATGCAGGGCAGAATTGTGAATCTGTTGGTGACATAGAGAACTATATCACTGAATTGGACACCTGTGTTAATCCAGAATATTGCATCAATCTGAATACCTACATAGAAATGCCCACCAAGTCACAAATTACAAACCTAATGTCGACTATGTCTTCCCCAAATTCTGTTTTTTCTATCAATGGCAATGTTGGCTCACTAGTTTGTACAGCTATTATTGCATCCTATGTAGTGCATCAAATGCTATTTTGATGAAAATACCTGTACTCTATAACTCTCTAAAACATCTTTCATTTGTTTAGTAACTGCAGCACGACAGGGATTTTACTTGAAGCGTTGCCTGTTGCGTTTCAGTTAACTTACCACTGTGAATGTTTCAGTGCTTGGATTGAACAGTATACTGAATCCTCCAATGATTGATCAGCCACTTATTTAAATATTTCAGTGCTTGACTCTGTCTCTGAATGCTTGATTTTGAATAGACTCTGTTACTGATGTTTGTTTGTTTCTGTCAGGTAGAGTTTGCTCGTGTTCATGTGGTATACAGAAGTAATTGTGGACGAATCAAAAATAATATGGCCTGTCTGTGGCAAAAACTGTCAATTAATGTTTGAATTATAGGCCACAGAATTTGTTTCTACAACAGTTAAAATAAAATTTAACCATTTGAGTATGTGTTGTAACATGATACAATTCCATTTCAGCATTCTAACTTGAGAATCCATGAGATTCTAATCTCTTATAGCACTGGTGAAAATGGACATGAAGACAGGTTTCCATACATTAGTAAGTGACCTTTGAAAAGAGAAGACAGAGCACATTGTCTGCTGTGCTAGACTCTGTTCATCATAAGGTAAATGTCACAGAAAGTTACAGCATGAAACAAGCCCTTCGGCCTATCAACTCTGCACCTGCCACCCATTTGCACAAATCCTGCAATTCCACTTTTTGTTTTCCCAATCTTCTCGTGACCATCCACTTCCCCTCCCCCCCCACCCCACCCTAGATTCCATTTAATACCTACACACAGGGGGTGTTTTATTCTACCAGCCCACATCTTTAGGGGAGCAAATGGAGCACCTGGAAGAAATGCACGCTTTCACAGAACACAAAGTCCACATAGACACCCCTCTTTTCCCCCCCACCCCCCCCAAGGAGATCAGGATTGAACCTGGGCCACTGTGCTACTCTGTATGGAATATCAAAAAAAACTGCAAAGCAAGAAATCTGAACTAGTACAACTTCAGTGTAATTAATAGGACAAGCTTGCTATCCCAGGTGTCATTATGGTTAACTCTCAATATTGGACAAATTTCATTATCTCCCACATCATTATTTTCTAGATGCTCTATTACTACATCCTGAAGAGATTCTGACAATTTCCCTATTTTTGATATCAGGAACACTGGTCCTTTTTCTCTCACTCCCTCTCACATTGGTTTGTGGAAACTATTCAAGTATCTATGGAATTTTAACGTGAATGCCAGAACCTTCATTATCTCTACAGGTCACTTTTAAAGGGGGTTCCTGTGGAGATAGTGAATGCACTAGCAGGTACCTTTACTAGAGCAGATCAATTGATCCTGGGGAGTAATTGTTTTCAAAGTCCATCAGTTTCCAAAACTAGTTTCTTACAAATGCTAATTCTTTTAATTCCTCATTTACTCTGGACCTATTCAGCTCTACCATTCACAAAGTTTTCAGTGCTTTCTTCCCTAAAACAGACAAAAAATGCTTATTTCTTTCGGAAGAGGCAAAAGATTTATACAAGCTGAAGATAAACCAGAGTGTACTTCCTCTGTTGCTTACTCATGCCTTAATATAATTTCTGCTGTTTTAATTGGTTAGAGACTTGCATTAATTTAAGCTGTAATTTTTAACAATCTATAGGAGCTCCTATAATGTGTCTTAGGTTTCTCATTAACCTGCTATCATTTTAGTTTTCTTCCTTGATTTCTGAAGTGTTCCTTTTTCTCAGCCTTACTCTTTTTGTCAACATTTTAAGCCTTTTCTTTTAATCCAATTTTAATTCCTCTTGGCAGCCATAGGTGAAACACTCTTCATGTGCTTGTTTTTGCCTTAAAAGGGAGTATATATTACTTGTATACTACTGCATATACCATTTTAAACATTAACCATTGTTGTTTCCACTGTCTTAGCTTTTAATTCATCATAATCATAATATTAGAATCTGGTTTATTATCATTGACATTTGTCACGCAATTTGTTGTTATTCATAAAATACTTCAAGTTACAATAAGAAATATATTTTTAAAAAAAGAACATAAGCAGAGTAAAGTAATGAGGTAATGTTCATGGGTTCATGTTATCTTCTCTGACTTCGGGCATTCATCAGATCTACCACCTCATGCTCTCCGAAATTGCTGATCAGCATTTCAGACCAGAATGAACTAAAGCATTTTAAGATAATAGTCTATTATTATAACCAGTATTCACTAAAAGCCACACATCTTCAACTAGCTATTAGATCATAAGGCATAGGAGCAGAATTATGCCATTTGGCCCATCCACTCTGCTACACCATTTCATCACGGTTGATCGATTTTCCTCTCAACCCCAATCTCCTGTCTTCTCCCCGTAACCTTTCACGCCCTGACTGTTCAAGAACATATAAATCTCCACCTTAAATACACCCAATGAGCTGACCTCCACTGCCACATATGGCAATGAATTCCACAGATTCACCACCCTCTGGCTAAAGAAATTCCTCCTCACCTCCATTCACCATATATGCCTTTCAATACTGAGGCTGTGTCTTCGGGTCCTCGACTCCTCCAGCATAGGAAACATCCTCTCCACATACATTCTATCTTGGAAAGATCCCCCTCAATCTTCAAAACTCCACCAAGTAAAGGCCCAGAGCCATCAATCACTCCTTCAGTCCTGGAATCATTCTCATTAGCCTCTTCTGAAACCACTGCAAATTTAGCACATCTTTTAAATAAGGGGCCCCAAAAATGTTCAAAATACTCAGTGAGGGCTTACTTCTGCCTTATAGAGCCCTCAGCCTTGCATCTTTGTTTTTATATTCTAGTCCTCTTGAAATGAATGCTAACATTTCATTTGCCTTCCTCACCACCAACTCAACCTGCAAATTAACCTTCAGGAAATCTGCATTAGGACTCCCAAGTCCCTTTGCACCTCCGATGTTGGAATTTTCAACCCATTTAGAAAATAGTCTATACTTCCTTCTACAAAAGTACATGACCATTGATGCACCATCAATAACTCTCTGAGACGTGAGTTGGGCAGAAAGCTGAGAAGCAGGACTTCCAGGTTAGTAATCTCTGGATTTCTGCCTGTACCTGGCACCAGTGAAGGTAAGACTATCATGAATTGGCAGATGAATGTGTGGCTGAAGAATTGGTGCTGGGGTCAGGGTTTCAGAGATCACTGGGATCTCTTCTGGAGAAGGGTGGGTTACTCCTGAATTCAAGGTGGGGGGGGGCAATATTATTATGGTTGAAGTTTGCTAGAGCTGCTGGGGTGGTTTTAAAATAATTTGGCAGGGGCATGGAACCAGAATGATAGGGCTGAGGAAGAGGCAGTTGATATATAACTAGGGGCAGTGTGTGATGAGATTGTGAGGAAGGTAGGGCAAATTTGCAGTCAGTGGGATGACTTAAAGTGTAACAAGGGTCCGAAGTTGAAAAGGATGATGAACACAGGACTGAAAGTGCTATATTTGAATGCACACTGTATACAGAAAAAAGTAGATGATGTAGCACAGTTAGAGACTGGTAGGTATGATGTTGTGGGCATAGTTGAATTATGGCTGAAAAAAGATCATAGTTGGGAGCTTAACATCCAAGAATACACATGGTATCGAGAGGATATCGAGGGGAGTAAGGGGCGGCCGTGGCTGACGTGGGAAGTAAAAGGCAATATAAAAATAAAAGAGAAGAAGTATAACATAGCAAAGATGAGCAGGAAACCGGAGGACTGGGAAGCTTTTAAAGAGCAACAGAAGATAACAAAAAAGGCAATATGCCAAGAAAAAATGAGGTACGAAGGTAAATTAGCCAGGAATATAAAGGAGGATAGTAAAAGCTTCTTTAGGTATGTGAATAGCAAAAAAATAGTTAAGACCACAATTGGGCCGTTGAAGACAGAAATGGGTGAATTTATTATGGGGAACAAGGAAATGGCAGATGAGTTGAACAGGTACTTTGGATCTGTCTTCACTAGGGAAGACACAAACAATCTCCCAGATGTAATAGTGGCCAAAGGAACTAGGGTAAAGGATGAAATGAAGGAAATTATTATAGGCAAGAAACAGTGTTGGATAGACTGTTGAGTCTGAAGGCTGATAAGTCCCTGGGACCTGATGGTCTGCATCCCAGGGTACTTAAAGAGGTGGCTCTAGAAATCGTGGACACATTAGTAATCATTTTCCAATGTCCTATAGATTCAGGAACAGTTCTTGCTGATTGGAGGGTGGCTAATGTTGTCCCACTTTTCAAGAAAGGAGGGAGAGAGAAAACAGGGAATTATAGACTGGTTGGCCTGATGTCAGTGGTGGGAAAGATGCTGGAGTCAATTATAAGAGAGGAAATTACGACACATTTGGATAGCAGTAGAAGGATCAGTCAGAATCAGCATGGATTTATGAAGGGAAAATCATGCTTGACTAATCTTCTGGAGTTTTTTGAGAATGTAACTATGAAAATGGACAAGGGAGAGCTAGTGGATGTAGTGTACCTGGACTTCCAGAAAGCTTTTGATAAAGTCCCACATAGGAGATTAGTGGGCAAAATTAGGGCACATGGTATTGGGGGCAGAGTACTGATATGGATTGAAAATTGGCTGGCTGACAGGAAACAAACAGTAGTGATTAACGGGTCCCTTTCAGAATGGCAGGCTGTGACCAATGGGGTACCACAAGGTTCGGTGCTGGGACCGCAGCTGTTTACAATATACATTAATGATTTAGATGAAGGGATTAAAAATAACATTAGCAAATTTGCTGATGACACAAAGCTGGGTGGCAGTGTGAAATGTCAGGAGGATGTTATGAGAATGCAGGGTGACTTGGACAGGTTGGGTGAGTTGGCAAATGTATGGTGGATGCAGTTTAATGTGGATAAATGTGAGGTTATTACTATCTAAATGGAGTCAAGTTAGGAAAAGGGGAAGTACAATGAGATCTAGGCGTTCTTGTACATCAGTCAATGAAAGCAAGCATGCAGGTACAGCAGGCAGTGAAGAAAGCTAATGGCATGCTGGCTTTTATAACAAGACGAATTGAGTATAGGAGTAAAGAGGTCCTTCTGAAGCTGTACGGGCCCTGGTGAGATCCCATCTGAGTATTGTGTTCAGTTTTGGTCTCCAAATTTGAGGAAGGACATTCAGCTATTGACGGAGTGCAGTGTAGGTTCACAAGGTTAATTCCCGGAATGGCGGGACTGTCATATGTTGAAAGATTGGAGCGACTGGGCTTGTATACACTGGAATTTAGAAGGCTGAGAAGGGATCTGATTGAAACATATAAGATTATTAACGGATTGGACACACTGGAGGCAGGAAGCGTGTTCCCGCTGTTGGGTGAGTCCAGAACTAGAGACCACAGTTTAAGAGTAAGGGGTAGGCCATTTAGAACAGAGATGCGGAAAAACTTTTTCACCGAGAGAGTGGTGAATATGTGGAATGCTCTGCCCCAGAAGGCAGTGGAGGCCAAGCCTCTGGATGCATTCAAGAGAGAGTTGGATAGAGCTCTTATAGATAGCGGGATCAAGGAATATGGGTTGAGGGCAGGAACGGGGTACTGATTGTGTATGATCAGCCATGATCACAGTGAATGGCGGTGCTGGCTAGAAGGGCCGAATGGCCTACTCCTGCACCTACTGTCTCTTGATATGCAGTTAGACAGAGGGGGTGGAGTGGCCCTGATGGTAAAGAATGAAATAAAATCATTTGGACCAGAAGATGTAGAATCCTTGTAGCAAAGTTAAGGAATTGCAACAATAAAATACCCTGATACAGGCCTCTGACAGTAGCCAGGATGTGGACTACAAATTACAATGGGAGTCAGAAAAGGCATGTGAAAAGGGCAGTATTGAGGTAGTCCTGGGGGATTTCACTATGCAGGTTGATTGAGAAAATCAGGTTTGTGCTGGGTCATGAGAAAAGGAGTTTGTGGAATGCCTACAAGGTGGCTGTTTTAGAGCAGCTTGTGGTTGATCCCACCAGAGAAATGTCAATCCTGGGTTGGATGTTATGTAACGAGCCAGATTTGACTAGGGAGCTTAAGGGAAAGGAGCCCTTAGGAGTCAGTGATCATAATATGATAGAATTCACCCTGCAGTTAAAATAGTTAAAATTGAATGTGTCAGTATTACAGTGGAGTAAAGGGAGTGACAGGGGCTTGAGAGAGGAGCTGGCCAAAGTTGATTGGAAGGGGAAACTAGTACAGATGACTGTAGAACAGCAATGGCTGGTGTTTCTGGGAATCATTCGGAAGGCACAGGAAAAGTACATCCCAAAGATGAAGAGGTATTCTTAAAGGTGAATGAGGCAACAGTAGCTGACCAGGGAGGTCAAAGACAACAGGAAAGCAAAAGAGGGGTCAAATAACATTATAAAAATTAGAGAGGAGGTAGTGGATTGGGAAACTTTGAAAAACACACAGAAGGCAATTAAAAAGCCATAAAGAAAGAAAGGATGAAATATGAAGGTAATCCAGCTAATAATATCAAAGAAGATGCAAAAAGTTTTCTCAGATATATAAATAGCAAACAAGAGGTGAGAGTGGATATCAGACTATTGGAAAACTATGTTAGAGAGGTAGTAATGAGGGACAAAGAAATGGCAGATGAACTGAATAAGGATTTTGCATCAGTCTTCACTATGGAAGACACTAGCAGAATGCCAGAAACGCGAGTGTCAGGGGTGTATGTGAGTGATGTTGCTATGCCTAAGGAGAAGGTGCTTGGGAAGATGAAACATCTGGAAGTAGACAAGTCACCTGGACCAGATGGACAATACCCCAGGGTTCAGAAAGAGGTATCTGAGGAGATTGTGGAGGCATTAGTAAAGGTCTTTCAAGAATCACTAGGCTCTGCAGGACTGGAAAGCTGAAAAAAAATGTCATTCCACACTTTAAGAAAGTAGGCAGGCAGAGGAAAGGCCAGTTAGCTTGACTTTAGTGGTTGGAAAGATATTGGAGGATGAGGTTTCAGAATACTTGGAGGTACATGATAAAATAGGCCAAAGTCAGCACGGTTTCCTTATGGGGAAATACTGCCTGACAAATTTGTGGAATTTTTTTGAGGAAATGGCAGGCTGAATACACAGTGGATATTGTTTATTTGGGTTTTCAGAAGGCCTTTGATAAGGTGCCACACCTGAGTCTGCTAAGCAAGATAAGAGCCAGGGCTATTACAGGAAAGATACCAGCAAGGATAGTAGAATGGCAGGAATCAAAGACAGGGAGTAACGCGGCCTTTTCTAGTAGGCTGCCAGTGACTAGTGGTGTGCTGCTGGGGTTGGTATTGGGAATGCTTTTTTTCACATAATGTATTTCAATGATTTGGATGAAGAAATTGACTTTGTGGCCATCTTTGCAGATGATAGAAAGAGGAGGGGCAGGTAGTGTTAAGGAAGCAAGGTGTCTGCAGTGGGGAGAATGGGCAAATCAGTGGTAGATGGAAAATAGTGTAGGGAAGTGCATGGTCAGGCAATTTGGTAGAAGGAATAAAGGCACAGACTACTTTCTAAACAGGGAGAAAATTCAAAAATCAGGAACTCAAAAATTCAAAGGGACTTGGGTGTCCTCGTGCAGGTTTCTTTGAAGGTTACCTTGCAGATTGTGTTGGTGGTAAGGAAGGCAAATGCAATGTTTGCATTCCTTTCAAGAGGACTAAAATACAAAAGCAAGGATGCCATGAGGAGTCTTTATAAGGCATTGGTCGGACCGCACTAGAGTGTTGTGAGCAGTTTTAGTCTCCTCATCAAGAAAAGATGTGTTGGCTTTGGAGACGGTCCAAAGGAGGTTTATGAGAATGATCCCAGGAATGAAAGGGTTGACATGTAAGCAGCGTTTGATGACTCTGGGCCTGTACTCATTGGAGCTGAGAATGAGGAGGGATCCCATTGAAACCTACTGAATAGTAGGTTTCAGTGTATATAATAGGTTATAAATAGTAGGTTTGCTCGATTGAGGTAACGTGGAGAGGACATTTCCTATAGTAGGGCACAGGTAGACCAGAGGGCACATTATTGGTTAGGACCAGAGAGCACATCCTCAAAAATAGAGAGAGGTCCATTTTGAACAGAGGTGAGGAAAATCTTCTTTAGCCAAAAGGGTCCTGAATCTGTGGAATTCATCGTCACAGATAGCTGTGCAGGCCAAGTCACTGGATATGTTTAAAGTGGAGGTTGATAGATTATTAATTAATCAGGGTGTCAAACATTATGGGGAGAAAGCAGGAGAATGGGTTTGAGAGGGATAATAAATCAGTCATGATGAGAAGTCATTTTATTTTATATTGTAACTATTATGTATGTTTTTTTTCATATGTAATGGAATGTGTATGTTGGTAATTTCTTTATCAATATATCATCTGTATTCTGTCCATATTACTAATATTAATAAAAAGATTTAGAAAGAAAGAAAAGAGAAGTCAGAGCAGACTTGATAGGCCGAATAGCCTAATTCTGCTCCTATGTCTTATGGTCTTATGTCTCATAATAATTCTAGCAATGCCGTACTTTCACAGAGAGGAAATTTGTCTTACAAGGAGGCATAACATGGGAGAGTGCGCTGAAGATAACTCACATGAAATATAATAGGGTTTGTATCACAATTACACCTGGCATGGAAAAGGCAAGAAGCAGCAAGCATTCATAATGAAGACACTTCAAGAGAAATGTGTACAGAAGCAAATTGTTCTGTTACAGGTAGAGAAAATAATGGAAGGAAATGTGGCAGTCACATTTGATGAAAAGAACCATTAGTAATACAATGCTGAAGTACTGGATGCACTAGGTTAAAAGAAATGCATTGACATAACAATCAGTAATTGGAATTGTCATTTGCATTGGTTAATTACACAGAAGCATTGATATTACTAGTCAAGGATTGGCTACAGAAACTAACAATCAATTAGGGTGATATGATTGGTGACAGTGCAAATATTGCAAAATCAGGCTTGGAAATGCTGTAATACAATTGTAAGGAATGTTTATGGATATTTGTACTGGCATTACTAGATGCAAGGCACAGATTACATTAGGTCCCATCAATCATCTCTGGCCTGCCCTGCAGAGGAGACAGCAGATCCAGCACAGCTTTCATCAGTCACCTCAGAACCCACAGAATAGGAGTGGAAGCAAGTCAGCCATGACCTTGTGGAACCTCCTAAGAAGGTTCAATGTCATTCTTTGCACATCGCTGGCTCAGTCATATTCCCTCCCATGTGTCAGAGAAGGACAGTCAGGAATAAATGGGAGAGTCCATTAGTTTAGGCAATCACCCAACAATCTAGCTGGCCCCAAGATGCATTAACAAAACATCCTCCTTGGCAAAGTTGTTGACCTTTCCAGGGTCATTGGAATATCATCTTCTATCTCACTGAACTCTCAATCCATGAGGAGTGCATTGACTCCATTGTCACCAAGCAGTCTGCTACTCTCCCACCCTAGTCCCAGACTTGCATCTTCCTCGGTTCCTTCCCTGTCCATAAGACCATAAGAGTGGAATCAGGCCATATGGACTCCAAATCTGCTATGCCATTCCATTACCTCCTCATTCCCTTCAGAACTCAAAACAAAACAGACATAATTTTTGATCATGGGCAATGCATTCACAAGAACTCAAAGAAAATGCACGAGGAACAGCAGTAGACTATCTTGCCCCTTAAGTTTGCTCAGTCATTCAATACAATTATGACTGGATCTGGCTCAGCTCCTCTTCTATGCCAGTTCCCCATAGACCTCAATATTCTGTTCATTTAAAAATATATATCTACTTCCTCTTTAAATGCCTCCAATGATTAAAATATTATAAGTTTTCTGTGCAGAGAGTTGCAGTGATTCAACACCTTTTGTGAGAAGAAATTGTGAAGCATCTCAGGGATATTCCTAAGGGACCAGGTGGCCTACTGTCATTCCCATTCATAAACACACACAAAATGCTGGAGGAACTCAGCTAGTCAGGCAGCATCTATAGAGGGAAATAAGCAGTCGATGTTTCAGGTCAAAACCTTTCATCAGGCATAACAAGCAGCAAGATAAAACTTCTAATGGCTTGAATATAAAAGGAGAAGAATCCCAAAGAGCACTTCGTGCTAACAGCCAAAGGAGTGTGGAAAGCTTTGTCACTTAAGATGATTCATGTGATGTCATTCGTACATTGGAGGCTAATTAATGTTTCAAAATGACTGAAGTTAGCTATCTAGAGAGACCTCGGCTCAGTATTAACAGAGGTAAAGCCCAGAAAAGAGTCTGTGTAAAAGCTGTTCTTTCTCTGCAGTATTGATTACCACATCATGATAAACATAAAGGCAACAGAAAACAGTAAGAGGTAAGAACTGCAGTCACTGCAATGCTGAAATAATAAAAAATACAAGAAACAAAACAGATGCTACAACATGTGAAAAGACCAAGAGCGAGTTAACAAAGTGGCATTGACATGTTAAATTCTCCAATTTTCAGATATTCGGTGACTCCTTTGTGATTTCCAGCACTTCCAGCCCTTGAATCAGACTTGTTAGCAGAGCATTAGAAATTGAAGCAGGAGTGGACTAATACTGTACGTCCTCCCAAGACTGTTCTAGTTTTAACATCATGGCTGATTATATGGATCGAGACCATTCACATCTCAGCCTCCATTTCCTAATACAAAAATATTTTGAAATCAGCCTTAGATATATTCAAAATTATAACCCTCTGAAGTAGAGAATTTCAGGGACTTATGAGTCTGAGGATAGAAATTTGTCCTCATCATGGTCCTAAACAGCCATTACCGTATCCTGAAATCACATCCTAACTGTTCAACAGGAGGAACCTGCCATTCAGCATCTTACCCATAAAACAGAAATGTGTAGGTTTCAGTGAGGTTATCTGTCTCTCCACAAAACTCTTGTGAATGTAGACTTACCTGTCTTGACCTCTCCTCATTGGATAATCTATCATTCAACAGGCAGTACTACAAGTCTGCAATATATTGAATCCAAGATAAGCATATCCTTTTCCAAATACAGAGACAAAAGCTCCACCCAGTATTCCAGGTGTGGTCTCACTAAAGCACTTTACAATCTCAGTATTATGTTTACATTCCAAACCTTTTTGCAGTGAAGGCTAACATTCCCTTTCCTTCAGGCTTGCTACCCCCGCAAACCAATATCTCCTACTAGACCCATTAAAACACCTGTTTTATTAGTTAGCGACCAGCATTTAAAAATATGCTGTGTCTATATTCATTTTAACAAAGTGTAAAATTGTTCTTTTTCCCACATTGTTGACTCAAATCTCCTTGATACTTTAACAAACTCTACATCACCTCACCTCTCAACTTCCCATCTGTTTAAAATCTTTCTTTTCATTTTCCTTAAAGTAAACAGTATGTTGTCCATTTCTCAATTACAATGTATTTCTGTAAATTAGTACAGGTTTTTTAAAATGAATCATGAGAACATACATTAGATCTCCCAATGTTTAATAAGAAAAAGAAATGGCATTATATTTTAGTAAAGATCTGTCAACAGAATGTGACACTGGATGATGGTCCCTTTTTATGGACTGACTAAATCAAAGGGAGAATGATGCAGAGTCACGAATTAGATTTACTAGCTTGGGCTAATTCAGGCTGTGAAAAGACATCAGAGAGAAAAATGTGAGTAAACAATCTGAAATGGATCTCCACTTCCACTCATCCCTTCTAGATATTTGCAGTTTGACAGTTTTATGATTTCAATTGTTGGTGAGTTAGGTCCTGACAGGCACATTGCTTAAACTGACAAAGACTACTATGTTCTGAGTTCAGCAGTGGGAGCACAATGTATTCCCTTAACTCGATGCTCTAATGTTCTGCAATCTCCGGACTGAGAAATGTTTGCACAATGCATTGTGTGAATTTGAAAGCGTGAGTTCTGTAGCTTATCTAAACTCTGCAGGGCAAGAGCAATGAGTACTCTGAACTTGCCTGTGTTAAGCCATCTCCTCTCTCAGTTATACGAGATATCAATGTGGCCACATTAAGTTGTGCCAGACATTAGTGATGCCACGTGTGGAATATTGTGTTCAACTTTGGTCTTCCTACTATAGAAAGATGCAATTAAACTGGAAAGAGTGCAGGAAAGATTTATGAGGATTTTGCCAGGATTCAAAGGATTAAGTTATAGAGATTTGGACTCAGTCTAACCACCAGTAACCACCTTTGTCGCCTTTCTTGTGATGACAGGACCTGTTGGATATTATTAATATGGAATGCTGCAAGTCCAAGTCACTGTTCTTTTGACAGACGGCAAGGGTGGACAGTGGGGAATCTGTGTAGCCACTGCTATAGCCAGGACTAGGTCTGAAGCCAGCGTGTGGCCTGTTTACCGCTGCCTAAAAGCAAAGCGTTTGAGATGGTGTTCTCCACTGGAGGGGCAGAAGCGGTGTGACACAGTGCCCAAGATAAGGCCAGTGCTGCCCAACTCGCACCACACCGTGTTCACTTGGCAGAAGGCAAGCTGTGTTGTGTTCGACAACAGACTGCTGCACATTCATGGATTCAGGCTTTTGGACTAAACTTTTCTCATATGAATGCATTTTACTGATACGTTATATGTGTTTGCTATCTTATGTGTTCTATATGTGCCTTATGTTCTGTGTGGCAGTTGCAACTTGACCCTGGAATAACACTGTTTCATTTGACTTTATTCATATATGGTTGAATGACAATTAAACTTGAACTATGATAATGAGAGATTGAGCAGACTAGGACTTTATTCATTCGAGTATAGGAGAATGAGGTGTATAATATGATGAGGGGTCTAGATAGAGTGAATGCACAGTGTTTTCTCTTGGACTGTACAACTTCTGAATTAATTAGTCTGATCACTATGTGCTTTCTCAGTGTGTGAATGTATTTTTACTGCTCTCAAGTGATGTAAAAGTTGGCTGGTCCACACTGGCCTTTGAGGCACGCGGTCCCCGGGTTCGAATCCAGCCGGCTCCTTGCACGCTTTCCACCCATGATGGGTTAACTATTGAGCTAGCAGCTCAGCCTCATACTTAAAAAGAACTGACAAATACTAAAGAAGCGGCAAGGTTGTCAGCAGTGCACCAGAGGGATGAAGAGGAACAACAGGTGATGTAAGTCTGGCTGGTTAGATCAATATTTAACTCCCATTTATAATTATCCTTGAGAGTGCGAAGGTGAGCAATCTTCTCTTATATATATGTACATATAAATTTATTTATTTATTTATTTATTGAATTTTAGAAAATTACTAAGAATAAATGTGATGATAAAATAGTGAGAAAAATAATATTAACCCTCCCCCCTCCCCTTAACCCTCCCCCCCAACCCTTATCTAAAGAAAGAAAAAAAGAGAGAAAGATTGCCTGGATATCGGAGGATCCCCACATGCTCCATGGAGTTCAAAATAATTTTAATATTTGTTTTTACTTTCCCCAATTACTTTATAATTTTATCTTCAAAGGACCTATGTATTTAATCCTATCTTTTGTAAGTATGGGAGCCAAATTTTCAAAAATGTATCATATTCATTTCTTAAGTTGTATGTAATTTTTCAAATGGAATACAACTATGTATTTCATTATTCTAACAATCCATAGTTAAATATAAATCTGATTTCCAAGCAACTGCGATAACTTTTTTGGCTACTGCCAATGCAATTTTTATAAATTTTTTCTGATACTTATTCAATTTAAGTTTCCGTATTGTCCCTTCAATGTCTCCTAATAAAAATAATACTGGACTATCTGAGAGTTGTACTCCAGTAATTTATCCAAAATGGTTGAATTTGAGCCTTCTCAAACCAGAACTGATGATTAAATCTAAAATAAAAACAAGTAATACAGGAGAGACAGGTTCAATGAAAGGTTCTCAAATTAATATGGAAGATTTAGATTTAAGATTAGCTTTATTTGTCACGTGTGCATTGAATCACAGAACATTCCATGAAATGCGTGCTTTGTGTCAATAAATAACACAACCGAGGATTGGACTGGGGGCAGCCCACAAGTGTCCCCAAAATATAGCATGCCCAAAACTCAAACACGAGGAAATCCGCAGATGCTGGAAATTCAAACAACACACACAAAATGCTGGTGGAGCACAGCAGGCCAGGCAGCATCTATAGGGAGAAGCACTGTCGATGTTTTGGACCTGGACCCTTCGTCAGGACTAACTGACAGGAAAGATAGTAAGAGATTTGAAAGTAGGAGGGAGAGGGGAAAATGTGAAATGATAGGAGAAGTTCAGAGGGGGTGGGTTGAAGCTGAGAGCCAGAAAGGTGATTGGCAAAGGGGATGCAGGGCTGGAGAATGGAAAGGATCATGGGACGGGAGGCCTAGGGAGAAAGAAAGGGGGAGGGGAGCACCAGAGGGAGATAGAGAACAGGCAGTGATGGGCAGAAAGAGAGAAAAAAAGGGAGGGGGGGGAGAAAACTAAATATATCAGGGATGGGGTAAGAAGGGAAGAAGGGGCATTAACGGAAGTTAGAAAAGTCAATGTTCATGACATCAGGTTGGAGGCTACCCAGCTGGTATATAAGGTGTTGTTCCTCCAAACTGAGTGTGGCTTCATCTTGACAGTAGAGGAGGCCATGGATAGACATATCAGAATGGGAATGGGATGTGGAATTAAAATGTGTGGCCACTGGGAGATCCTGCTTTCTCTGGCGGACAGAGCGTAGGTGTTCAGCGAAACAGTCTCCCAGTCTGCGTTGGGTATCACCAATATATAGAAGGCCAAAACTCACTAGTCCTAACCCAGACATCCTTGGAATGTGGGAGGAAACCGGAGCACCTGGAAGAAACACACACGGTCATGGGGTGAACATACAAACTCCTTACAGACAGTGGTGGGATTCAAACTCCAATCATTGATTGCTGACACAGTAAAGTGATTCCGCTAACTGCTATGCTATCGTGCCACCTATTATTGAATATTTAACTGTTTTTCTCTTTCCCCAGCTGCAACCTGATCTGCTGAGTGTTTTCAGCATTTCCCGTTTTATTTCAGGCTGCATGTCTGAAATGCTCCAAGAGTTCTACCAAGTCAGGAGTTCAGGATTTTAACTGGTGATGATGAAAAAAGAATGGTATATTTGCAAGGAGGGATGACTTGAAGGGAAACGCAGCAATTGTCCTTGTTCCAAATGCTCAAACCTTTGACCGGTTGATAAGGGTCATTAGCGTGGTTGGTGCAATCACGGAAAGTATATACATTGCCATCACAATTCGGCTGCAACAGAGCAGTAAAAGTTCTGCTTCACATCTGGAATGTCCATTAAGCTGGATGGTGTGTCACAGATCATATTGATCTTCAGAAGCAGAATATGGAACATGGAACAGTACAGCACGTGAACAGGCCCTTCAGACTGCAATGTATATGCTGAGCACAGTGCCAAATTAAACAAATCCCTTCTCCCTGCACATGATTCATGTCCCTCAGTTCCCTGCATACTCATGGGTCTATCTAAACACTTCTTGAATACCACTGTCATGTCTGCCCTACACATCTTTAAACCTATCCCCTCTTACCTTAAAGCTATGTCCCATTGTATTAGTCATACATGCTGGAATTGGGAGCTAAGAACAGCTCTTGGTGGAGCTGAGCAGATAAGTCAATATCTTTGGAGGCAGAAAGATCATTGACATTTCAGATTGAGTTCTTGTATCAGGACATGAGTGTGTAGAGAAGAGTTAGCCAGCAAAAAGGGAAATGATTCTGTCTCTCTACCCTATCTATGCCTGTCATAATTTCATAAATTTCTCTCAAGTCTTCCCTTAGTCTCTGATACTCCAGAGGAACCAATCCAAATGTGCCCAACCTCTCTCATCCAGGCAGCATTCTGGGTAAACCTCTCCAAAGTTTCCGGAGTCTTTTCCATTGGTGCTGTTTGGCCCACTGAGTTCCTTCAGCATTTTGTGTGTGTGTTGCTTGTACTTCCAGCATCTGCAGATTCTCTCATGTTTGTGTTTCTATACATCCTTCCTGGGCTGGGACGACCACAAGTATATGCAAGTGGAGCATGCAATCCTCCAAGAGCAGTCTAACCGAAGTTTTACAGAACCACAGCAAGGATGGCTGGAGTTGCACTCACCTCTAATTCCCACACACTTACGAGTTGCCTGTTAGATGCTCAAAGTGTTTTGTGAGTCAGAAAGAGTGTCACTCACCACAGACTACCCGCAACCCAAAGTTACTACATGCTGTAGTTATCCTTTTGTCAGTGTACCATGATATAATTGTGTTCCAGCTACAATGCACATTGCAGTAACTTGTCACTGTTTACTTAACAGCATTTCCAAAATTATGATTGCTGCCATCTAGGGCTATTATATCAGCATAAATACAAACATAAATGCTGGGCTTAACTCACTGCTTAACACCATCGTGTGAGCATTTCACTACAGAATGCAGTGTTTCCAGAAGTGGCTTCCAGAGAAGGAGGAAGGGAAAGGAACTGGCTGAGTTGGGGGGTGGTGTGGTGTTAGTGGTAGGGGCTGGTGCTTTCCTCTCCCCCATCATTCCATCTGTCCATTCTAGATTCTAGAATGCATAGTCCTTAGCTGTCTCCGCTTTCTACTATCTCTGTCTCCATGCTCTCCACCAGCCGCTTGGCTCCATCTGTCCATCATCACCCTCCTCACCTGATTCCACCTACCGTTTGCAAGCCTCACCCTCACCCCTCCCCACCCCAGCCCTTTTTATTGCCTATCACCTCTCTATACTTTCATGTCCTGATGCAATATTTCAAACTGAAATGTCAACTTTTTATGCCTCCAACAATGCTGACTGATCCATTCAGTTCCTCCAGCAGCTTTTATGCTCCCATTTCCAGCATCTGTATCTCTTGTGTTTCAAAGATATCTTAAAAAATTTAAACAGTCTCTTTAAATAAAGAAATGCCATCTTTGTAAATAGCTTACCTTAATCATAGGCTTTGGCCATTTATGACTTGCTGGTCTTACAGTTGATAATATGTTTACTACCAACTCTCCTAGTTTCAGGCAAACTTTTTCTCCCTCCTGTGGCCAACTATTTCTGCTGCAACTCGGGCTGATTTTTAGCACATTTTATAATTGCTTTTGCAAGTTTATGAAAACTTCATTGTTGAGGAAGAGAGTATTTCTTGCCTGCAGAAAGCTAACTCAATCAAAAGTGATGCTCAATTAGATACCGTGCCAATAATCTATTTTGAATTGGTATCAATGAGAAAAAAAACTAACATTTTGCCTGAAAGAGCACTGTGATATATGGTTTTCAAATGCTTGTGTGTTCTGACATTTCCAATTTTTTGCAGGGCTATTTATAATTTGATAATGCTTGTGTACAGCTTTGGGAGCAGCATGTTCTTTGAGATTTACTCAACCACAATGGGCAGTCATAAAAGAATTCTCCCAGATATTTACTTGAAATATTGCAAGTTTTATTTTGATCCTGATTCTGAGATGCCATAGTTAAGTATATGTAAATGGACTGCATAATGTGCCTGAATAGGGTGGTAACAGTCCAATATGCTTTTCTTTTCTTCTTATAAGTTAAATGCTATATAGTAGAATATAATATAGATATCAAGATCTACATCATGAAGTATTACTGCAAATATACAGTAATCTTTAAAAAATTGATTTCATAAGCCCTATTTAACACTTTCTTCCCCTTTAAGATGTCAAACTCTATATTCTGTAAATTCTGTTATCAACTGGACTGTAATTAACCTTGTCTTGTAAATTTCCCTCTTCAAGTAAGCAGAGTATAAAAGTTGCCTTTTTTCCTTTTATAACCTTCACTCCCTGAGAATCTAACGGCCTCAGGCACGCGGCTGCTGGAGAAGATCCGCATGTGGCAGTTTCTCACTCGATTTCACTCGCTGCTCCCTCGTGTTTGAGTGATCTCTCTCTTCCTCAGCGCTGTTGATGGATGGTGCTGGAGCAAGGATAGTAGGTCTGGACTTGAAATCAGATTTATGATGTGTTCAAGTTCTTCTAGTTATGATAGCTCTCTTTGTTAATATGTTTGGGTGATTTTTAAATCGGGGCAGCCTGTAGGTGCCAAATAGTGAGCTGAACTGAACTGAAATATGCCTTCTGATTTTTTTGTTTTATATACTGTGTTTTTACTTTTTTTTGTTACCATTTGCACGATTTTTTTCATGTGTGGGGGGGACGAGGGGGGTTGAAGTTTGATATTTTTTCTTTGAATCTGTGTTGGTGCCGAGGTTGTTTGTTTCATGGCTGTCTGTGGGGAAGACAAATTTTAACGTTGTATTCTGCATACATACTTTGATAATAAATGTACATTGATCTTTGAATCTTTGAATTGAATTACAAACAAGTAACTTTGCAACATTTCTTCCCTGGTCCCTTTTAACTTTGGGGTTTTAAAATTAACCTAATTGGTATTTTAAATAAAATAAAAGAGCCCAGGTTAAGAGATCGTTCTTTGATGGGGACTTATGAGGTCAGTGTGCAGGTGGCAGGTTTCTTTTGTTTCCATAGATTAAGGACCCCTGTTACATTGTTCTGAGTCCTCAAAAGATTCCTATAACATCCATAATGATACATATGGCAGAGTAACTCTCAAGCAGTCAACACAATGTTCTCCTTCCCTACATAAACAATACTTCTTTTCTTTTAAACCATGTGAGTGAGTCAGCAATAGATTACCTGAAGCAAGGTTTCTAAATGCAGATAGGGAGCCAACAAAGATTATGCAGTTTATTTACAAAATACAGAGATACACAAGCTATAACCCATGAATGTCACACAATACTTAATGAAAATTATTTTGAAAATAACACCCATAACTTAAATATCTGAATTAAACATAGCAGTAACTGAATGAAATAACTCAATAGTAAAGAAGGGATTAAAAAATATAGACTAAAGATTATAAATCACTTGCAAACTTGAGTTCAGAGCAGTGACTTTTACACAAACACTTTCTTCCTAGCTCAGGATCAAGATAAATATTTCAAAAAGAACTTATCCTGTATATCGCCAATCTGGCGTATTTTTAAATGTAATGTACCCAGCCCTATTGACTGCTATCAATCAAATAAATCCAGAACAGAACTTTCTTGCATTTATTAAAAAAAGATTGGATTTTCACTCACTTAGTGTTCCATCACAAACTAATTTTTATCTCTTACAGGAAATGAAAACATTAGTAGACCATTCAGCCTATCGAACCCAGTACGAAAGTCAAACATTTAGTGGCTGGTCTATAAGTTGCTAGTAAGTAAGCTGCCAGTTAATATACTGCAAAATCAACTCTTTAATAAAAAGAGCATGTTAGAAAGAAATTGTGTAGAAATAAATGAATAAATAAATAAATAACAGTAAGTTGTTGTGTAAGGAATACAGTAAAGACTAAAAACAAATAGAATTTGTACTATATAGGACATAACACTGATACTAATCCACATGAGACCAATGTATGATAACAGCTTTCCTAGAATTCTGTGATGCCCTCTGTCAAATGTTACAGCGATGAAATCCAGCTTAGTGGTAGTCAACTTTTGAACATAATGGATGCTAATTTGTTTTAGGTCTACTGGGCAATGCATGAGTTTGTTCTGGACATATGTTGTATGCTCCACTGGGAAGGGTATAGATCCACATGATTAATTGTATACCCCATTCGGTACGTGGAGATGTGGTAATGGAATACAAATTCTCCTGCACCGCTTTATTCAGTCCAGTACTGCCAGTGCAGCAAATTTCATGTCTTCAAATTATCCAGAAAACCGTGCAATATTTAAAATGATCATCGATTTCTTGCTGGTTTGCTGATGATTGATTTGTCTGTACAGTGCTGTGGAGAAGTTCTGACAGTTTTTCTGAAATCTGAAGGATGATTGGCTCTTCCTTCTTGGCTTCCGCCAAGCCAAAGGGAATGAAGAATAGGCAAAGGTTTCTCAGCCAGAAACCGTATTTTTAATGAGTTGTTTGGAAATAGTTCTCCTACACAGTTTAGCAAGGGGCAGACTAAAGTATCTACTTCTCAAAGGGGATGCCGGCAATGATATCTACTGAAAGATCCACAGAGATAGCACTTTTGATTTACATTAACTGTTGCACAAGTCACAAATAATCACTTTAGGAGAGAAAAATTCATCATCTGCTCCTTCAAAACATTCCTTGAAAACAAAGCTTCAAGGAACAAACGTACATGGACCGTTGAGGACTGCATGATTTCCGGTGGTCCAGGGTTCCATTAAATGCATCCATATCACCATCATGGAGCATCATTCAAATTCCAAAATATTGCTGGAGGGATTTCACTCTTTGAATGTACAGCTAGTCTATGACCACCCCCAAGGGGTAGTGTTGGCCACTGCCTGATATACAGGAATCACCCACAGAACTCTTATTCACATACATTCAAATGCTGTTCATAGACCAGTTCAGCATTCTACATAGTCATCTCATAGAAACTGGTTGGAAAGCTGAGCCTACTGGGCCTGAACACCTCCCTCTGCAACTAGATCCTAGACTTCCTGACTGGGAGACCTCAGTCAGACCGGATTGGGAGCAGCATCTCCAACACCATCACACTGAGCACGGGGGCCCCCCAGGGCTGTGTGCTCAGTCCACTGCTGTTCACTCTGCTGACCCACCACTTGTTGCAACACACAGCTCGAACCACGTCATCAAGTTCGCCGATGACACGACTGTGGTGGGTCTCATCAGCAAGAACGACGAGTCAGCTCACAGAGAGGCGGTGCAACAGCTAACGGACTGGTGCAGAGCCAAAAACCTGTCTCTGAATTGGAACAAAACAAAAGAGATGGTTGTTGACTTCAGGAGGGCACAGAGCGACCACTCCCCGCTGAACATCGATGGCTCCTCAGTAGAGATCTTTAAGAACACCAAATTGCTTGGTGTTCACCTGGTGGAGAATCTAACCTGTCTTTTTTATTATTTATTGTAATGCCTGCACTGTTTTGTGAACTTTATGCGGTCCTGGGTAGGTCTGTAGCCTAATGTAGTTTTTTTTTTCTGTGTTGTTTGTACGTAGTTCAGTATAGTTTTTGTATTGTTTCATGTAGCACCATGGTCCTGAAAAAAGTTGTCTCGTTTTTACTGTGTACTGTACCAGCAGCTATGGTTGAAATGACAATAAAAAGTGACTTGACTTGATCTTGTCATCACAAGTATGCCTGATCAAGGAGTGGTCACTCCCAGATCAATTCTCTCCTTTTCTCTATTCTGTTTTTAACTCAAGTAAAAAGGCCTTCTTCAAGGGAACATACCTGCACCCAGTGAAATCGTGCCAACCACAAATGCATCCTATAGATCGCTGAAGTAGTCCTTAATCATTATTTCCACTGACTGGAGCACACTTGAAAGGAAGCAACACAAAGTGAAGTAATTATGTGGAGAGGTGGGTGGGAGAGTCTGCTTACACTATGTGCAACATATCATCAAAAGGGGCTGGGATAATGAGCAAGTGGAAGGCTGTGAGATTTCGTCATTCGCAATCACCTCTGCTCCTTCATTTCCCACAGATTGCTCCAGTAACGTCCAGCAGACCATTGGATGTGTGTGTTCCCTGCAGGATTACTGCTACCAATGTGGTTTGTGTGCCACCTCTTCCAGCAGAGAAGAGGAATGTATGTCTTAGACTCATTCAAATGCTTGACTGATGCTCCAGCCATTGTTGGCTATGTAGTGTTACGAATGTGAAGCAACTCTGAGGGGCTGAAGGGTACAAAGTCGTCCCCTCCTTTTTGAGAATCGCAAGATTGCTATTAATTCGGGTCTGGGACCCAGGAAATGAGAGAGAGAGAGACACTCAGAATACACAAGGTTTGGAATGTGTCCTGGCCTCAGCGGAACGGAACCACTGATAACGGCCATTGACTCTTGGTGACAGAATTGTGCATTGAGTACCATACTATTCATTAAAACCCCTCAGGGGACGACCAGAGTGGTCTGGTTGAGGGATTGCATCATCCCAACCTGATTGACATCTGAGACCCCGTGAGTAAGGATAAAAGAGGGGTCTGGGGAACAACCCCTTCAGACGCACCAGGAGAAACGCTAGAAATCACGTGACAGCATTTTATAGCAAAGTCGGTGGGGGCTCGTGTGCGTCCTCCCTTTCCTGGGTGGTGGGCTCATCACGGAAGAACGGTTTAGCTAAAGGAGAGGACACACTTGAACGGCCACGACAACGAGACTCCTGACGGATCGAAATCATAAAGGAAAGCCGGCAAGTTTTTCTCCAAATCTCTCTCTCTCTCCAACAATTGAAACACAGCGGTCCCCAGAAGCTGCAGCCTGCATGAACTGAGTGAACTATATATTTCCATCGGACATTACATTATCCCCTAGACAACGATAGAGCTTATTTCTTATTATTATATCTGCACTTTTAGATTTAGTAGTAACGACATATATTATCTGTATATTTGCATTGATATTATTTTTGTGTATTTTTTTACTAATAAATACTGTTAAAATAGTATTATCAGACTTCAACAGACGTCTCTATCTTTGCTGGTAAGTAACCCAGTTACGGGGTTCGTAACAACTTTGGGCCTCGTCTCAAGATTTGATACCAAATTGGAGGGCCAGGAAATCGGGCTTTTAAGTCAGAAGTTGCATCTGGTTGTGTGGGTAACCAGACGGGAAACCAGCAAAGATGGACATAGACGAATTTATAAAAAAACCGACTCTGGAGGCGCTTGAGGCTGCCACAAAGTCGGACTTGATAAATATTGCGAAAGGACTAAATCTCACAGAGGTGAGGTTGTTGATGAAAAAGCGGGAGGTGCGGAGGGCCATAACTCAGTATTATATTGTGAAGAATGTATTTTCAGCTGAGGTATTGGAAAATATCCCTGAAAAGGTACCAGCTAGTGAGACGGCTCAGTTAGAGTTGGAGAAATTAAGGTTGGAACATGAAATTAAGTTAAAACAGCTGGAAGCACCTGAAAAGGAGAAGGAGAGAGTTGAAAGGGAGAAGGAGAGAGTTGAAAAGGAGAGGGAGACGGAGAAACAGAGGAAACATGAGATGGACATGGAGAAGTTAAGGCAAGAACGAAGAGCTCAAGGGTCAGACCGAGAGGAGAGATTTAATGTTAGTAGGGAGTTTAGGTTAGTACCTCCGTTCGAGGAGATGGATGTTGATAGTTATTTCTTACATTTTGAAAATGTGGCAGTGAGTCAGAAGTGGCCCAGAGATCAGTGGGTGGCGTTGTTACAAAGTGTGTTAAAAGGGAAGGCACAATGGGCATATGCGGCGTTGTCCATGGAGGAGGAGGAGTCTGAGAATTATGAGGAAGTAAAAGAGGCCATTCTTCGGGCCTACGAATTGGTACCTGAAGCCTATAGACAAAAGTTCAGAAATTTAAAGAAAGGGTGGAATCAGACATTTGCAGATTTTGCCTATGAGAAGGGTGTGCTCTTGGATCATTGGTGTGCGGCAGAAATGGTGGAAGAAGATTTTCGGCGTTTAAGGGAGTTAATTCTGATTGAGGAATTTAAAGGTTGTGTTTCGGATGATATCCGGATGTATTTGAACGAGAAGCCGAATAAGTCCATATCCGAATTTGCTAGGTTCGCAGATGAATATGCCCTAACCCACAAGACAAAGTTTTCCTTGAATAAGAGTTACCAGAAAGACCGTGGGAATGGTAGAGAAAGCCCACCGGCTGAGGCAGAGATCCAGCCGGGAGCTCGTGGTAAAAATAAGGAGGAGGAAAGGCAAGATAGCAGGAGGGGTCCTGGCTTGACCTGTTTTAGTTGTGGAAAGGTGGGTCATATTGCATCTAAGTGCTTTGCTCCGAGGAAGGAGACAGGAAAAGGGAAAGCAGCAGAAATTTATTTCAGAAGGAACCGTGTCTGTGAAAGAGGGAGACACACCAGTTCCAGTGCGGATCTGGAGGGACACTGGAACTGAGCTGTCATTGATTCGCAGTAAGGTACTAGATTTTGGTCCCGAGACTGGAGAGGTAGCTTTGAGAGGCATAGGAAAAGGGACAGAAGCTGTGCCTTTGCATAGGATCATTATAAATTGTGAGCTGGTATCTGGACCAGTTGAAATAAGGGTGCGATCAGAATTTCCGAGAACTGACGTAGACATCGTTCTGGGTAACGATTTAGCTGGTGGTGAAGTTTGGTCGGCCATGGAGCTGACGAGCCAGCCTGTAAGTGTTGAGAACCCGCCCCTAGATTCCAAGATCTATCCCGCATGCGCAACCACTCGCAGCAAGTCGAGAAAGGCAGCTGAGAATGAGACCAGTTTAATGCAGGCCAGTATCGATTTGGCTGAGACGTTTTTACCGACCCTGTACCAAGAGGGGTTAGAGGGTGGTAAAACGGAGAATAGGGAGGTGAAAGAGAGTAAGGGAGAGGAGGCAGACCTACCCTTAGCCTGGAGGAAATTTATAGAGGCACGGAGTAAAAATGAGAAACAGATAAGGCTGTTAGAAGATCCAGGGTCGGACATGGATGATCTGTCTGGCTTGACAGAACTGTTTGAAGAAGTTGAACATTTTAAATGTGTTCCCGATAATGAAATGAGGGCAGTCCTAGATGAAAAGGATGACTTTACCTTGAAGAAGTCTGCTGGGTTGGCAGATGAGGTTGTTTCAGTCCACGGGGTTGAGTTTACTCCGGAAGGGAGTTGCCCAGAGAGTAGCTGGGAGGATCAGGGGAACTTAGAATTTGAAAAGGGTACGGGTATTGAAAGCCTGGAAGAGGCAGATGTCCCATTTGAGTGTGATCAAGATGTGGATGCACGTGGTACTGAATCTAGTAATGGAACTCAGAAAAAGTCTGAGGTATTTGATTCAGTTGAAAAGGAATGCAGTCCTTTTGGGTCAGATGGACTTGTTTCAGTGAAGAAAGGGTTAACCTTGGTACTAATGGGAAGTGAGAATTCCCAGTTGTTTGTGTTTAAAGGTGTGTTAAAAGTTAGTGAGGAGATTAAAGGTGGTGAGGTGAATATTATTATTGAAGGAAAAGGGAAAAGTGTAATTCCTAAATTGAATGAAGAAAATTTAAAGTCTGGATTGGTGTCAGAAGCAGCAACCAGGCTACAGAAACAGTGGCTTGTTAACACAGTGCCTGCGAATCAATTACAGGTTGATTTGGAATGTAAAGGTGCCCCACCCGCTATTGTTTTTCAAGAGTGTGCTGTGAAGAGGCAGAATTTGAAATGCTGCTTGGACAAAGAGGGATTGTTTGCAGATTTTAAACTGAAAACCAATAGAATGAAGGGTCCTGAAGATAAATCTAAGGACTTGCTTAAAAATAAAGAATTGTGTGTAAATTCAGTAAATAGGCTACGTTTGGAAAACACTATTGATAAAATAACTCCTATGAAAGGAGCATGCAAAAGCCTATTCCACACTGGTGCGCAAGCTAACCACATGGGAGTTAACTGGAAAAGGGGCGAGGGTTGACGGGATGCCACTTTAAATAACAGGATCCAGTTTTAAGGAATTTCGACAAAGCATGTAACTAATAAAGACAACCTCATGGAAGATTGACTGTTAAGTTTGAATGAAAAATAAAGATTAGTATTTGCATGAACTTTTGTAATATACACGTAAGCTAAGATCACAACTCTTTAGTTTTTGTTTGCTGAAGAAAAGGAATAAAAAAATAGGTGGTTATTAAATTGGAGTCTGATGCTACAGGAATTTATTAAGGTACAAGATATTAAGATATTAAAGGAAGTGACAATGTAATCGCTAACTGTTAGATGCTGAATTGAATGTATAACTGTATTACTCTGTAGTGAAAAAAAACTCTTTTGTATTGTGTTAGGTTCTGAAATCCTATAAGACTCTGTATTAATTAATTTTTACCTGCGGCAAAATCCTAGAAGGAAGGGGGTGTTACGAATGTGAAGCAACTCTGAGGGGCTGAAGGGTACAAAGTCATCCCCTCCTTTTTGAGAATCGCAAGATTGCTATTAATTCGGGTCTGGGACCCAGGAAATGAGAGAGAGAGAGACACTCAGAATACACAAGGTTTGGAATGTGTCCTGGCCTCAGCGGAACGGAACCACTGATAACGGCCATTGACTCTTGGTGACGGAATTGTGCATTGAGTACCATACTATTCATTAAAACCCCTCAGGGGACGACCAGAGTGGTCTGGTTGAGGGATTGCATCATCCCAACCTGATTGACATCTGAGACCCTGTGAGTAAGGATAAAAGAGGGGTCTGGGGAACAACCCCTTTAGACGCACCAGGAGAAATGCTAGAAATCCCATGACAGCGTTTTATAGCGAAAGCCGGTGGGGGCTCGTGTGCGTCCTCCCTTGCCTGGGTGGCGGGCTCACCACAGAAGAACGGTTTAGCTAAAGGAGAGGTCACACTTGAACGGCCACGACAACGAGACTCCTGACGGATCGAAATCATAAAGGAAAGCCGGCAAGTTTTTCTCCAAATCTCTCTCTCTCTCCAACAATTGAAACATAGCGGTCCCCAACGGCTGCAGCCTGCATGAACTGAACGAACTATATATTTCCATCGGACAATACATTATCCCTTAGACAACGATAGAGCTTATTTCTTATTATTATACCCGCACTTTTAGATTTAGTAGTAATGATGTATATTATCTGTATATTTGCATTGATATTATTTTTGTGTATTTTTTTTACTAATAAATACTGTTAAAAATAGTATCATCAGACTTCAACGGACGTTTCTTTCTTTGCTGGTAAGTAACCCAGTTACGGGGTTCGTAACAGTAGGCAGGTACAATATGTAGTGAGGTTCGGCATGAAGTTTGGACTAATACTGTGAAAGTGACAGTATAATAGGATGCATAAGTGTTCAGTCTGAATTCTGGTTGGTGGAGATTGTAAGCAAATTCACAAGGTTAAGGAGCAGGGATTAGAGAATATGGAATTGCTGAGATGATTTGGCAGAGAGCCAAAACAAGCAAGCAGGGCCAAATGGCCATCTTCTATGCTGGAACAATTCAATATATTGATAACTGAGTGATGGAGAAAATTTGGCTTTTAGGGTGTTTGCTGGGTGATGACATTTGAAGATTTCTTCCCTAAACGCAACTGGGTGAGTAAGGTCATTAAACTTTGCTCTTGTATTGCACCTATGTCCTTGGGAGTTGTCTGCTTGCCTTTCTTTATCTGCATTGTCATCTCTTTTACCTGTTTTAGCATTTGTGTGGAGGAGGTCCTCCTGCCATCTAGTGGCAGATGTGTTATCTACAGAGCTATCTGACACATTAGAGAAGCTAACCATTTTTACCTGATATAAACCATGACGCATTAAAACTATCAAAGAAAGGTCTATCGATTGGCATCAAACAAGAAATCTGGGTACAAAGCGCTTCCTCATTAGTAAGAACAGGCTGGCTTTAATCAGTCATAGCTTGGACCAGTGGCAATCACTTAAAAAAATTAGACCTATTGTTATTCTCTTAAAGCTGCACACAGCATGGGTTAATCATGGTAATGAGATTACTCCTCAAATTACATACATGGATCACAGTGATGCATGTTAATTGTATTTCATGATCACAACAGCCATTTCCCATTGCCTACCAATTTCACCCTCAAAGGTTTGTGATGGAATTTCTTTTACTAATTAAGAAATTAAAATACAACAATCAGTATCTCCTATTAATAAAACCAATATTGGAAATTATAACTGACAGCAGGCACTGTTAATTTTTGCTTTCAGGAGTATATTTCACGTATCAGTGACAAAAGTATAAAACAATCCATTCCAATCTTACCATTCACAGAACAGTCATTTTATTTGCATTCCATTACTACGGAGTTTTCCTTTACATATATTTCTTGTGCAAACAATTGAAGAGGTGCCCCCAGTGATCCTATGATTTTAGTCTCTGAGGCTGACATGCAAGCAGCCTTCAGGGGGGGTGAACCCACGAAATGCATCCAGCCCAGACGGGGTACCTGGCCAAGTACTAAAGACCTGTGTTGCAGAGTTCACAGAGATCTTCAACCTCTTGCTTTGGCAGTCTGAAGTGGCCACCTGATTCAAACAGGCTTTAATTATACCAGTGCCCAAGAAGAACGTGGTGAACTGCACAATGACTAATGACCTGTAGCACTTACAGCCACTGTAATGAAATGTTTTGACAGGTTGATGATGAAACATATCAACTCCTGCATGAGAAGCAACTTAGATCTATTCCAATTGGCCTACCAGAGCAAGTGGTCTATCCCATTGGCTCTTCATACAACCCTGGAACATCTGGACAGCAAAGATGCATAATCATCTTGATGCTCTTTATCGACTACAACTCAACTTTCAATACCATCATCCCCTCAAAACTAATCAATAAGCTCCTGGACCTTGGCCTCAATATCTCCTTGTGCAATTGATTCCTGGATTTGCTCACTTGAAGACCCTGGTCATTTCAGATTGTCAACAACATCTTCTTCATGATCTCTATCAGCACAGGTGCACCACAAGACTGTGAGCTTGGTCCCCTGTGCTACTCGCTTTACACTTATGACTGTATGGCTAAGCACAGCTCCAATGCCATGTTCAAGTTTGCTGAAGTCTCCACTTTTGTAGGGTGAAACAAAGGCGGTGATGAATCATCATATAGGAGGGAGATTGAAAATCTGGTGGTGCCATAGCAACAACCTCTTACTCAATGTCAGCAAGAACAAGGAGCTGATGATTGACTTCAGCAGAGGGAAACCAGAGACCCATGAGCCAGTCCTCATCTGAGCTGGAGAGAGACAGAAACTTCAAATTCCTCGGTGTTATTATTTCGGAGGACGTGTCTTGGATCCAGCACAGAAGTACAATTATGAAGAAAGCACGACAGCGCCTCAACTTCCTTAGGAGTTTCAAAGACTCAGCATGACATCTAAAACTTTTGGCAAACTTCTACAGATAAGTGGTGGAGAGTGTATTGACCGGCTGGATCACAGCCTAGTATGAAAGCACCATAGCCTTGAACAGAAAATCCTTCAAACAGCACTGGGTATGGCCAAGTCCATCACAGATAAAACCCTCCCTACCATTAAGCACACATACATGAAACGCTATCAGAGGAAAGCAGCTTCCTTCATCAGGGACCCCACCAACCAGGACATGCTCTTTTCTCACTGTTGTCATCAGGAAGGAGGTACCGGAGCCACAGGAATACATCACCAAGTTCAGGAGCACTTGCTACCTCTCAATCATCAAAGTGAATCATCAAAGGGGATAACTTCACTCAACCTCACTTGCCCCATCATTGAAATATTCCCATAACTTTCAAGGACTCTTCATACATGTTCTTGATATTTATTGCCTACTTTATTATTATTAATAATTAATTTATTTCTGTGTTTGTATAGTTTGTTGTTTTTTGCACATTGGTTGAATGCCCAAATTTAATTAATTCTATTATGGTTATTATTTTATTATGGATTTATTGAGTATGCCCACAAGAAAATGAATTTCAGGGTTGTATATGCTGATGCAATAGCCACTGCTCTACATACCGTCCTTACACATCTGGAGAAGAAGGATGTTTATGTGAGAATGCTGTTCTTGGACTACAGTTCAACATTCAACACCATAATTCCTTCCAGGCTCAACAGGATGCTCAGAGACCTCGGCCTTCACCCTGTCTTGTACAGCTGGATCCTGAACTTCCTGTCAGATCGCCGGCAGGTGGTAAGAGTGGGCTCCCTCACTTCCACCCCTGTGACTCTCAACACAGGAACCCCTCAGGCCTGTGTACTAAGTCCCTTTCTTTACTCCCTGTGTACCCATGACTGTGTCACCACCGCAGTTCTCATCTGCTAATTAAATTTGCCGACAATTTGCCTTATCTTAAACAATAACGAGGTGGTCTACAGGGAAGAAGTCATCTCTCTGACACAGTGGTGTCAAGAAAACAACCTCTCCCTCAATGTCATAAAAACAAAGGAGCTGGTTGTGGCTTACAAGAAAAATGGAGATGGGCTAACCCCTATTGACATCAATGGATCTGGGGTTGAGAGGGAAACAGCTTTAAGTTCCTCGGCATCCACATCACCGAGGACTTCACGTGGTTTGTACACACCAGCTGTGTGGTGAAAAAAGCACAACAGCACCTCTTTCAGCTCAGATGGTTGAAGAAGTTTGGTATGGACCCCCAAATCCTAAGAACTTTCTACAGGAACACAATTGAGAGCACCCTGACTGGCTGCATCACTGCCTGGTATGGGAACTGTACCTCCCTTAATCACAGGATTCTGCAAAGAGTGGTGCAGACAGCCCAAGCCCTGCACATCTGTAGTTGTGAACTTCCCATGATTCAGGACATTTATAAAGACAGGTGTGAATAAAGAGCGCAAAAGATCATTGGCGACCCAAGTCACCACAACCATAAACTGTTCCAGTTGCTACCATCCAGGATTCGGTACATCAGCATAAAACCCAGGACCAGCAGGCTCTGGTACAGCTTCTTCCACCAGGCCATCAGACCGATTAACTCATGCTGATTGCAGTGTACCTTGACTGTTCTATTTATTACAAATTATTATAAATTACTATGATTGCACATTGCACATTGAGGCAGAGACATAACGTAAAGAGTTTTACTCCTCATGTATGTGAAGGATGTTAGAAATAAAGTCAATTAAAATCAATTCAATTCATATACAGTGTGTACTTTGATAATAAATTTACTTTTGAACTTCAAACTTTGAATTTCTCAGTCAGCAACGGTGGCAGAACCATAAACTATCACCTTTCCGCAAGTGTCCCTTGTGATGTTGGCACTAAGCCTCCCTCAGCACCTAGTCCTGGATCTTGCTGAGGATCAGGAAGATTGATCACAGGTATTCTTCTGCACAAACATTTCAATGAGGGACAGGTGGTAATGCACAGAGCGGCTGAAAGGGATGTTCCTTGCCATGGCACATGACCAGAGCCACCCTTTAAAACAGTATGTATGTACGTATGGCATCCGTTAGTCTTGCGAGACCATGGATCTGTGCCTGGAAAGTCTTCTTCAGGGCGCAGGCCTGGGCAGGGTTGTATGGAAGATTGGCTGTTGCCCATGCAGCGAGTCTCCCCTCTCTATGCCACTGATGTTGCCCAAGGGAAGGGCAAGGGCCAACACAGCTTGGCACCAGTGTCGTCGCAGGAGTTGCCAGAATGAGGTTGAAGGCAACGTCGGACTGCCTTAGGGACTCCAGCTCCGGATGTGTCCTCAGTGTTTATTCCCACAGCCTTTCCCATGAGTGGGTATGGCCGCAAGGCAGCGGAGGTTTGAAATCAGAGTTTTCCCTCTCTTAGATGGACTGCCTTCCCAGGCTGGTGAGCTCCATCTACCTGAAACAGTAGGCTTCACAATAAATGGTGGCATTTTGTGTTTATGTCCCCATGATACTTATACAACTCGTTGTAGCCACATGAAAAGAGGCCACATGACACGCATGAAAAGAGGCCACAATGGGTATGATTTTTACCCCTCCTCTTGAGATCTGCGCATTATGCCCCAATGCTTCTAATTTATTTTCACCCACCAGATATAACAAAAAATAGCTTTGCTGTCAGTTGCTAATGATAGGTCAGACCAAAACATCATATATGAACGCCAGACAGCCCTGGCAAGAGTAAATGCTGCTTCTGCGATCCCAGTTTCTGCTTCACTTTACTTACATGTTCTATCTGAACTGACAATGAAGGGAACAGAAGATGACATGTATCAGTTGCCACTGGCCTCACCTTTGGAGCCATTAACTTTGGCCTCGGAAGCCAAAGTTGGTCATCAATGGTCATCAATCAGATCTGGATTCAAGCAGGAGGTTATGACAACGTTCATTTACAGGGAGATTTTTAGCATGGGTGCTTCTCCTGCTTGGGGTCTACATCCCTTGAACTCAGTAATGTTTGTTTCAATACATGAGCAAGACAAAGGAGAGGGAGGCAGCATTGTTTAACTGCAGATTTGATTGTATAGATTTCCAGTTGTCACCTGTGCATGTCTGGATAAGCAACAAGTCAACCTTGAACTTGTCAAGGTATCCCAAGGTCACAACACTTTGCATAATGTTCTTGCACTACACTTATTAATGTATGCAGTCCTCAACCTGTCATGTTGTAAATACATGGTTCAAAGTGTCATCAATTGAATTGGTTAGCTCATCTCAACAAACCCAAAGCAAGCATGAACTACTATACCTATCCAGGGCTGAGATAGTGGTTGTGATTTTATATAGGGTTCAGTTTGTGGTGGAGCCAGCAGCATTGCTTTGTTTCTGATTGGAATTTCAGATTATATCCCTTAGAGCATGCCTTTATGTGCTAGTGAAACAGAATTCCCAGAGCAAGGGTTCACTGGATGCTATGCTGTACCTGGCAACACACACAAAACGCTGGAGAAACTCAGCAGACCAGGCAGCACCAATGGAAAAGAGTAAACAGTCAACATTTTGGACCAAGACGCTTCATCAGAACCTGGCTTCTGGATCCTGCCTCTGCATTTCACTGTTTGGTGTATTTTGGATTTCATTTCCCCATGCTACGCTCTTTCAGTTGTGATTTCATTGGCATTCAGCAGAGGAAAGGCCACTGCTTACCAATGTGAACCAATGGAAGTGGATCCAGTTGTCTCTAAATACCCCTAACCCCTCGAACAACAGTAACTCCAGATATGCAACTTCTTCTTCTCTGTGATTGATCACCTTCCAACAGAAAAAAGTTTCAGGGTGTATATTGTATACATTTCTCTGATGTTAAATTAACCTATTGAACTCCCTTGGAGTCTCTAATGGCTGTTAGGGTTAATTAAATCACTTCTCCAGAATCAGGATCAGAATCAGAATCAGGTTTATTGTCATCGAGATGTGACATAAAATTTGTTAACTTAACAGCAGCAGATCAATGCAATACAAAATCTAGCAGAGAGAGGAAAAAATAATAAATAAAATTTAAAATAAGATAAAATTAAAAAAATAAACAAGTAAATCAATTATGTATATTGAATGGATTTAAAAAGTGCAAAATTCTGCATACTAAAAAAAAGTGAGGTAGTTTCTAAAGACCTAATATCCATTCAGGAGTCGGACGGCAGAGGGGAAGCAGCTGTTTCAACGTGTGCCTTCAAGCTTCTGTACCTCGTACCTGATGGTAACAGTGAGAAAAGTGCATGTCCTGGGTGCTGGAGGTCCTTAATAATGGACGCTGCCTTTCTGAGACACCGCTCCCTGAAGGTGTCCTGCATACTTTGTAGGCTACTGCCTAAGTTGGAGCTGACTAGATTTACAACCTTTTGCAGCTTCTTTTGGTCCTGTGCAGTAGCCCCTTCATTCTAGACAGTGATGCAGCCTGTCGGAATGTTCGCCATGGTACAACTAATGAAGTTTTTGAGTGTATTTGTTGACATGCCAAATCACTTCAAACTCCTAATAAAGTATAGCCACTGTCTTGCCTTCTTTATAACTACACTACGTCGATATGTTGGGACCAGGTTAGATCCTCAGAGATATTGACACCCAGGAACTTGAAGCTGCTCACTCTCTCCATTTCTGGTCCCCCTATGAGGATTGGTATGTGTTCCTTCATCTTACCCTTCCTGAAGTCCACAATCATCTCTTTCATTTTACTGATATTGAGTGCCAGCTTGTTACTGCGGCACCACTCCACTAGTTGGCATATCTCACTCCTGTACGCCCTCTCATCAGCACCTGAGATTCTACCAACAATGGTTGTATCATAAGCAAATTTATAGATGGTATTTGAGCTATGCCTAGCCTCACAGTCATGGGTATAGAGAGAGTAGAGCAGTGGGCTAAGCACACACCCCTGAGGTGTGCCATCTCATTTTGTTGCCCTATATTCTCCTCTGCAATGTAGGTCTAGTTATGCAGTTGTTGGTGGAGGCTGGAGTCTTGGTCTCCTCTAAAGGAAATGGAACTATTGCTTTCTGATGCTCCATCAGCTCTTATCTCATGGCCTGGGTAAGGCTTGGCTTGGTTTTGAACATGGGTTGAACACATGCTCAATACTAGTTCTGCCCTTCCCCCACAGAGCAAGAATTGGTACAATACAATCCGAAAAGACAAAAATACTCCTTGATCACCTCAAGGTACATCTTGATACTGAATATTTTCCGATTGTTAAGCTATGAATATAAAAACATACTTGAATCCACTTTTTGCCTCAGTTACATACTTAAGTTGCAAATGTGTCATAAGTAATAGATAGAGCCTATGTGAGACAATATAAATAAGACAAAAATACTATTATTTAATTAGTACATTTTTATTTTGGAAGTCTATATTTGTGAACAATAAGAATTTAAATATTAATGATTTATGCACCAATAATGTTTAAGTTACAAGTTGCAAAAAGTAGAAATAAACTATAAAGCATATTGCTATTAAATCACGCCAAAAATTATTCCAAGTAGTTTGAAGTAAAAGATATCAGAGTACTTACTGACAGTATCCCATCACCCTATCAGCTAGAGACAGAGTAGAGCATGATCTACAGTAAATATGTAAATTTACTTTTTAAAAACTAATTCAGTTTATAAAGCAAAAGAAATAGGAAATTCCAGCAATTTCCTAAAACAGTAGGTTATTTTTCTAGAAAATTACTGTGCCTGGAATGTAATGACACATAAAGTGTACAAATAAAATCAATCATAATAGCTTAATACAGCGTAGCCTTGATTTGACAGGAATTACTCTATCAGCTCATTCTCTATAACTCAGTCACTACCTATAGCCTAAACACATTTACAGCCTTATTCATCATTCTGGCATTTGCACCGCCAGAAGTAAGCTGTGAACTAAGTGCATTTTATTTTCAAACTTTTCCCTCATTTTCATCCCTCCATCTAAAACTTTTGACTTCATGCTGGATACAGATCTACAAATATGCGTTAATTGCTCTCCAGCTCCTTGTTGAAACATTATTCATTGGAAGACCTAATAATGCATGTTCGCATCATTAGTAAGCTTAGCACAGTCACTTATCACTTCATTATGTATCCTAAGTTATGGGATCAATCAGATGCTACAAGCTTTATTATGTCCTGCACCCCAATTAGGACACTAGCCAATTATCACTTGCCAGGAATTCTGGATTGAACTTTCAACCCTTCTGCAGCCATACGGCTAAAGCACATACTGTGTGAGTTCACTGTATGAAGAGGTTCACTTTGTGAGTTAGCTCATTTTCTAAGGAAAACGGCAGTCAGACATGTTGTAAAGTAGACATGTTCTAAGCATGGTGTAAAGTAGTGACAGGATGGGGTGGAGAACGTGGTTGGTGCAGCTGATAAACAAACATGAAAACTGATGTCAGGACTCAGCAGGTCAGATAGCCTCTGAGAAGGAAAATGAACTTTCAGCTTGAGAACCCTTCATCTTGCATTTTACCTGGAATGCAGAGGAAGGGTCTCAACCCAAAACACACTCTGTCCATTTCCCCCACAGATTCTGTCTGACTCACTGAGTTCATCTGGCAGTTTTCAGATTTCAGCATCTGCAATCTCTTGTATCTGCAGAAATCTAATATTCAATTTTAATTTTTTTATTTTCTTTTTCTCTGTGGAGAGCTTGAAGGCAGTTTCAGTTCCAACATTTATCAGAAAGAACTTCACTATGAACATTAATCAAAAAGAGCTTCCCTATGGGCTGTTATAATGGCTGAATGCAAAGGGTGATGCAGCAGATATAGTTATTGCTGTGTGTTCTGGAAAAAGCTTCTTTTGAAAACCAGTCAGATCATTGTCCAGGTTCTTTACCACGCACCTTATAAAACCTTACCAATATCATCTTATTAATTTACCAGAGTGAAAATTTTCTAGCTTTGGAAATTAATGAGTTTAATGACCAGTTGGAGAACAACAGCACAGGCAAATGAAAATGGTAACTGTGCAGCCGAACCTCTTTCAGCCTTTGCCTCTGGGACATTCTTTTTCACTGGAGAAATGTCAACAACTGGTATTTCACAGGCGATGCCAACCCAACCTTCATAACATTGGCACATGAACATTTCATTCATGTTCTTGAGGACTCTTCGATTCATCTTTCCTTTCACAGAAAATGGTGGATGGACTCCTTTTGAATTGGCTCTGATGCTGAAGCTCCGGGGGTCCAGGTGTAGATAGGTTTTGGAGTCTATGTTCTTTCTCACGCACCTTCCATGTGTCTTGCATAGATGTTTGCTGCACAACTTTGTGGCAGATGTCACATTAACAATATAGTGCCCCAAAAGGCCATTAATGTACTCCTTCACTGCTAGACAGTGATTCTGTAAGGAAAAGTAAAGACACTTTAATTCTAAGGATATCAAACATAAAGTAGTCAATATGTGTCAGAGACCCATTAAGATGCATTCCAAAATCATATGCATTTGGAAATGGTGTGATGTTTTACAATGACTCACCAGTGGGTGAGAGACCCAAATTATTTTGCGGAATTTGATGGAGCAGATTTAGGTTTTTTTTTCATGTGTCTGACCAGTTAGATGACATATTGAATAGGTATCAACCTCAATGCCAATCAGCCATTGCTCCACCCATGCTAGTAACTCCCCTGTAATTCCATGGGCTCTTATCTTGCTCAGCAGCCTCAAGTGTGGCACCTTGTCAAAGGCCTTCTGAAAATCCAAGTACACCACATCTACTACATCACCTTTGTCTACCCTGCATGTAATTTCCTCAAAAAATTGCAGTAGATTAGTCAGGCAGGATTTTCCTTTCAAGAAGCCATACTGGCTTTTGCCTGTCTTGTCATGTGCCTCCAGGTACCCCGTAATCTCATCCCTAACAATCGATTCCAACAACTTCCCAGCCACTGCTGTCAGGCTAACAGGTCTGGAGTTTCCTTTCTGCCACCTCCCACGCTTCTTAAATAGCGGGGTAACATTTGCAGTTTTCCAGTCATCCAGTACAATGCCAGAATCTATTGATTCATGAAAGATCATTGTTAATGCTTCTGCAATCTCTCCTTCAGAACCCAAGGGTGAATTACATCAGGTCCAGGAGCTTTATCCACCCCCAGACCATTAAGCTTCCTGAGCACCTTCTCAGTCGTAATTTTCACTGCACATTTCATTTTCCTGACATTCTTGAACGTCCAATATATTGAATATATCTTTCTCTGTGAAGACTGATGCAAAACACGCATTTGGTTCTTCTGCCATCTCTGCGTCTCTCATTACAAAATGTCCAACGTCATTTTCTATTGGTCCTATATCTACCCTCAACTCTCTTTTACCCTTCATATACTTAAAAAAGCTTTTAGTATCTTTTTTGATATTAGTAGCCAGCTTCCTCTCATAATTGATCTTTTCCTTCCTAATGATGTTCTTAGTTTCCTTCTGCAAGTTTTTAAGAGCTTTCCAATCCTCTATCTTTTCTCTAGCTTTGGCTTCCTTGTATGGCCCCTCTTTTGCTTTTACTTTGGCTCAGACTTCACTTGTTAGCCACAGTAGTGTCCTTCTATTGCTTATGCTTTTAACCAGCTGCAGGAGGGGAGTAAATATGATGCTATAAACTTGAGGGAATATATACAAGCCTATGTTATAATTTATAATTAAGGTACCAACAGATTTTACAAAATGCCATGTCAAGATAACTTCAGCTGTTATTTGTGAGTCCTTTGAAGTTTTAGATGACTGAGAAAAGGCGTAAGCTGGGGAGCATAAACTAATAGGATTTTGTCTTTGTAGAAGCTGTTAGAAGCAGATCATCTACCTGACAATTAGAAGGGCAGTGAAAACTTAAGAATTATTTGCATGACTATTATTATCATCATATGCCTAGGACAATTTTACCTACATATTTAGCACAGCCAGATATTTCCCACCTGCAGCTATCAGAAAAGAAGTTATGTACTTCTGAACAGTATGTTGTGATTATGGTAGGGAGACGGAAATTCTTTCTTGTGGTCAGGAAATGCATGCTCTCATTGAGTCAGCCAGTGTTTGAAATTCTGACAGACTTCTTTTAAAATAAGCTGCAGGAAGTTGTAAACTCAGTCTGCTCCATCATGGGCACTAGCATCCCCAGCATTCAGGGCATGTTCAAGGATCGATGCCTCAAAAAGATGGCATCTATCCACCACCCAGAACATGCCCTCTTTTTATTGCTACCATCAGGAAGGAGGTACAGGAGCCTGAATGCATACACCCAATAATTCAGGAACAGCTTCTTCCCCTCTGCCATCAGATTTCTGAATGGATATTGATCCCATCAACACTACCTCACTACTTTTTTCCCTTCTTTTTGCACTAATTATTTAACTTCTTTTTACTACTTTTTACTGTAATTGACAGTTTTTATCATGTAAATTCAATTTTTATTATGCAATGTACTGTTGCAGCATAACAATAAATTTCATGACATATGCCAGTGATATTAAATCTGGTTCTGTTTCTAACTTTACTGAGTGTTCAATGATCAAAGGATTAGTGGTAAACTGGAAGGATTGAAGAAAGAAATGATGAGAAAATTTCTTGGGATTATAAAATTAAAAACAAAAGCAAAACATGCAGATGCTGGAAATTGGAAATAGAAACAAAATGCTTAATATACTCCACAGGTCAGAAAACATCTGAAAGAGAGAGGGAAAATAATTAACTTCCAGTCTGATCAAAGTTCAATGACCTGAAATATTAACTCAGTTTCTATCTGTACAAATGCTACCTGACATGCTAAGTATTTCCAGCATTCTTCATTTTAGCACAGAGTGAAGGTGTATTCAAATCAGGAGTCATGGCTATCATATAATTCAGCTAGAGGACATTACATGGAACCAGAATGTTGCTGTTGAATGGTGAAGGAATATAATGTTTTTATACCTTTGATCTTGCATAATCAATGCCTCCCCAAAGAATAACCCCAGAGGTCCCCATTGCAGCACTTTCACCAATTGTATGGACCAGGTCAATCTGTAAAGTGAGAAACACCATAAAAATTGTTATATATTCAATGAATGCAGTAATACCAAGCCAAGTTCATACTTTGTGTTTATCTGAAGGGCAAGACATAAAAAACAACTTCAGTTTGTTTGAGGGTAAAAATTGTACTTGAGATGTGAATGGTTCTTCTAGGAAATACTCAAGGATTGTCAATAATT
Source organism: Hypanus sabinus (assembly GCF_030144855.1). Classification (NCBI taxonomy): domain Eukaryota; kingdom Metazoa; phylum Chordata; class Chondrichthyes; order Myliobatiformes; family Dasyatidae; genus Hypanus; species Hypanus sabinus. Next base: position 135,024,693 of record NC_082713.1, read on the forward strand.
TTCTATTGAATATTTATATTGTTGTTATTTATTCATTTATGGAATATGAATGTCTCGGGATAGGTAAGAGTGAAACAAATTGAAGTGAATCATGTATTGGCTTGACTGGGTGTGGTCAATAAATTTATTTACAGAAGGCTATTAGAAATTGGATGGACCTTTACTATCCAGTAGCTTCATGGTCACCAATACTAACACTGGGCTTTTATAGCAGATTGTGATATTACTCGACTTTAAATATTGAAATTCCTACGGTATTGTAAAATTAATCATCTAGGTACCTAGATACTAATTCAATAACTTATTACTATGTAGTGTGCCAATCCAGATGTTACAAAGAAGAGAATTGGCAAAACTTAATGATGTTTGGAGATGGCACTTTGCACATTCCTTCAGAATAAACCATTCTTCACACGGGAACTTCAGTGATCTATGATGTCCACTTGTCCACAATGTTGAAACTCAACAGTTATCCATTTTCCACAATGGGTCCACCAAGAAAGTCTATCTATACTTAGAGTAATATTTTACCCTTGTCTAACACAAGGGCATCATTGTTAATTGCAGTGCAGTATCCTAAAGCAATTGTGATCATCTGCTTGAGTATGAAATTATGTTTGCACCTGTTACATGGCTCAATGCCAAACCGTGTTGTGTGGTGTAAGTATTAAACCATTAAGAAAACTAAAATATTACAGGATGTTTTCTGACTATACCCAACAGGCACAGCGTCTTGATTAGTGGAAATGCTTATTGACAACTTGTACGCACAACTATCACAATTTTCTTTGTCTACTAGATGCAAACCCACCAGATAGACCCACCATTGTTCATTATGTATTTCCAGTGGCTTTTCCATCAGCAGCATGATCTTGAAATAATGACTCTGGTTTTAGGTGGAAAATTTGTCTTAATCAATGTGCTCTTGATAGAGTGTCTATTTTTGTGCTTAACATAGGGAAAAAGTAAAAAATGTGATAACTGCTCAGTTATCACTAGGTAGTAAAGACAAAAGCCAATAAGCATTTGATTAGAATTGCAACATAAATTAAGAAAAGAATAGAATAAAGATACTTATTGGATATTGGATTAGAAGCATATCCAATCTTTATAGAATATATAGCAGTTTATAGCAGGATAGGATTAATAGTCTCCTTATGTGCTGTAATTGTATCTTCTTCCATTATTCAATGTGTTTCCTATACTCAGGAAAGGAATACCCAGCTAGAGTATATGGCTGTACTTTGGTACTGGTTTTATTGAAAACAGATGAACGAATCCATGCCCAATAAAATTTCCAAAGAGCCATGGAGTGATACAGCACAGAAACAGATTCCAGTAGCTTTAGTCTTTGGTTTCTGCAGAAACAGGCCTGTCAGCCCAATACACTCATGCTAGCCATGAAGTACCTACCTAAACTGATCCCATTGTACAGCGCTTAGTGCGCTTAGACCATGTTTCCAAATTCAAATCCTTCTGCATGTAAAAAAGTTCTTCCTTGGATCCCCTCCAGATCTCTTACTTTTTACCCTAAATCGACATCTTTTAGTTTCTGACACCTTAACTATGGGAAAATGTTTCCTGCTACCTATCATCTCCAGCTCCACCATAATTTTCTATAACTTCTGTCTCCTCCACTTCAAGGAGAAAAACACCCTACCCATTCACTCTTCCTAACTGAAATGCTCCATTCCAGGCAGTATCCCAATGAAACACCTCTATACCACCTCCAGTACAATCACCAACTTCTAATAGTGTGAAGACCAGAACTATACACTATAGCCTAACCAATGTTTCATTAATTTGAAACATATTCTCCCTGCTCTGGCAAATGAAGGCAAGAATTGTTCTTTACCAGTTTAGCTACCTGTGCTGCCATCACAAAGATAGCTGGACCAGATTTGTACATCAAAAATCAATCTGTCACTTAATATTCCCTAGCTCCCAGTCCTTTGTGTAAGTTCTACCTTTATAAATCCTCCCCAAGTCAGCTTCAATGGGACTGCAGTTGAGAGGGTGAGTAGTTTCAAGTTCCTCGATATACACATCATTGAAGATCTCACCTGGACTGTACACACCAGCTGTGTGGCAAGAAAAGCATAACAGTGTCTCTGTCACCTTAGGTGACTGAAGAAGCTCAGCATGAGCCCCCAAATCCTCTACACATTTGAGAGGGGCACCATTGAGAGCCTACTGACTGGCTGTATCACCACCTGATACAGGAATTGCACCAACTTTGAATGCTGGGCACTGCAAAAAGTGGTATGGACAGCCCAGCACATCTATGGATGTGAACTTCCCTCCATTGAGGACACTTACAATGACAGATGCATAAAGAAGGCCTGGAAGATCATTGGGGAACCAGTCACCCCAACCATAAACTGTTTCAGCCACTTCAGTCTGGCAAACTGTACTGCAGCATTAAAGCCAGCATCAAAAGGCTATGGAACAGCTTCTTTCTACAAGCCATTAACTTCATAAATTCACAAGTCTGTACATTGCAATGGAATCAGAGCATAAAGATTTCTACTCCCTCATGTTGCAGGACGGATATAAGATTTAAATAAATTCAGTTTAACTTTGTTTACAGGCATCCAATTACAAAAAACAATCATTGGACCATTACTATTTGCCTCCTTTCACCAAGCCAATTTTGGATCTAATTTCCCACCTCACCCTGAATTTCATAAGCTCTAACCATTTGCACCAGTCTCCTATGTGGAATCCGTTAAAAGCCTTACAAGGCCATGTAGACAAATTACAGAGGCCTCATCTCTGCGTTCTGTTATTTCTTCAAGAAATATATTCATATTGCTCATATAGTAATGAACACACTATACAAGAGCAATGGGAGTCATGAGTGCAGTCTGTTAAACCTTTGAACCTATGCCATATGCTGCATTGGAGAAGCGGTGGATCCATCGGTGTCAGGAAACAGAATGCAATGTGCAAGTCATTTTCTTTATATCAAAATTGTGTCTGTCAGGCATGCAAGAAAAAAAGAGACACAGAGAGAATGATGTGCAGGGAAGAGAGACCAGGGCAGGAAGAAGAAAGTGAGGCATATATTTAATCAGTGCTTTCCTCTCTTCTCACACCTTGAACATCCAAAAGACAATTCTGTTTAGAAGTTTGGAGAAAGCTTTTGGTTATGCTTGAAGTATATTCTTGGCTGGATTTAAAAGTAAAAAAACCCCGAGTCTAACAAAATCAGTATTGAAACTTATGTGTGAGTGCAACTGAGTTACATTTGCAGCACAAAGTAACCATCTAATTCTTAAAGTTCATCATCTTTCTTTTTGACTTACCTCAGTGAGAGGTATAAATTCGTAAGTATAATATGGTCGTCCATATGCAAAGACTGGGAGAGCATAGTCTTTATGGGCTATGGAGGCTAACCTGATTGCTTCTTTCAATCTGTAATGGACAAATAACTGTGCTTTTGGGCTTGATTTCAAATCAAGTCCAAGATAAATAGAAGGGTAGAGAGCTCCACTTTCTTTCCATAACCAGAGTAATTTATCATTGCGTTTGTATTCAATTGGAGGGCATTTCCCATCATACTTCTTTGTCTTGTCCTTATAGTGATGGTTATAGCAATCTGGGAAGAGGTAAAACCCCCAGAGTCCATGAGGTCTCAGTTTCTCTACCAATTCCAGTGTGTCATTCATTATGTCTAATGCAGCTGTTTCATATTCTTTCTGAGCTTCTAATTTGACTTCATTGTCCGTCCAGCTGGGATGAAGCTTTTTCACAAGTTCCATGGATTTTTGCCGATAGACATTTTTGTTTCCCCAGTTTCGGATCCATAAAGGTCTCCATTCTTCCCAATCAATCACCCCAAGACCACTGAAGTCATTAAACGGAATAGATTTCTCAATGTCCGACTTGGTTTTGTTCAAGTGTTCTTGAAGGTCACTATTCTGGGGGATCCCTCCATTCACTGGAACATTTTCTTGTTTGTAATAAGGGTATTTGCCCAGATAATTGTGGTAAAATATGGTGATGACAGACCCACTGAGCGTATCATTAGCGTTCGAAGATATATCAAAAACACTGAGGTCCAGATCTACATCATATCGAAGCTTGCACGATTCAGTTGGTGCATTCCAAACAACAATAAATGGGTTGTCTGGAAGAACTGGTGACTTTGCTTGCTTAAAGTATTGGCCACTTGAGAGCTGCATTATGATTGCAGTAACTAGCAATCTTCCAAATATGTTCTTGGAAATGATTGCCACACTCATGATATTCAGCTTCCAGTTCAATTTCTGAAACCAAAAGATAAAGCTTACAATATGTTTATTTTGTGAGGAGAACAGGTGTAAATGAATATATAGTAGTTCTGTAGCTTAAGGATTAGCGATGTTCTAGAAAAATCATTGCATGGCTAAAAAAAGGAATTTCCAGCCTTCTCTATTTACACCCACTGCATTATTTCCTGTTAAACACCATTAAAATAAACCATAGAGGATTACAATGTTAGTTATTTCTTTTCATCATTTTAGGTTTAACATTTTAAGAGCAATCCACTCTGATGCAAGGAACAATGATAGATATTCAATGCTCAAGTTAAATTATCAAGGCTATTGCAAATATATTTTTTCCGCATGTGTAATCATGTAATAACTAAACTGTCTACTTGAAGGAAAAGGGTTATCAGACACTTCAAAAAATTTTTTAAAAAGGTATTCACTTCTATTTACTGAATATATGAACATGTGAAACATGCAAGCAAAAAGAAGACATGCCCCCAGTCAAGATGGCATTGATACACATTACTCCTCAGGGAAATGCAATGGAAAACGAGAACAACATTCGAGGCCAAAGGGGAAAATAAAATATTCTGGAAAGACCTTTTCTGTCCCCCCCCTCTAGCTATATAAAATAAAAAGAACAAATAAAAAAGGATCAGCAACAAATACAATAATATGAGGTTTCATTGAGTGAGGCTGAAAGAAACAGAGTTGCAAAACAAATAAGAAAAGTATTTAAAAACAGGATTCCTATAAGCATGCAATTGGAAGACAACTTTTATTTGAATATAACTAGAAATTCTAAAGAAACAACATAATGCAATAATATTAATAGAACTTTGGCAGAATACTGAATAAAAACTGATGCAATTTGTAAAACTACCGGTTGTCTGTCAATATGAGAAAATCCAATGAACGTGTACCATTATTATTAATGCAGCATAATCCTCAATGCCCTTCATCACACAAACTTCTCTGCAGAGAAGTTAATGAAGTCTATTATTCAGAAAAATGGTCTTATTAAAGGATTTTCTCAACCATAAATCTCAGAGACCCAAGGTTTATAGTTATGGATTCTGGAGAAAAACTGTAAGGAAATGAAAACAGTTTAAGTTTGGATTTAAAAGTGAGGCTTATCTTCACAGGAGGATGGATAGGAACATAAATTTGACTCCATTTGAGTTACATCATTAAGCAGATGTATATCATAAGCATACCTGCACATGCACATATCCTTAACAGATTTTACAGTTCCTATCATGCATGCATGGATTTTAATTTTAACCCTATGTATTGACTAGGAATGTTAGAAAACACTCAGAGATATGAGAAACTGCTAAAACACAGCTTATATTCAACTACTTTCAACTACCCTGCGATGTAATACAATATATTTCTTTCACAATCTTTACTGTATCAGTAGATCAATCTGGAAATGCATCCTTTTTCAATGTCTCACGGGAATTAATTATGTCAAATGTGTGTTTCTTACTCTATGCTGTATGCTCTGTACTGTATGATTCCAGTATGCAGTACAAAGAGAGAGTACATAACTCCAATATTCCGCTTTTGAATGTAGTATTTACTGGTTGGCATTAACCCCCAAGCTCACCCTGCTTCCCATTGTGTTGTTTTAAATGTGGTTCTCCTTGGCTAAATCAAACGTACTTTTGTTCCGACTGCTTAATTTCCACACCTTCCTCATGATTTGACTAAACCAATCTCAATCATGTTCTGAGTCATCAAAGGTAACTCATACTCTGGAATGTATTTTCAGTCATAGATTCATAGAAACAAGTTCTTCAGTCCAACTCATCCATGACAACCAGTATGTCTATCTATGCTAATCTTATTTACCTGCATTTGACCCATACCCTCCAAAGCTTCTTATTCCTATACCTGTTCAAATGTCTTTTAAACTTCTAATTGTGCTTATCTCTTCACCTAAGTACAGTCCAACCAAAGATATGTTATTCTGAAATTTAGCTAAGCATTTGCTAATCATATCCTGTAATACTTGATCTTTATTGCTTCTTGGAGAAATGATCTCTTTAGACTGTTCTACTTGAAGCCAGTGTTACATAAAATCATCATATGCTAAATATCACAATCTACACAGTATTCAAAAAAGAATGAAAATGAGAACTATTATCTCCAACAAACTCCTCTGATAAGCCATAACAAAGTAAATGGATCACAGTGCAATCTGTTGAAGTACATGATCCAATGTGTTTCACTTTGATTCATTTTAGGATTCACTCAATGGGTACCAAAAAGTTCTCAATCCCTTTCTGAAAACACTGAAAATGTTAAGTCTTCAGAAAGATCCCATAGACCACATCCAACTCTGAAAAGATGTCAATACTGGCCAGGCCCTGCAATAACGAAGATCTTTGTGTTCCTCAGCCTTTACGATTTCTTCCACATTTTGTCTGCAAGCTATTTACACTCAGTGGCCTCTTTATTAGGTACCTCCTGTACTTAATAAAATGGCCAGCGAGTGTATGTTCAAGGTCTTCTGCAGCTGCTTCAAGATTTGATGTGTTGTGCATTCAGAGATGCTCCTCTGCATATTACTCTGTAGCACATTATTACTTGAGTTACTATCACCTTCCTGTCAGCTTGAACCAATCTGGCCATTCTCCTCTGACCTCTCTCATTAACAGGGTGTTTTTGCCCAGAGAGCTACCACTCACTGTATGTTTCTTGTTTTTCACACCGTTCTCTGTAAACTCCAGTTACGGTTGTAATTGGAGATCCCAAGAGATCAGCAGTTTCTGAGATACTCAAGCCATCCTGTTTGGCACCAACAATTATTCCACAGTCAAAGCCACTTAGATCACATTTCTTCTCCATTTGATGTTTGGTCTGAACAACAACTGAACCTCCTGACCAGGCCTGCATGCTTTTATGCACTGAGTTGCTGCCACATGATTGGCTGATTAGATATTTGCATTAAAGAGCAGGTGTACAGGTGTAGCTAACCAAGTGTATGCTTACTCCTGGACCAAAATAAACACCATCTTTCCATATGAACACACACGTACATGTTTTGAGCTTTACCTCTCATTGGTGTAGCCCCCTCAACATTCATTCTGATACTGAAAGATTTTCTTTCTTTCTTCTTTGTGTCTGAGTATGTCAACTGGACTATAAGAACAATATTCTGTACCTTGTATAGTCTTGCTCATGATAGCATAAGATTTACAGTGATGATTTCACACCACTGGAAAATTCTGTGATCAAAACAGACACTTTTCAATATTAATCATTAAACATTGCTGACCACCCTCCTCCCCCACTGACTTATCCATACGCAGCTAAACATATGCCAGTGACATATCCTTACTGGAGAAAATGCTGCCTCTGTCAGTTCTGCATATAAGTCCTGAGCAGAAGGAACTAGATGCTGTTCACAGAAAACTGCTCAGAAAAAAATCACGCTGTAGTCATTATACATATGTTTGAAAACAAAACAAATCAAAGCTTACATTAGAGTGGTTTTGGATTCTAGCCTGATCCAAATATTGACATTATGACGTGCCTTCCTGTAAAGGTTCCTTAAAATATTCCAACGGAGTCATGTTGAGGCATTCTTACAGAACATGTTTATGCATTTTAGCTTCATCCAAAAATAATAATTTCCCATAAATATTGGTTGATCAATATAATTATTGCTTATAATCAATATTGATTATTCTATTTGCTGACCATTGTGACACATCAAATACTTCATTTTGCCTAAAGTCTTCGATAATTGCATACATTTTCCAGTTCATGTCATTAGTGCTACTAAGCTGATGTCCAGAATTGGGTAACTAGCATCAGTGTTGATGCATAATGCACTAACCATGGAAGACAACATTTGGCATACCGTTTTTGTAAAAAAAATATAAATGCGACTCAAGCCCAATTCTCCATTATTTTCACTGCCTGTATTACTGTTACTACTTCCATGAAAACTTCCCTCTGTGAGGAAGTCACAGTACTGCTTAACTGAATCACAAACAAGAGAAAATCTGCGGATGCTAAAAATCCAATCTCCACACACAAAATACTGGAGGAACTCAACAGGCCAGGCAGCATCTATGGAAAAGAGTACAGTCGACGTTTTGGGCCGAGACACTTCATCAGGACCTATACTCTTTTCCATAGATGCTGCCTAGCCTGCTGAGTTCCTCCAGCATTTTCTGTGTGTGACTGCTTAACTGCTTTGGTTTAAGATTTGCATGTTAGGGATGTGTGATGCTTTCTCTGGCTGTTAAAACCTGTTGTCAGTTGGCTGCTATTGTATCTACTCTGGAACGCTATCCATCAATAATGCTCTTTCACCGTAACATGCCAACATATTAGTAGTATATTAGCATTCCTGATAACTAAACTGACTAACATTGCATACATGAATTCTATATGCAGCCTCAGCAATCGCTCACTTAGGTCCATGTTATTTGTCTGTCATAATTCCAATGTACAGTAAGTGAAAAGTGAGTGGAACAGGGGGCTAAACACACAGCCTTTTGGTGCACCTGTGCTGAAGGAGGAGGTGTTGTTGTCAATCTGAACCAACTAGGGTCTGCAAGTCAGGAAATCCAGGATCCAATTGCACAAGAAGTTATTGAGGCCAATGTCTCGGAGCTTACTAATTAGTTTTGAGGGAATGCTGGTATTGAATGCTGAGTTGCAGTCAATAAAGAGCATCATGATGTATACATCTTTGCCACCCACATGTTCCAGGGTTGAGTGAAGAGCAAATGAGAATGCTGTGGACTTGTTGCTCTGGTAGATAAATTGGAGCGGATCTAAGTCTTTCCTCAGGTAGAAATTGATAAATCGGCACTTCACCAATGCAGATGCAAGCTGGGCCATAGTAACTGAGGCAGGTCAGTAATCTTTCTTTGGGCACCTGTATAATTCAATCCTGCTTGAAGTAGGTGGAAACCACACACTGCTGAAATGAGAGGTTAAAGATCTCAGTGAACACTCCAACGAGGTGATCAGCACTTGGCCAGTCACCCCATATGAGCCAGATATTTGAGGGAAATGGGCACTCAGGGTAATTGCTCATTGGTGAACAGTTAAATTTGGAATTTGACTTTAACATTTTGGGAAAATTGGAACATTTTGTGAGTTAAAGTCGCTTGGTTTCATCAGTGGTTTTAAAGCAGACACAATGATGTCTCTGAAAATCTGCTGAACTAAGGATCAGGTCCAGATTAGAAGCTATTTGTGAGGTGTTCTTTGATTGGGTATGTACAATGTCCTGTGTATGTTACTCAAAATGGCTTCTTTGGTTTGTTACGAGTAGGAATGCTTCTTTGTCAGATAAGTGTTTCTCTCGCCGTTGTTTCGCTTTAGAATGGATGATATGGTAATTGTATTCATTTGTTAATCAATGGGGAATGTTATTGTGTCTTGTGAGGCTGGGAACTTGGGAGAGGGGTTTTCGCGGGTTTTTGGAGTGAGGGGAGTCGGGAGGAAGACGCCGAGGAAGGTGGACGTGCGCTGGACTGCTCGTAAGACCACCGGGGTGGTCCCAGGTGCGACGGCATGGCGGTCGGATGGGTCGTTGGTTCGTTGATTGAGCTCCAACGAGTGCACTAAACAGACTGAACTTTGATAAGTTGGCGCCTTTTGTTTTATTCCTTATATATATATAGTATTGCCTAATACTCTTTTAATTTTAGTAAACTCTTTAAAGTGTATTTCATAACGGTATTTGTTGTGGGTTTGATACTGTTGGCAGGCGCGAGGCATAAACTCGATTCTCACAGCACCTGCGCGTAACGGGAGGTGGGTTGGTGAGTGGCTGGATCTCCGTTTCCCCTAGACATATACCTTCCTTTTGGGTAAGTGTTATAGGTATAACAGGCTGGTCTGTGACTGTTAGAGTTTGTGTCTGTTCTGTGTCTCCCTGATTATTAGTGCAAGGGGAGATCCTTGTAACAAAGGGTCTTGACAAAAATTCTGCAGTCCCACTATGGATCCTACTTGAGCCACTGAGCTCCTTCAACGCGTTTGTATGCCGCACTGCCTGCTGACGTCTAGTTAAAGCAATTTTCAAGTAATCCCATAAACGTACAACAAAACGCTTGCACAATTCAAGTATAATACTACTTACACAAAGCAGGATGTTGAGCATTCACAAGTTTCAGGTAGAACAAATTCCAGAGTAATTGCTACAAAATATTGATTATTCTTAGCAGATAATAACATGCAAACCTTTATGCAATCTTCAAACTTGATTTCATTTTGTCATTTTTCTTTTAACTTGTAGAGAAGCGACAAATAATCAGAGTCAAATGCATAAACTCAGTAGATACAGTTGTATACAGTTCAGCTTGTTTTGCATAAACAGAATTCCTCAACCCCCACTGTGCACAAACTATTGCAGCTCACTGCTGGCAGCAAGAACATACATTCTGTTCTGGTGAATTTCATCCATTCCCACAACTGAGCTCCGGCTAAGATACCTTTGGGATATCAGTTGATATGGGTAAGTAATACACCAGCCAAACTGGGTTATTTTTCTCGTGGCTTCCATGGTGCTGTCATCAGCAAAAATGCTCCAACAGCACTACAAATGGAAGACCCACTCGTACAAGCAATGCAATGAGAAAGTGTACCTCGTCGCTGCACCCCATGATGGGGATAATCGTGTTTAGTAAACACATACACAAACCTGCAAATATTTCTGAATTCTGCCAACCAGTCCCTCATTCGAGGCTTGCTTTTCACATGCTGTGTGAACAGAATGCAGGCAAGCAGATAGTTAATGCAAACACTCACGGGGTCCTTGGTCGGTGGTGAAGTTAAAACAGGGGATGATGATGGTGTCCTTTGTGCCTCATCCTTATTCCCCTGTAACACAATTTCTCAACCCAGAAATTCTTCCGATGTATATGCAGTAGATGGTTGACATCTTACATGCTTCACTTCACTTAAACCCAATCTCAATTGTGATAATCAATGTCCAGGGTGAATCTTCACAGACATCCTAACCAGAAGGGAGTTACCTTGCTTGTCACCTCTCTTCTTGTTTTCGGGTTGCTCATATTTGCAGCTGGTGGCGACAATGTTCAGCATTCAGCTGACCACCAGCATCTTGCCACCTCTTCTGTTGAGTAGTGTGAGGCTCACCCAGACTGGCTGAAACTGAGCAAGATCATTTTGGATATGCCATTGGGCTATTCTACCAGATAGTTTTGATGAAGATTATGTTCTATTATGTGCAAATTGTGTCTTTGGGTAGCATACCACAATTAGCCGACACATCAACAGTGAGTGATCCTACCCCACCCAGTTATATACATCTGAACCTCAAGTACAGCTTGCACATCAAACCATTTATAATTAAACTCATTAGAGCAGCCCTTCCTCTAGATGATTCATGGCCTATTGGTTTGTGCTGAGGAAATGGAACTTGGCGATTTGGAAATCTTCAGACTAATACTTGGAATGTCAATTGACACACTCCTCCACAAGAAAGTGTGCAGTACTCTTTGTAAGTGGTAAGCATTATGTAATTGATTGTCTTATTATATGGTCTTATGGTCTTTCAACCATGAACCTCCATCTGAAGGTCCTTACACTAATGACTGTGAAAATAAGAGATACCTTCCGTTCCAGCCTAATCACAACAGCAGCTATGGGAAATGCAGCACTAGCATTACAGTGAATTTCAATGAGACATTTGTATTAGAATGCAGCTAACCCACTGCTTGTTCCATAATGAGGAAAGATGCTGGGAGAAAATGAGACTCAGAGACTGGACAGTAATAGCTCAATATAGGAGGTAGAGTCATGATCCACAGTACCACTCAGTCTCTGGTCTCTTACACTGTTACCTTCAAACTCTTATGACCTTGCAGCTCTTATGACCTAATACTGAATTCAACAAGTTAAGGATAGTGATTATTTCTACCTTTTATCAGAAATATCAGTGAATGCCTTCTTGAATTCTAGCAGTCATCCTGGTGAAAGTACTTCCACGATGTTATTGGATTAGCTGTTCCAGAATTTAGACTAAGCAATGATGAGGGGCCAATTATATATTTCCAACTCTGGAAGGTGTGCAACTCAGAAGGGAAAATAGATGGTGGTGGTATTTTTATGCAACTGCCATTGTTATCTTCTTGGTTGTAGGTGCTTTGGGAGGTGTTGTTGGAATGGCCCAGGTAAGTAACTGCAATGCATTGTAAAGGTGATACAGTCCCGTACCACCATGTGCTGAATCTTTAGGGTGGTTGATGGGGTGGCAATCAAGGAAGCAGCTTTGTCCTCTGTGATATTACGCTCCTGATGAATATTGGAACTGTACTTGCCCAAAAGGTAACACCACAAAGCCTTTCCAACTTCTAAGAAGCATAACTTATCAGAAGAGACCCATCCACTGAGCTGTTCTTGTGGTCACAACTTTTATGTGACTTTACCAATCGGGCATCAGGTGAATTGCAATCCTAGGAAGTTGATGGTAAGGGAATGGGAAATGATAAATCCATTGAATGTCATGGATAGATGGTTAATCTCTCTAGTTCAGAGTTTCCCAGCCTGTGGTCAACTGACCCTTTGGTTAATGGTAAGGCTCCATAGCAGAAAAAGGCTTGGGAACCTCTGTTCTAGTTGGATGTGGTTTCTGGCCTGAATGTTACTTGCCAATCATCCTCCACATATGAAGGTTACTTTGCTTGCACTCATATACTTCATAATTTGGAGAGGAAAGGAATTGTAAGCAGGTTTGGATGTGTGCAACCCCACTTTCTGAACTAATGATGGAAGGAGGTCATTAATGAGGCAGTTAAAGATGTTTGGGTCTAGAACATAGTCCAAAAGAATTCCTGCAGCAATGTCCTGAAGTTGGCATGCCTAATGGAGTCAATCCTAATCTTCTCACTGAGTGCTTTTCCACCATTTTCCATTCTGGGTATTTCTCCATACTTATCTTGCTTTTCTGTGCCTCCGTTAATTCTCCAAGAGGTGCTGTTTTGCAATTGCAATAACTTCAAATGCACACATTTAGGCAGACAATTGGCTGGTCCTTTGATGATAGCAACATGTCTTTCACTACTTGGCATATATGTTGCTCCTTGAGGTTGTCAAACCAACCATAACAGCAGAATCATTGGAAAAACTCAGAAGACAATCACCTGGCAGCTTATTTGTGGTTCTTTAAGTAGTGTTAGAATGTGGAGAAAGATGAGGTATTGGGACAGTTAGGTAGGTTAATTGTGCTGTTCAGCCTGAAACAAGATTAGTTTTATTTTGTCACATGTACATAAAAACATTGAAACATATAGTGAAATGTGTCTTTTTGTATCAATAACCAACACAGACTGAGGATTTTCTGGGGGCAGCCCGCAAGTGTTGCCATGTGTCTGGTGCCAATATAGCATGCCCTAAACCTAACAATAGATCTTTGGAAAGTGGAAGGAAGCTAAAGAACCCAGAGGATACCCAACAGTCACAGGAGAACATACAAACTCCGTACAGGCAGCAAAAGGATTTGAATCCTGGTCAGTAATCGGTACTGTAAAGCGATGATATTAACTACTATGCTACTGTGCCACAAACTAGTAGGAGAAGTTTCAAATTAACATTTCACAACATATGCAGGTACATCATTGCTGAAGTTTTAGAAAGCAAAAAATAATAGTGACATTAGCAAAAAGGGAGCCAAGGAAGCACATTTCATGGACAATACTTTTTGGAAGGAAGCAAAAATGGGAAATGAACCTGGTCAGGTGTCAGGTCTCTCAGTGGGAGAGCATTTGGGAGATAGTGATCACAATTCTATCTCCTTTACCATAGCATTGGAGAGAGATAGGAACAGACAAATTAGGGGAATGTTTAATTGGAATAAGGGGAAATATGAGGCTATCAGTCAGGAACTTGGAAGCATAAATTGGAAACAGATGTTCTCAGGGAAATGTACGGAAGAAATGTGGCAAACATTCAGGGGATATTTGCATGGGGTTCTACATAGGTACATTCCAATAAGACAGGGAAAGGATAAAAGGGTACAGGAACCGTGGTGTATTTAGGCTGTTGTAAATCTAGTCAAGAAGAAAAGAATAGCTTATGAGAGGTTCAAAAAACTAGGTAATGATAGAGATCTAGATGATTATAAGGCTAGCAGGAAGGAGCTTACGAATGAAATTAGGAGAGCCAGAAGGGGCCATGAGAAGCCCTTGGTGGACAGAATTAAGGAAAACCCCAAGGCATGCTACAAATATGTGAACAGCGAGAGGATAAGACATGAGAGAATAGGACCAATCAAGTGCGACATTGGAAAAGAGTGTATGGAACCGGAGGAGATAGCTGAGGTATTTAATGAATACTTTGCTTCAGTATTTACTACAGAAAAGGATCTTGGCAATTGTAGGGATGACTTGCAGTGGACTGAAAAGCTTGAGCAAAAAGATATTAAGGAAGAGGATATGCTAGAGCTTTTGAAAAGCATCAATTTGGATAAGTCACCGGGACCAGACAGGATGTACCCCAGGCTACTGTGGAAAGCAAGGGAGGAGATTGCTGAACCTCTAGTGATGATCTTTGCATCATCAATGGGGACGGGAGAGGTTCTGGAGGATTGGAGGGTTGAGGATATTGTTCCCTTATTCAAGGAAGGGAGTGAGATAGTCCAGGAAGTTATAGACCAGTGAATCTTACTTCAGGAGTTGGTAAGTTGATGGAGAAGATTATGAGAGGCAGGATTTATGAACATTTGGAGAGGCATAATATGATTAGGAATAGTCAGCATGGCTTTGTCAAAGCAGGTCGTGCCTTATGAGACTGACTGGATTTTTTGAGGATGTGACTAAACAAATTGATGAAGGTAGAGCAGTAGATGTAGTGTATATGGATTTCAGCAAGGCATTTGATAAGGTACCCCATGCAAGGCTTATTGAGAAAGCAAAGAGGCATGGGATCCAAGGGGCCATTGCTTTGTGGATCCAGAACTGGCTTGCCCACAGACGCAAAGAATGGTTGTAGATAGGTCATATTCTGTATGGGGGTCGGTGACCAGTGGGGTTCCTCAGGGATCTGTTCTGGGCCCCTATTCTTTGTGATTTTTATAAATGACCTGGATGGGGAAATGGAGGGATGGGTTAGCAAATTTGCTGATGATACAAAGGTTGGGGGTGTTGTGGATAGCGTGGAGGGCTGTCAGAGGTTACAGTGGGACATTGATAGGATGCAAAACTGGACTGAGAAGTGGCAGATGGAGTTCAACACAGATAAGGGTGAGGTGATTCATTTTGGTAAGTCAAATACGATGGCAGAATATAGTATTAATGGTAAGACTCTTGGCAGTGTGAAGGATCAGAGGGATCTTGGGGTCCGAGTCCATAGGACACTCGAAGCTGCTATGCATGTTGACTGTGTGGTTAAGAAGGCATATGGTGCATTGGCCTTTATCAATCGTGGCATTGAGTTTAAGAGCCGAGAAGTAATGTTGCAGCTATATAGGACCCTGGTCAGCTCCCACTTGGAGTACTGTGCTCAATTCTGGTCGTCTCACTTCAAGAAGGATGTGGAAGCCATAGAAAGGGTGCAAAGGAGATTTACAAGGATATTGCCTGGATTGGGGAGCATGGCTTATGAGAATAGGTTGAGTGAGCTCGGCCCTTTCTCCTTGGAGCGACAGAGGATGAGAGGTGACCTTATAGAGGTGTATAAGATGATGAGAGGCATTGATTGTGTGGATAGTCAGAGGCTTTTTCCCAGGGCTCAAATGCTAGCACAAGAGGGCATAGTTTTAAGGTGCTGGGGAGTAGGTACAGAGGAGATGTCAGGGGTAATTTTTTTTTTTACACAGAAGGTGGTGAGTCTGTGGAATGGGCTGCCAGCAGCGGCAGTGGAGGTGAATACGATAGGGTCTTATAAGAGATTCCTGAATAGGTACATGGAGGTTAGAAACATAGAGGGCTGGGGGTAAGCCTAGTAGTTCTCAGATAAGGACATGTTTGGCACAGCTTTGTGGGCCAAAGGGCCTGTATTGGGCTGTAGGTTTTCTATTTTTCAATGTTGAACTTAGCCTGCATTTTACTTTTATTTAATTTTACACTTCCATTTTGGTGTCTAAGAGTGTGTGTGTGTGTGTGTGTGTGTGTGTGTGTGTGTGTGTGTGTGTGTGTGTGTGTGTGTGTGAGCGCGCGCGTGTGTGTGTGTGTTTTGATGAAGCATTCTTGCTTATTTAAATAATTAATTTTGGGTTATATGTAAAAATAAGTTTAATTGTATACAACCACGTGATACATGCGCACTTCACTGCTGAAAATAAAGTCTGTTACACCTGCATTTCAGACTCTGTGTCTTCCTTTTAATTAATTTAATGTTTTGAAGCTGCGAAACATTATAATTATAAATTCACTATTTTATTTGTCACTTTTACACATGATCATGATACTACAAACTAATCAATGAACAAATGAGTTAGGATGATCAATATGTATATGGAGCAAATCAATAATAGTTGGAAAAATAGAATATTCTGGAAATACTCAACAAGTCAGGCAGTATCTGTAGAAAGAGGAGTAAAGTTAATGTTTCATCTAAAAGATGCTTTTTTGGTGCTCTGGCAAAATGACCTTAACCTGAAATGGTAACTCCATTTCTATCTCCACAGGTGCTGCCCGATCTGCAGCATTTCAAGCATTTTCTTTAAACAAACACAGAGTCCCAGCATTAGCATTTTTTTTTGATTTTCAGTCATAGCTGTATTAAGTCTCCATCTTCAGAACTAAACTTGGCCTTGACATTACTCTGATGAGCAGATCGGCACTGCACTGAACTTTGAAGAAATAATTCAATGACACTATCACAATAAAAAATGCACAGAACAGAGTTTTATTTCATTAATTTCATTGGGTGTAAAATTACATGCTGTTCTTCATCAATATAGAGTAACACAGTATGGAATCATGCCTTTCAGTCCAAATAATGATTTTTTGAAGAATCCATGAAAATGAAACATTACCATATAAGAACAAAAGGATTCACTGAAGACTAGGCATGTCACTAAGAAACGATAAAAATTGCTGTGGGAAAATAGTTTCAGTATAATTTCTAGTGATACAGAGCCAATGCACCTAAACAAGAACAAAGAAAATAATATGCCAAAGATGAAGATCCCTCAGGCTTTAGCTTCACAACCCAGATTCTGTAGCTGGGTTGTTAATACTTAGCCCTGTGGCTCCCTTAAATCTACTTGCAAACAGTGTACACCAAAATTTTTCTAGTTGTCATTAAGCATAGATGATTAGATCTATTTTTCAGCAGGGAAATAAATCTCTGACTAGGATTTTTGCTTAAGAAGGACAGTGTGGGCTCTCCTTTGAAACTAAAGCAGATGTTATTTGTTTTTCATTAACTATGGAGCCGGGACAATTATTACAGTTTGTTCATCAGAGAGCCTGTTGAAGACTCAGATGGTAAATTGAGGTACGCATTTTTCACTTTTGGATGCATGGTGACATTAACACCCTTGTACAAAAAACCAACATCAATGAAGTTGAGTTAATCTTTACTCCTTAATCCCAAGAGGAAAGATGTATGAAGAGACATGATCCATCTCTCCCTAATATATCCAAAGCGAAAAATAAAATTAGGCTTTTCATTATTGATCGACTTATGATTCAAATTAGATTATCTGCTCATGTTGGAAAACAGAACTTTTTTTGTTTTGGCATCATGCTTGGGAACTGAGTATTTTCCACTGGGGAGGTGCATTAGCTTTTTAGACACAGTTTCACTTCTATGCTCCATCGTATTTGGCACAAAAATATTTCTTATGGTATAAATTGATTTATAGTTTGCATATGTGCTTATGTCTTCAAACTTCAGTTAATGACTTTGTTATGTATTTCTTGGATAGTTATTGTCTGATGGACTTCTGCAAAATCAAAATCAGTGATAGCAGAACAACATCTATTATTACAACGTAATTACAAATCAGGTTACTAAGAATGATGAGAACTTGGGACTTCAGAATTATCACCACTAATCTATGTGTGGAGCCATGGCGATAAGTGAAATATTAAACAAAGACTTCTCATCAGTATTTACTGTGAAGGTGGTCATGAAATCTAGAGAAACAGTGTCCTGAATCTTGAAAATGTTTGGAGGAACTGAGGAGGTTCCAAGTATATTGTAAGGCAGTATGGGAGGTGAGGAAAGAAACTGATAGGACCCTGGCAAATATTTTTATATCTTCTTTTGCCATGGGTGAGGTTCCAGAAGACTGCAGGATGACAAACATTGTGCTGTATTTAAAAAGGGTTGCGGGCACCACATTTCATTAGACCCGGGGTCGGCAACCTTTTTGCCTCTGTGGGCCGGATCGTGTATTAATGAGCCGACGGCAGGCCAGATAAATGCCATAAAAAACTTGAAATATGGAAATTATCCATTTAAATACATCTCATTATGTTTTGCCTCAAATTAATGAATAACGCATGCTAGAAAATCATTTGTGCTTAACCAAGGATGCCAATTAGTAATCAAAGAACTCAGTTTAGTTGCAATTTATTTCAATCAAACCTCTTTTGAATCTATTAAAAGGACACAAAGAATCTTTAAACATAAAACGTATAAGCATGATGCATTGAATGGTGGTAAATTAAGTATAATAAAAAATTTTTTAATGCAGTCGATAAATCAATGTGAAACTTGATGCTGTTTGTTGCTTGAAAGCTTCTCAATATTGGGTGTCAGACTTGTTGATGCCAAGAGCAAGACATTATCCAGATGGGTATCAGTCAATCTTGTTCTCAAATGGTTCTTGGTGTGCTTCATTTTTGAAGATAATTGCTCACACAGATTTGTGCCGCCAAACAATGATGCCATCTTTTTTGCAAGGTCCACTAAGTTAGGATACTTCCCACTTGGATGAATATATTTTCTATAAAAGTCAAGCACTGACGCATCTTCAGAATGAAATTTCAATCTTAATATGTTGTCACACTGCATCTCAATCAATTCCATTAGAAAAATTTCTGATGCAGTTTCCACTTCCACATCAAATGGAATAGCAAACAGCTTGAACTCATTTGCATGCAAGCAAAACTCAGCAAAATCTAGGTAAATGAGACAAACTGATTTCCCAGCTTGCTCGATGAAGAAGTAATCTAGTGTCCAAGTGTTTTGGAAATTTCGGCACTCAGTGTCTACCTTCCTGCGTTTTGCATTCATTGTCATTGGAATTTTTTTCTTCGATTTTATTGCAAAACGTGCGTTATTCAACAAGTATCGTAGCACATATAAATATCTGGATATTTAGCGTGGATTACTTGTTAAAACACAGTGATGATGTTTCTGTTAACAAATTTGAACGATCCCATCTGAAAACCTGCCTATGCACGGAGAGTATCTAATACATATAAATCAAGTAGTCTGTCTTCCTGTCATTTGTA
The DNA here is from genome assembly GCF_030144855.1 of Hypanus sabinus. NCBI lineage: Eukaryota > Metazoa > Chordata > Chondrichthyes > Myliobatiformes > Dasyatidae > Hypanus > Hypanus sabinus. Next base: position 135,044,359 of record NC_082713.1, read on the forward strand.
TATACCAGTGTTAGGTTTGAATCAAAACGGAACCTGGGTCAGTGTCACAAGACACCATGCATGTCCGTCAGTGTGGTCGCATGAAACACTCAGAATAAGGAAAAATCACTCGTGGGCTGGATAAACATAGTATTCCAATATTTGCTCATGGGCCGGATCTGGCCTGTGAGCCATAGGTTGCCTACCCCTGCATTAGAAGATTGAGGAGATTTGGTATGTCACTAAAAACTCTAGCAACTTCCCTCAGATGTACTGTGGTGAGCACTCTAACTGGTTGCATCAGCATCTGGTATGAAGGGGCCACTGCATAGAATCAGAAAAGGCTGCAGAGGGTTGCAAACTCAGCCAGCTCCATCGTAGGCACTGGCTTCTCTAGCATGGAGATAATGCCTTCAAAAGGTGGCATCCATTATTAAGGATTCTCATCATGCAACACGGGCCCTCTTCTCATTGCTACTATCAGTGAGGAGGTAAAGAAGCCTGAAGAGAAACACTCGACATTTTAGAAACAACTTCTTCCCCTCCACCATCAGATTTCTGAATGGACAATGAAACAACCCATGAACACTATCTCACTTTTTTTGCTCTCTTTTTGCACTACTTATTTAATTTAATTTTCATATTTATATACAGTGGATTCTACTTCATTAGGAACACATTGGGACCAGTATATTTTGGCCCAATTAAGAGTCTGTCCCAATTAGCTGAAATTCCATGGAAATATTTTGAGGTATAAAAGAGATTGTTAGTTAAACTACTTTTTAACGAACAAATTATGTATTTGAAAAATAGAGAACAAATTAAATCATTACCAATACTACTACAGTACTATAAAACTGTGTATTAGTTCCTTACAGGTACCAATGGAGGAATTCATCCACTGTATGCTGCTGTGTTCTTTTGATTCTGTGTAAGTGAACACAGCCAGCACAGTGCAGATAATAGACTGCCTTCATGTTATGCTTTCAATGATTGCATCCTCCAAACCTTCATTTTTGTTGTAACAATCAAGATGACTGTGGATACCTTCAAATACTTAACCATATAACCATATAAAAATCACAGCACGGAAACAGGCCATCTCGGCCCTCCTAGTCCGTGCCGAACTCTTAATCTCACCTAGTCCCACCTACCCGCACTCAGCCCATAACCCTCCACTCCTTTCCTGTCCATATACCTATCCAATTTTACCTTAAATGACACAACTGAACTGGCCTCTACTACTTCTACAGGAAGCTCATTCCACACAGCTATCACTCTCTGAGTAAAGAAATACCCCCTCGTGTTTCCCTTAAACTTCTGCCCCCTAACTCTCAAATCATGTCCTCTCGTTTGAATCTCCCCTCCTCTCAATGGAAACAGCCTATTCACGTCAACTCTATCTATCCCTCTCAAAATTTTAAATACCTCGATCAAATCCCCCCTCAACCTTCTACGCTTCAATGAATAGAGACCTAACTTGTTCAACCTTTCTCTGTAACTGAAACCCAGGTAACATCCTAGTAAATCATCTCTGCACTCTCCCTAATTTATTGATATCTTTCCTATAATTCGGTGACCAGAACTGTACACAATATTCCAAATTTGGCCTTACCAATGCCTTGTACAATTTTAACATTACATCCCAACTTCTGTACTCAATGCTCTGATTTATAAAGGCCAGCATTCCAAAAGCCTTCTTCACCACCCTATCTACATGAGACTCCACCTTCAGGGAACTATGCACTGTTATTCCTAGATCTCTCTGTTCCACTGCATTCCTCAATGCCCTACCATTTACCCTGTATGTTCTATTTGGATTATTCCTGCCAAAATGTAGAACCTCACACTTCTCAGCATTAAACTCCATCTGCCAACATTCAGCCCATTCTTCTAACTGGCATAAATCTCCCTGCAAGCTTTGAAAACCCACCTCATTATCCACAACACCTCCTACCTTAGTATCATCGGCATACTTACTAATCCAATTTACCACCCCATCGTCCAGATCATTTATGTATATTACAAACAACATTGGGCCCAAAACAGATCCCTGAGGCACCCCACTAGTCACTGGCCTCCATCCCGATAAACAATTATCCACCACTACTCTCCGGCATCTCCCATCTAGCCACTGTTGAATCCATTTTATTACTCCAGCATTAATACCTAACGACTGAACCTCCTTAACTAACCTTCCATGTAGAACTTTGTCAAAGGCCTTGCTGAAGTCCATATAGACTACATCCACTGCCTTACCCTCGTCAACATTCCTCGTCACTTCTTCAAAAAATTCAATAAGGTTTGTCAAACATGACCTTCCACACACAGATCCATGCTGGCTACTCCTAATCAGATCCTGTCTATCCAGATAATTATAAATACTATCTCTAAGAATACTTTCCATTAATTTACCCACCACTGATGTCAAACTGACAGGTCTATAATTGCTAGGCTTACTTCTAGAACCCTTTTTAAACAATGGAACCACATGAGCAATACGCCAATCCTCCGGCACGATCCCCATTTCTCATGACATCTGAAAGATCTCCGTCAGGTAGCAATCCACGCTTTAAGCTCATCCAGCTTTCTTGCAATGCTCCTAGCATTAAAATAGATACATTTAAGATACTCTCCACCTCCTCCTCTCTTTTCATCCCTAACAATGCATTCAAATTTATTATCCTTTTCTTTCTTCTCCCCTACATCTTCGGGCTGAGCACATCCCTTCTCCATCACCTGCCTTTCCTCCCTCACACACAGTCTACTTATTTGCTCTACTGGTGAACTAACCTCCTCTCCCATAGTTTCCTCAAATTAATTCCCGCCCCCCCCCCATCTTACTAGTTTAAAGTCTGCCCTGTAGCCCTAGCAAACCTCCCCGCTAGGATATTTGTCCCCCCAGGATTCAAGTGTAACCCGTCCTTCTTGAACAGGTCACGCCTGCTTCAGAAGAGGTCCCAATGATCCTGAAACTTGAATCCTTGCCCCCTGCTGCAATCCCTCAGCCACACATTCATCCTCCACCTAATTCCATTCCTACTCTCACTGTCGCGTAGCACAGGCAGTAATCCCGAGATTACTTCCTTTGCAGTCCTTCTTCTTAACTGCCTTCCTAACTCCCTGTACTCTTGTTTCAGGACCTCTTCCCCTTTCCTACCTATGTCATTGGTACCTACATGTACCACAACCTCTGGCTCCTCACCCTCCCACTTCAGGATATCTTGGACGTGATCAGAAACGTCCCAAACCCTGGCACCAGGGAGGCAAACTACCATCCGGGACTCCTGATCACCTCCACAGAACTGCCTGTCTGAACCCCTGACTATCGAATCCCCTATTACTATGGTCCTCTTTCTTCTATCCCTACCCTTCTGAGCTACAGGGCCGTCCTCTGTGCCGGAGGCCCGGCCACTGTCACTTCCTCCAGGTAGGCTGTCCCCGCCAAAAGTACTCAAACATGAGTACTTATTGTCAAGGGGTACAGCCACTGGGGTACTCTCTAGTACCTGCCTCTTCCCCTTCCTGACCGTGACCCACCTGCCTGTAACTCCTCTCTATCACCTCCTCACTCTCCCTGACCAGGCGAAGGTCATCGAGCTGCAGCTCCAGTTCCACTTCTGCAGTTCCAGTTCCACTTTTGCAGCTCCAGTTCCACTTCTTAACTTGTTGAAATAGTGAAATCGTTTCATTTTTGCTCCCAGCTGTTTCTGGCATCTTCAAGCCCGAATGCTTGAATCTGCTGTGAGCAAAGCAGTTCTAAGTTGTCTTACTGCTTGTATCTCATCAACTATCAGAGACAAAAATCACTGCTTTTTGAACACAAACAAATGCAACTGATGCTAGTTAAAACTGTTCACTTTAAGCATGGTGTGGTGTCTAAAGGCCACACAAGTTCATATGACTGATACTAGTTAGAAACTGTTAGGCAACAGTTTCCTAACACAATTAAGTAGCTTAGTGTCTGAAATAAATGAAGGGAGTTCTGGCTATTTTCAGAATCTACTCTGTATATTTCTCTTTGTAATTTATAGTTTTTTATGTATTGCACTGTACTGCCACCACAAAAACAACAAATTCCATGACATATGTTACTGATTTTAAACCTTTTTCATAGAACATAGAACAGTACAGAACAGGAGAAGGCTCTTCGTCCCACAAGAGTCATTGAAAGCTACTGCACAGAAACAGGACCTTCATTTAATCTGCCGAGTTCCACCTGGACCATAGCACTCCCATCCATGTATTATCCAAACTTGTCAGAAACGTTGAATTCATAATCACATCCTCTATTTGCTCTGCCAGCTCACTCCACTCTCATCATCCTCTGAGTGAAGAAGTTTCCCCTCATGTTCCCCTTAAACATTTCACCGTTCACTCTTAACCTATGACCTCTAGTTGTAGTCTCACCCAGCCTCGATGTTAAATGCCTGCTTACGTTTGCCCTAAGTATACTTCTCATAATTTTGTATAACTCTATCAAATCTCCCCTCAATTCTCAATTTTCTACATTCTAGGGAATAAGTTTCTAATCTACTCAATCTTTCCTTCTAACTCAGCTCCTTGTACCATTTTTGTAAATTTTCTCTGTACTCTTTCAATTTTATTTACACATTTCCTTTAAGCAGGTGACAAAATCTGCACACAATACTCCAAATTAGACCCCACAAATTTCTTAATATGCTTCAATATAACATACCCACTCCCGTACTCAATATTTTGATCAATGAAGTCCAAAGTGTCCAAAGCTTTGTTTATGATGCTACCTAACTGTACCACTACTTTCAATGAATTATGGTCCTGTACTCCGAGTTCCCTTTGTTCTACTGCACTCCTCAGTGCCCTAATGCCCTCTGTGTAAGACCTACTCTGGATGATCCTCCCAAAGTGCACCACCTTACATTTGTCAGCATCCAATTCCATATGCCATTTTTCAGCCCATTTATCCAGCTGGTCAAGAACCCACTGCAAGCACTGATAGCCTTCCTTGCTACCCACTGCACCCCTAACCTTGGTGTCATTTGCAAATTTGCTGATCCAGTTAACCATATTATCACCCAGATTGTTGATAGAGATGACAAACAACAATGGACCCAACACTAATCCCTGTGGCACTGCAGTCACAGGACTCCAGTCAGAGATGCAACCATCTACTACCACTCTCTGGCTTCTCCTGCAAAGCTAATGTTAATTCAATTTATTATCTCATCTTGAATGCCAAGTGACTGAACCTTCTTGACCAAGCACCTATGAAGGACCTTGTCAAAGTCCATGTAGTCCACTGCCTTGCTGTCATCAACCTTCCTGCTAATTTCCTCTAAAGCCTCTGTAAGAAATCAATTTCCTGCTAATTTTCTCAAAAAAAAACTGAGCTACCATAGAAGCAGAGAAAACCTACAGCACAATACAGGCCCTTCAGCCCACAAAGTTGTACTGAACATGTCCCTACCTCAGAAATTACTAGGCTTACGCATAGCCCTCTATGTTTCTAAGCTCCATGTACCCATACAAAAGTCTCTTAAAAGACCCTATCGTATCCGCCTCCACCACCATTGCCGGCAGCCCATTTCATGCACTCACCACTCTCTGAGTAAAGAACTAACCTGACATCTCCTCTGTACCTACTCCCCAGCACCTTAAACCTGTGTCCTCTTGTGGCAACCGTTTCAGCCCTGGGAAAAAGCCTCTACCTACATGATCAATGCCTCTCATACCATGCACAGAGCCATGCTGACTAGCCTTAATAGGTCTACATCTATCAAAAATTCATATATCAGGTCCCTTAGAATACCTTCCAATAACTACCCCATGACTGACATCAGGCTCAGTGACCTGTAATGTCTTGGTGCGTTATTAGAGTCTTCCTTAAACTGTGGAAATATATTAGCTATCCTCCAATACTTCACCTGTTGCTAAGGATTATTTAACTGCCCTGCTAGGGCCCCTGCAATTTTTGCAGTTGTCTCCCATAGGGTCAGAGGGAACACCTTGTCAAGCCCCCGGGTATTTGTCCACCCTGATTTGTCTCAAGACAGCAAACAATGTTTCACTGAGCCAATTAAATTAATAATCTGACAGTCAACTAAATGAATCTCCATGTCACAATGCCTATATCCTTCCATTTTTCTTACATCCATGTGCCTGTCTAAACATCCTTAAAAGTCTCTAATGTATCTGTCTTTACCACCACCTCTTACAAAGCATTCCAGGCGCCCACCACTCTCTGAGTAAGAAATTTTGCCCCTCTTATCTCCTTTGAAATTATCCTCTCTCAACCTTAAATGCATTTCCTCTGGTATTAGATACTTCAACCCTGGCAAAAATATGCCGTCTGCTTACTCTATCTATACCTCTCATAATCTTATAAATCTCAATCATATCTCTCTCAGCCTCCACCACTCCAGAGAAAACAGCCCCAATTTGTCCAACCTTTCGTTATAGCCCCTCTAATCTAGTATCCTGGTTAAACTCTCCAAAGTTTTGACATCCTTCCTGTAATAGGACAACCAGAAATGTTTGCAGTACTCTAGATGAGGTCTAACTAGAGTTTAATAAAACAGCAACACTACTTCCTGACTTGGACCCCATCTCCCTCTGCTCATCAACACTTTAAAGCTCTTGCCTTCTGATTCTGAAGAAGCCAGAAAACAACAGGCTAGTATCCCTAACACCAGTGATTGGAAAGTTACTGGAAGGGATTCTACAAACATTGGCCGACAAAATGAGTGCTCCAGCCAACTGGTTGTAAGTTTTGGGTTGTCTTTCTATTTTAGATTTTGTTTAAAATCATGGCAAAAGAATAGAAAACTTTTTCTTCAATGTCAGCAAAACTAAAGAGCTGGTCATTGACTCCGGGAAGGAGGGGCAGTGCAAATGCTGCCATCTACATCAATATTAAGCTTGAACATGTTGAGAGTTTCAAGCTCCTAAGAGTCCAATAGTCCATCCTGGTTCAACTACTTCCTCAGGAAACTAAAGAAATTTGGCATGTCCCCATTAACCTTTACCAATTTTAGTCAAAGCATTATAGAAGGCATACAATTTGCATAATGGCTTGGTATGGCAACTGCTCTGCATGTGACCTGGAAAAAAATGCATGAAGTTGTGGACAGAATTCAGCACATCACAGAAAACAGCCTCCCCTCAATGGACTCTGTCTACACTTCTCACTTTCTTGGTTAAACAGTCAGCATTATTGTGGACCCTACTGACTCTGGACATTCTGTCTTTAGCCTTCTCTCATAAGACAGAAGATACAAAAGCCTGAAGCATGTTCCAGCAGGCTCAAGGATAGCTTCAACTCTGCTCTTATAGGACTATTGAATGTTCTGTCATTTGAACTCTTGGCCTCACAATATACCTCATTATGATCTTGCATTTAATAGTCTACCTGTACTGCACTTTCTCTGAAGCTGTTACACTTTGTTCTGCATTGCTATTGTTTTTCCATGTTGCACCTCAATAATGATCTGACATGAACAGTATGCAGGACAAGTTTTTTACTGCATCTTGGTACATGTGACAAAATAAATATCACAGGCACGATTTACAGTATGCATCCTGTTGAACATCTGTCAAATTATCCAGTGGATTTTCCAAAAATTCATCTTTTCTCTGTGTGGGCAGATTTTCTAGAACATGACTCACATGTTAATTTCCTGCCAACCTTAAGACAGGCATTAACTTTAAATTTGATTGCCAAATACCATGTGCGTGCTGCTGATGGGCCCCTTGCCAATAAAAGGAAATTCTAACCATATTGTCTATAATTTTGTCTCCTGGAAGCAAGGAATGGAAAAAAAAGGAAAACTGGTAGACTTGATGCCATTGTGTTTTGGAAAGTTCAGTAGCAACTAACAATTATCAACAGTTTAGCTATGTCTATGAATTGTGTAGAGAGAGAAAAAAGAATTTTCAATGTACTTCAAATAAAAACTGAAATGGAATCATGTGAAGAATTATTAGCACATTATCAAAGCTTAGACAAAGAGATAGATTTAAAGGAATTCAGGGAGGACAGAATGTAAAGGATTGGATGGAGAGTGTAAAATTCACTTGGTCCATTTCTGACACCTTTCTCAATCTCTCTGTCTCCACCTCTGGGACAAACCAATATCTTTTATAAACCTACCGTCTCCCACAGTTACCTTGATCTTACCTCTTCCCATCCCTGTGAAAATGCCTTTCCCTTTTCTCAGATCCTTCATCTCTGCCACATCAGTTCCCAGGATGAGGCTTTCCGTTCCAGAATATTAGAACAGATTTTCCCTTCCTCCACCATTGAAGCAGGCCTCATTCACATCTCCTCCATTTCCCAAACATCCACCCTCAGCACGTTTTCCCACCATCTTAACAGAGACAGAGTCTCTCTTGTCCTCACCTACCATTCCATGAGTCTCAGATTCAGCACATCATTTCTGCAACTTCTGCCATCTTCAGTGGTATCCTATCATCAAACACATCTTCACCTTCCCTGCCCCACTCTCCACTTTTTGCAAGGGTCACTCCCTCAGTGAATCCCTTGTCTATTCATCCCTCCTGGCACTTATCCCTGCAAGCGGAAGAAGTGCTGCACCTGCTCATTCACCTCTTTCAACACCTCCATTCACGGTCTCAAACCATCCATCCAGGTGAGGCAAAACTTCATCTGTGAATCTGTTGGTGTTGTGTATTGTATCCGGTGCTCCCGCTGTGGCCCCCTCCTGGGATCTAATGTAGATTGGGGGACCATTTGTCAAGCACCTTCATTCCATCCATAAAAAAGCAAGATTTCCTAGTGGTTAGCCATTTTAATTCCAATCCCCATTCCCTTTCCAGCAATTTGATCTATGGTCTCCTCTTCTGCCACGATGAGGCCACTCTCAGGTTGGAGGAGAAACACCTCACATTCCATCTAGGTAGCCTCCAACCTGATGGCCTGAACATCAATTTCTATAATTTCTGATAATTTTCCTATATCCTCTTCCCTCATCTTCAATTTGCATTCTGACTCCCCTCTCCTCTTCTCTTCACCTGCTGATCATCTCCTTAGTACCCCTCCTCTTTCTCTATCTCCCGTGGCCCACTCACCTCTCCTATCAAATCCCTTCATCTTCAGCCCTTTACCTTTTCCACCTATCACCTTCCTGCTTCTCACTTCCTCCACCACACACCTGGCTTCACCAATCACCTTCTGGCTTGCACGTCTTCACCTCTCCCCACCTTCTTATTCTGGCTTGTTCCCCCTCCCTTTCCAGTCCTGTTGAAAGTTCTCAGCCCAAAGCGTCAACTGTATTAATTTCCATAGATGCTGCCTGACCTGCTGCTTCCCTCCAGCATTTTGTATGTGTTGCTCTGGATTTCCAACATCTGCAGAATCTCCCTTGTTTATGAAATTAAAAGGGGATTCTTTTGCAAATAGCAGAATCCATGAATTTATATTGCTTGTAAAATAATAATTGCAACAATTTAGAGTAAGTCACTATACAACTGTTATTACTTACCTCCCCTTTCTAACAAATCATAAAGTTTATTAGCAGCATAGCTACAGTTTTAATTCTTTTAAAAATACACAGAAAAATACACAAAATTTCACATGCAATATTAAACAACAGAAGTCCAGTCTTGTTATTGGCGTTAATCTTCTGAAATAATTTGCTTATGTTGATGAAGGGAAGAAAGACACACAATTGATAAAGAATACTAAAATATCAAAAAAAAAATCTAAAATAGCGTGTTTCAAAATTTTGGCCACTTTCAAGAATTAGAGTTTGTGTCTATATTGCATCTGTACAGACAGGTACAAGGTTACCTAAATCTAAAAGTACATCATTAATGTATATGGTAAGGATAGACATTGTTAGCATGATAAAATTTTGCACTTATCAGGAAATCGCATGGACTGTCATTTGCCCATAAATCCTAGCACAGCTAAAGGGTGTTACAGTGGTTATCAATGATTGCTTCTGTGCAATGATACTGGCAGTACGGGCTCATCCAAATCTAGAATCTTAATTATGCTTCTCCATTTCAAATGTTATCTTGCATTTAATCCTACTGAGATCACTGTTAAAAAGTGTTCATATAATTTACATGGTTAGTTATAATGAATTCCATTATCTTTTTTTGAAATCTACTATAGCTTTTCCACCTGTTTGTTCAGGAATTTTACTTTTGTAGAAAACTGTCCTGAATATAGACAAGAGTTGTCTGCTACACTGAATAGCTTTATATAACTTTTTAAAACCATCTATAATTGAAACTTGAATATTTAAATAAACATGAACAATTACTGGACATCTGCATCTCTAGAATTAGTTCCCTTAATTAAACATAACATCACAGGTTCTGTTGAGAGTAGTAAAAACAACCGCTGATTATGTCTTTATTGAATGGAGCTAAATCAAACCCTTTTATCTTCACTTTTGACTCCACTTTGGACATTATAAACATAAAGATTGCAGGTCCATTATTTTTGTTTACTCTGTGGCTAATATAGAATGATTTAATATTTGAAACAACCCACTTCCAGTTAGATCAGAAACCAAAGCCAATTTTTAGCTGGATGTCAATTGAAGTCCTATTAAACTGAGTGATTTATTGGATATTATTATAGAAATAAAATAACTTGCGTAAAAGATAAACTAATTATAGGAATTGCATTTTTCTTTGAACTACTAAGCAACAGTTCAAAAATTTTGAGTTATAACTTGACTTTCATGTGAAGATTCTCCTCAGAAATGAATGTTTCTACATGTCTGAAAGCATAGTCTGAATGTTATATAACACTTCAAGCTTGATGATTTATAATATTTGTACTTATTACCCCGAAACCATCAAGCTTCTGAAACCGTACTGATAAATTCACTCACCTCAACTGTGAACTGATTTCACAACCTATAGACTCACTTTCAAGGACTCAAGCTATGGTCTTAGTTTTGTTGACTTACACATTTTATCAGGCTTTATAAATGTATGGTTTTCTATTGTATTTCCTTGCTTTCCTGTAAATAGCTGCAAGAAAATGAATCTCAAGGTAGTATATGATGACATATACATACTTTGATAATAAATTTAATTTGTTGTAGAAGTCAAAGTCAAAGTTACCAAGCAGGCCACTTGAAGACAGTCAACTTGAGTTGTGTAAAAAGACGCAAAGCAAAGTTGTGTGCCAAGCCTTTATCACATTACATCCTGCTAGTACATGTGTGCTTATTCGAAAGTCCATATTATGAGAACTTGTCTGTCATTACACTAAATAGTTTGCATCATATTAAAAAGAAGTCAGTCCACGGCAATGGAATATGAATTGTTACTACCACCGGTATTGAACATAGGTGAATACCTAGATCTAAGTAAGACAAGCTAAATGCAAACATTTCCAAGAATGTTCAGGTCTTACCTTGACACTGAAACATCCAACAGTCTGTGGTCCCTCCTAGAAAGAGGAATGTTTCTGCAGTTTTGAGATGGAGTTTTATTATATTGCTATGCTCCACCTAATGGGAGTGATTATGCTAAGTAATGCTAAGTAATTGACACTCAAAGGCTTGCATAATACATTCCCCAATGATTTTAACATAAATTATGTTGTTTTGTCAACTTAAAAATATCAACAATAAATCCAAGTGCTACGAAATGAAGTCTTTCTACACATATATGACTTATACGGCACAGCACTGGTGTTTTTAACTTGTAGTTGTTGATCCCTGGGGAGAGGGAACTAACTTAAAAAACATAAGGAAAGGAGGTCTACTGCACAATAACTGACAGCAATCAGCTCTCTGGTGATCAAAAGGCCTAAAATGGAGCTTTTGACTACTATACAGTTAATGGTCTGCCATAAAATAATTAAAGAATAGAAGGTAAATCAGTGGAAGAGAATATATAAATAACTCAAAGAAAAATAAATTGAGCCACATAGAATTATGATATTGCAGTAGTAATGGGGCAGGTTAAGATAATATTCTTGGTTTTATGCATAACCATTCATCAATGGACTGTTGTGCTAAATGCATTTTGTAGTATTGGCTATACATTGCACTCTGCCTCCAAAATTTATTTCCACTCATACCTAGTCAATAATGTTAACCAACACTCTATGTTGTCTTGTGTACTAATGTCCAGTATTATGAAGACCTATTCAGAAAAACTAGATATAAAAATATTGGATCATAATGGAATTGATGAAGTTGAATATGGCAAAGTGTCATGTCAAGGCAAAACTTAGCAGCCGGTGGATAATGAAATCAAATGATCATTACATCAGCTGATGTACTACAAACCACAAATTACCTTTGGCTCATCATGTTGTCTAAAGGAATATAAGATAGAATCCATGTGGTGAGAGTTAAAAAAAACATTATAGCTCATTATCTTGAAAGATTACACAAGCTGAATACAAAAAAGAACCTCAGAGGGAAAATAACACTAAAGGGAAAAGTGAGAAAATAAGAGCAGAATAACAATTAACATTTGAAGGTTACAGCTCTCAAATTTATCAGAATAATCCTGGTAGTGAAGGATAAAATATGTGGGTAGACTGAAGAAACCAGGAATGTTTGTTGTGGTGTAAGGGAAGAGGTTGTTATGTGGTTTCATGTTCAAAATCATAACAGGTAGATACAGGTTGAAGAGCAGGAAACTGTTCTGACAGGCTGAAAACAAGAGAACCAGGCAGCATTGATTTAAAGCATTAGTCAAAAGAGCATGGGACAACACCTGGATTTTGTTTTGCCACCCAGCAAGTTGATTTCATATGAAAAGTGTTGGAAGCAAATGCAATTTTGCCTTTCAAGGGAATATTGGGTAATACTTGAGAAAAAGTTGCAGGGCTCCTGGGGAAGAGCTGGTGAATAAAATTTATATGATTGTTTTAGCATGGGACAAAAGGACTTTGAGGAGCAGAATGGTACAGACCAGCTGGATTTATTTTGTATCAGCATGAACACTTAAAGTAAAACCTATAAATCCAAAAAAAAAGAGCAAAAATATACATTATTTGTTTTTAAATGTTCCTTAATGATTCAGTTATACCTGTAAATGAGACAAGCTAAAATTTTCCCTGCCTGGTGAAAGCCTTTGGCTAACAAAGATTTTCTTAAGAAATTGTACTCAAATTAGCTGCAAATTACTACAAAACTTACTGCAATGCCCAAACTAGAATGTATATTGCTAGAATGTAAAAAAGCTATAAGTCAGTCAGCAGCTGCATTTTTTCATGTGCCTACGCTTTATTAGACAAGTGTTGACCTGCTATTTAGTTAAGTGTGTTCGCATTTTAGATTTTCAAGATTTACACATATTTATTTTTTTCTTTTGTTCTTACATTTGAAATTCTGTATCTTCAAAAGAAATCAGTGTATTTGTGTCAGATATGACAATTATGGATATTATACAATTTACCTTGAAAATAATATGTGATTTCAAGTGCTTTTTTTCATTGAGTTTGGTATATGTTCAAAATGACTTTTGAGAGTGTTTCACAGTATTCTTAAGTAAATGAAATACAAAGTTACCATTTATGGAAAATTTTGGAAGCGGTTTAAGTAATCATACCATTTATGGAAGATACTAAATGCAAGCCAAGCACTAAATCTAGTTGAGGGAAAGTAAGAGACAGCAGACCATAAGGCCTTAGCTTAGGGCCAAATGAGTAAAAGACTAACATTGCAATTGGTGTAAACTCACAGGGAATTAAAAACATGAAGAATGGGGAAACAACAATAATTGTGGTTTTTCGGTAGCAATAATAATGCTGGATTTTTTTAGGACAATCACTCTTCTAAAATGAGTAAGACAGTAAATCACTACCTTAACTGTAGGCACTTAATAAGAAACATTTTACACTGTTACAAAAAAAAGAATTTTGTTTGGGAAAAAAACAGAATGAATGCTTCAAGGACATAACTTGCCAAAGCTAGTTTTAGAAATAAGAATTCCCAAAAAGATAGAATGAAAATTTACTGGCATATTTTATGTTATAAACTCTTATCAGGACCCAGAAACCAGAACAAGACTTGTCACTATATCTTCAATAACTGCTACAAGTGAAAAAAAAAACATGAATGAAGAATGCTGAAAGCTTGGTGGAACAGGTAGGTTGCTTACATTTAGTGATGCTCTGGGTAACGATTATAGGACAGGTGTGAGAAAGTCAGAAAATTCTAACTTAGATGCAGATTGAAAGTGGAAGGGTTAGTCGTGAAATGAAACGTAGAAACATAGAAAACCTACAGCACAATACAGGCCCTTTGGCCCACAAAGTTGTGCCGAACATGTCCCTATCTTAGAAATTACTAGGTTTACCTACAGCCCTCTATTTTTCTAAGCTCCATGTACCTATCCAAAAGCCCCTTAAAAAACCCTATAGTATCCGTTGCCAGCAGCCCATTCCACACACTCACCCACTCTCTGCGTAAAAAACTTACCTTTGACAATTGGTCTGTACCTACTCCCCAGCACCTTAAATCTGTGTCCTCTTGTGGCAATCATTTCAGCCCTGGGAAAAAGCCTCTGACTATCCACACAATCAATGCCTCTCATCATCTTATACACCTTTATCAGGTCACCTCTAATCCTCCGTCGCTCCAAGGATAAAAGGCCAAGTTCACTCAATCTGTTTTCAAAAGGCATGCTTCCAAATCCAGGCAACCTTCTTGTAAATCTCCCCTATACCCTTTCTATGGTTTCCACATCCTTCCTGTAGTGAGGCAACCAGAACTGAGCACAGTACTCCAAGTGGGGTCTGACCAGGGTCCTACATAGCTGCAACATTACCTCTCGGCTCCTAAACTCAATCCCACGATTAATGAAGGCCAATACACCATATGCCTTCTTAACCACAGAGTCAACCTGCGCAGCTGCTTTGGAGGATCCCTCTGATCCTCCACACTGCCAAGAGTCTTACCATTAATATTATATTCTGCCATCGTATTTGACCTACCAAAATGAAGAACTTCACACTTATCTGGGTTGAACTCCATTTGCCACTTCTCAGCCCAGATTTGCATCCTATCAATGTCCCATTGTAACCTCTGACAGCCCTCCACACTATCCACAACACCTCCAACTTTTGCATCATCAGCGAACTTACTAACCCATCCCTCCACTTCCTCATCCAGGTCATTTATAAAAATCATGAAGAGTAAGGGTCCCAGAACAGATCCCTGAGGCACTCCACAGGTCACTGACCTCCTTGCAGAATATGACCCGTCTTTGCCTTCTGTGGGCAAGCCAGTTCTGGATTCACAAAGCAATGTCCCCTTGGATCCCATGCCTCCTTACTTTGTCAATTAGCCTTGCATGGGGTACCTTAGCAAATGCCTTGCTGAAATCCATATACACTACATCTACTGCTCTTCCTTCATCAATGGTGATAAAAGAAACCATGTAGAGTACTCCATGACTGCAGTCAGACTGAAAATGGAGCTCTTTATTCTGATCTGCCAGTAATCCACTCAAAGAAAGTAACAACTTGAAATACTGGAACAGTCTTTATTAAGTAGAATAGAGTAGAGGCATGTTTTGTCAAAAATGTGAGAAAGTTTACATTGATGAATATCGTACTTAAGGAAATAGGAGAACTGAGATTATATCAGTTAAACTACTCACACCAGGTTACATATCCAATGAAAGGTAACAACAACAAAAACAAATTGAGTAGAAAAGCAAATTGTGCAGAAGATATCTACAGAGAGATATAGATAGTTTAACTGAGTGGGCAAGTTTCTGGCAGATAGAGTAACATGTTGGTAAATGTGAGGTCATCCACTTTGGAAGGTAAAATGAAAGAGCAGATTACTATTTAAACAGTAAAAAATTGCAGCATGCTGCTGTGCTGAGGGACCTGGGAATGCTTGTGCCTGAATCACAAAAGGTTGGTTTGCAAGAAGGCAAATGGAATGTTGGCCTTCATTGCTAGAGGGATTGAATTTAAGAGCAAGGAGGTTATGCTGCAACTGTGCAGGGTACTGGTGAAGCTGCACCTGGAGTACTGCGTGCAGTTCTGATCTCCTTATGTGAAGAAGGATACACTGGTTTTGGAGACAGTGCAGAGAAGGTTGATTCCAGAGATGAGGGGGTTAGACTATGAGGAGAGATCAAGTTGCCTGGTACTGTACTCATTGGAATTCAGAAGAATGAGAGGAGATCTTATAGAAATATATAACATTATGAAAGGGGTAGGTAAGACAGAGGCAGGAAAGTTGTTTCCACTGGTAGGTGAGAGTAGGTCTAGGGGACATAGCCTCAGGATTCGGGTGAGTAGATTTAGGATAGAGATGAGGAGGAATTGATTTTCCCTGTGAGTGGTGAACTTGTAGAATTCTCTGCCCAGTGAAGCAGTGGAGGCTTCCTCAGTAAATATACTTAAGACAAGGTTGGATAGATTTTTGTATAGTAGGGGAATTAAAGGTTATGGCAGAGCAGATTCAACGGGCCAGATGGCCTACTCCTATTCCTATTTCTTATGTTCTTATAACTTGCACTTATGTGGCCCCTATTAATCCAGTGCATCCTAATGTGCAATTTAGGAGTATTATCAGCCAATATGCATCACAACATACTCAGGTATCTGCAAAGAAACAGGTAGCTGGTTCCTGAAGGATATGACTACTAGCTTAGGACTGCAGCAAGAGGTATGAGAACCACTACATGGAATTAACAGCTTTAATCATAATCTCACACATCTTTCTGCTGCAGATACATCTGCTCATGACAGTACTGGCAGCAGCGATCGACACACCAGCTTCATACCAAAGAAACATTGTGTAGTGTTATCTTTGAGCTAACTGGAACAGACACAGAACAGATTTGACAACACAAACTACAAACAGGAAGTGCAGTGTAGATTCACTAGGTTGATTCCTGGGATGGCAGGGCTGTCTTACGCAGAGAGATTGGAGAGATTGGGCTTGTACACACTGAAATTGAGGAGATTGAGAGGGGATCTGATTGAAACGTTGAAGATAATTAAAGGATTTGATAAGATTGAGGCAGGAAATATGTTCCAGATGTTGGGAGAGTCCAGTACCAGAGGGCATGGATTGAGAATAAGAGGTCAGTTATTTAAAACAGAGTTGAGGAAGAACTTCTTCTCCCAGAGAGTTGTGGAGGTGTGGAATGCACTGCCTCAGAAGACGGTGGAGGTCAATTCTCTGGATGCTTTCAAGAAGGAGCTAGATAGATATCTGATGGATAGGGGAATCAAGGGATATGGGGACAAGGCAGGGACTGGGTATTGATAGTGAATGATCAGCCATGATCTCAGAATGGCGGTGCAGAATCGAGGGGCCGAACGGTCTACTTCCGCACCTATTGTCTATTGTCTATACCCATTGTGGACCATCGATAATAGAATTTCATTCTACCAGTCTTTAACTTTGAAACCTAATTATTCCCTACTTTGCCAATACCATTAAACAAAGGAAACAACTCAGTTCAAAGTGTTTGGGCATGCCAGTATAGTATTAGCTATGGGACTGATGGTGAAGGGATTAAATGACTTGAGTGATTGATGGGCTGACAATCAAATGGACTCCTGGAGAAATCAGTGTTTTGGGAGTTGCTGGAACTGCTCTTGTTGAGCCAACTGGAGATTTTTTTTGTATCAGACTCTTGATTTGTGCCTTGTAAATGGTGTAAAGACTGAAGTAACTCACCTGTTGCAGGTCACCCAGCCTCTGCCTTGTTTATGTAGCTGGATGGGCTTGAGTTTCTGATCAATATCGACCCTCAGAATGTTCATTATAAGGAACTCATTAAAGGTAATACCACTGAGTGTTAAGGATAGGTAGTCAGAATTTCTTTTGTTGGTCATTGCCACATATTCTTCTGGTACAAATTTTGCCCTATCCTGGTATGGATTACTTCATTTGTTGAAGAATTATGCATGGAGTTAGATATTGTGCTGTTGTAAGGACGAGGCTGAGGACAAACCCAAGTGCAGGACGCAGGCGCGGAGGCAGATTCATGAGGCGTTAGCACCATCGCAAATGGGGAACTGGTATCCAGGGGAGTCTTTACATGGAGACAAGGTTTACCAGGAAATGATGTGGAGCTTAGAACTGACAGTCCTAAGGAATCAGGAAACAAGGTTTACTCACACTAGAGTCAACCAACAAACTGGAAAAGCAGGGCTGTGACGCCCGAGTTTTATCCTGTGTTCGCTAATGGGAACCAGGTGCGCTGTAATTAGTGAAACTGAGAACGATTGCAAATCAGATGAGGGGATTAAGGCCCAATTAAGGAGGTAATAGCAAGATGGGGAATTGCCAGACGGGACCATGACATGTGCAATATCACCAACTGACTTTACATCTGACCTTATGATGAAAGGAAGTTCATCAATAAAGCAGTTCCAAATATTTAGTGATAGGATACTTTCCAGAGGAGCTTTCTACAGTGATGTCCTCAAACATAGTGTTCTTTCTTTGTATGAGCTCAGGCTTGCCACAACAGGAACCTTCAGGTAGACGCTGGCTCTCTCCAATCCTGAATGAAGATCTTTCGTGATGTCAGAAGGCTGAGAGAGAATGAAGACAGAAAGTCTAAAGACTTGGCGCCTGAAAAATCATGCAAAACAATGTAAACCCATTCTGGGCAGGATTCTGGACCCATTTTACTCAATGTCAGCCAGACCAAGGAGCTGATTATTGACTTCAGGAGGAGGAATTGGGATGCCCATGAGCCAATTATTTATTGCCTTTACATGTATGTATTATCAAGTTGCACACTTCAATTGCAATGTACAATTCATGATCTAAGCTTTTTCTGGGTTAAGCTTACAGAAAGATAATTTGGGTGATAGGAATCCATGTGTGCGAAATGGAGAAAATGTTGCTTTAATGTTCAATTTGAGTACTTGAAATCACTCCATTTCCCAGCAAGAACAACATTCAACTCAACAGGATTTGCCTAACGTTCCAACAAAAAAAAAGCCTGACAGTTCAACTTCAGGTCTAGTGATTATTTGGGACCTATTGCAAATGTCAGCATAAATTAAAAGATTGCTAAAGTAAGTTCCAAATTATATCAAATAAAGCTAGCAAATTGAATAAAGTTTTTTTTAAAAAAAGATATTTTCAGGTTCATAATAATTAATAGAAATTAAAACAATTTTGCTTTTCGAGGGTCCAGATTCCATGTTGAAATTCTGTGAAGAATCTTTAAGTAAAGTGATATTTATTTTGGTTCAATGCACACGTTCCCATGGAGGATTTATTCTCTTGCAAAAATACATAAATCAGTATGGGGTAGTATCTTGGAAGCAATGTTTTTTTTATGCAGAGCAAGGATTTAAGATTGGATAGGGGATATAATAATTTTCCCTCCAAAATAAAGTAAGTTTGAGTAATACTAATTTCCGGAATAAATATTTTCTGCATACAATTCCTTGCACAATGGGAAAAACCTGTTATTTCATAGAAAAAGAAATTAAAATACAGTATATACATTAATTCAGATACAAGGTAAAATTTCCTTCAACTCCACTGCAACCCACTACACTGCTCATACCCTTATCCCTATAACTACAACACCTTATTCAAACCCCAATAAGCATGTGTCTACACAATAACCTGCACAATTCCTTGCATGTAAGAGTCATGCATTCACAAGAAAACTAGAATTTGTTCATAGGAGTATTTCAACATCAACCTTTGAGTTATATACAATACTTGCTTAAGTTAGCTCATGAGCATATCATGTATCAATTATTTCAAGATGAATTATTTAAAGGAGGATGAAGCAGTACGCTTTATAAGAAAAGTCAGAATTAGGTTGGATGTTAGGTCAATCATTTCCCACAGATTATTGTTAGCAATTTGATGACTACCTTGTCTCATCCATATATTTGTTTTATCATGACTCTCCCATCCCAAGGTGCTACTCTATATACTCTCTAAGAAAATATCCATCAAGGCTTTACTGGACAATGTCTTAACCTCCATTGTCACATTTACTAATCACTCTTTGTGGCAAACTATGTATACCTGTCTGGACATACCCACTCTGCTGGCTACTCCTGTGGCTCCTCCCATAGACCCCTATATAAAGGCAACTGGGGGCACTGCTCCTCCCTCAATCTTCGACATGGTTGTGGTCCCTTTTTATGTGTTAATAAAAGCCTATCGTTCACTTCCAGTCTCCCAGAGTTATTGATGGTGCATCACTCTTGTGTAACACTGATTCAAGTTGTGGCAATGTATTGTTTTTAAATTTCTCAGCACTGAATTAAACATATTCTATGGTTCCATTTCTTCTTACCTTGCAATCACTTCATACCCCATAATTCTTTAAAGTCTTAGAGTTTCTATATCTTTGA